>NC_058136.1:13933967-14034386 GCF_016433145.1 Gracilinanus agilis | reverse complement strand
GAGAGAGAGAGAGAGAGAGAGAAGTAGAAGAGATGAGCATAGCCTGCTGGTCACTTCATTGGCTCCTTGATCTGAGCACATTCATCCTAAATCTGGGGAACACAGAAGGTATAAGACACACAAGGAGGCTTGTTGCTCTTTCCCATCCTTAATAATAATAATGTCTGTCCCTGATATTGATCTAGTACTTTCCAACTTTTAACATGCCCCCATACATCATCTGGTTTGACATGTGAACTCATAATTTGCTATGAACCCATAACTTACTTTCCAAAGCAGGAGACCAAGGCTCAAAAGGATGATCCCATGATTCCCAGGTCACACAGAAGAGGACTAACATCCAGGCCTTCTGATGCCATACTCACTGTAGTCTGGGAGACCTTGTTACAGCATGCCCTGCTGCATTTTTTTCCTTTTTAAACATTTCCCAGGCTGCTTTGGCAAAGAAAAAAGAAAGAAAAGAAAGAAAGCATGAGCTTTTGGCCTCTTGGCTCATTCCTGAAGAAGCAGAATTTTAACAGCCATTTCTTCAGGCTCACTGTTCAGGAGCCCTGTACCTTTCCATATTCTCAATGTCGCTCTCTTCCCAAATAGAACACAAACGCATTCTCAACAGGCCTGCAAATCCCATTGCAGCACAGAGGGTCGATGGAAGGCTCCCTTTGCATTGACCTTAGAATCAATGAGTTTCTTTTAGCCATTCATTTATTTTGGTTGAGAGAGAGAATCAATTTTCTTCAAAGAATTCCTCCGATGCCTTATGGGCAACTGGAAGCTAAACCTCAGATTCTGAAAGGTTGAGACAATGGTGGGAAGCTGAGCTCTGACCAATCCTTCCAAGCTAGAAAAGACTCCATTATGGACCCTTGGTCTGCCATGCAGGGACCAGCTGAACCAAATTGGCCAAGGCTCATTTCTAGGTAGTTGGCCCATTGGGCACAACAATTAATGAAGATGGTCTACCCAGGTTGGAGACAAATGTTAATCGCACCATGACCAAGGAACTCACAAGAAACTCCCTGAAGTAGTAAAGTACTGAGAGAAATGAAACAGTCAGCAGTTAGCCTTTACTCAGAACTTGCCTTCCACTTTGAACTAACTCAAAGGGGCACAGCACAGGGGCACCAGACTTGGAATCAGGAGGACCTGGGTTCAGATCTATTCTCAGACATTACTCTTTTTGGGACCTCATGCAAATCACCCTGTGACTCAATCTCCTTATGAGAAAAGTGGAGATGAGAGTGGATTCAATGGCCTCAGAGGTCCCTCCTAGATCTCATTTTCTGATCCTATAAATGCTAAACTCAAAGGGGAAGTAATTTGAGCTAGAACAGAGAATCTTAACCCTGGACTTACAAGCTGCTTTAAAAAAAATTTGGATAATTGGTTTCCTTTGGACTTCTGTTAAACATTCTGAGAAGTGATCCATGGGCTTCACCAGTCTGCCCAAGAGATCCAAGACACAAAAAAGGGATAAAAGCCATTGAAAGTCCTTCTAATAGAATTCTCTTTTTTTAAGTGTAATAGGGTAGCTAGGTGTCTCAATGGCTAGAGAACCAGGCCTGGAGATGGGAGGTCCTCGGTTCAAATTTGACCTCAGACACCTCCCTAGCTCTGTGACCCTGAGCAAATCACCTAACCCCAACTGCCTAGCCCTGTGTTGGCAAAGACGTGGCACATGTGCCCCAGCGTGCCTAAGGAGGCTGCTCTGTTCCCCTTGTCCACCACTCCTGAGGACATTTCTCACATGATCTGTCCCTCTGTCCAGCAGCCCAATGTGAGCACTTCCTCCCTCTGCTGTCTGGGGTAATGTGGGAAGCTCACAGACGGCATGAAAGTGCATTTTTGGACACATGATCTCTAAAAGGTTCCCCAACACTGGCCCATTACCACTCTTCTTCCTTGGAACCAATATTTAACATTGACTCTAAGACAGAAGATAAGGGGTTTTTAAGTGCATTTCAGCAGAAATATTATTCCACTAAGTATGAACAAAATGTTGCATTCATCATCTCCATACAGCTACATACATGTCTTTGTAAAGGCTAATATTATCACCACCATTGTGCCAAACTATTCATCCCCTATCTATCTGCAGTTTTGCAAGCTGGTGTCCTAAGCAAATTGACAGAGGCTATTTCTTGCCCTCTGGTAGCTTATAACATAAGCTAAGCAAAGTACGAGTGGGAAGACAGAAGGGAAATACACAGACTACCATCCAAACTTTGAGCAAGTAGATAAAGTACATTAACATTTTACACCTTCGCACTGCCTCTCAGCAGAAAAATAAGTGCCTAATCTGGAGATTGCTCTCATAATTTCAAATGACCTGGGACCAAGAGGGATTCTCTGTCTCTTTCTTTCTCAATAGAGAATGTTACAAACAAATAATGACTTTTTTTTAGGGCAACCATCCCAGGGGACCTTCCTTTCTCAAGTTCTCTCAAATACGTAAGTATAAAACAATTAGTGTGACTTTTGTGATTGGGGAAATATGAAATAACTAAGCAAACAAAGGTTCAAGCTTCTGAGCATATCGATTTATCAAGCAATGCATGCAAACTGCATAACAAATCGGGGCCAGGCCTCCTCAGCTTGGTATTGAACCCTGAAGGCTGGGGGAGACAGATTTTCATGCATTAAAAAAAACAATTTACAGGATGTAAACCAGGATACAATATTAGGTAATTTGATTTCTAATTGAAGAAAAGATTAGGGGTTATCTGAGTTGGGAGGGGGATGATGAAGTTTCAGGAGATGGAACAGGGAGAGTCAACAGGTGAACTTTTCCAAGAGTGAAGCATGATGTCACTCAGTTCCCACAATTAGCAAGCAGATAGAATTTCCAAGAAGATCTCAAAATGTCTCAAAATGGAGGCAGTTTTACAAGCTGGAGTCCGTTTGAGTCACACGATTCCTAGAATTCTCTCACTTTAACAATCGATAACTTCACAACACATAGTAGTCCTCTTTTCATATGTCTGCATTCTCTCAGAGCTGGTCCCCAGCAGAGTGGTGGAGAAGGTGAGTTTTATCTCAAATGACTCTCACCCTCTTCTACCTTGACTCTCATTGCAGTGCAGCTAGCACGCCAACATCGGGATCTATTCCCTCAGGTTCATTCAGATTTACTTCTCTTGTGTCTCAGTCCCCACCGCCCTTTTCCTTTGGAGATTTCAGATCGATTTGAGGTGGTGATGGTTTAAGGTGCTCTCTTCAGAGGGAACATTGCATTTTTGCTTTAATGAGTCTCAGTCCTCCAATTGCAGGAGTTTTAGAACTTAAAAAGGATGGGCTATATACCAGGTAACTGTTGCGAAACCCTACAGCTTCCCTGTTATTTAGAGAAAATGTAACCCACCAACAAAATTCACTGACTCACCCCCCCAAATAAGGGAAACTAGGACTATGATTATAAACAGAACCACTATGGAAATTGGAGGATGTGCTGGATGAGGGCTGGAGGGCAAACCTTCCAAGAGGAGAATTTAGAGCTTAGTTGGAAAAGATTGATGGTAAGTCAAACTCCCGAGTGAACAGCAGCTCCCTGACGGTGAGAGCCCACAGGATGTAGACCACTGTGTAGTGTGCAGTAGTGAGCTGTGGGCCCCTTATCTGGAATGCTGGGGAGCTTAGTAAGAAAGAACCTAGAACAAGGGTGGAGTAGTCTGAAAACCATTATTTGTTCTGTTAAGTGACAACAACCCTACAATTTCAAGGAAAGACAAGAAGTGGCCAAATAGCAGTAGAGGCAGATTAGGAGGCTGAAGAGGCAGCAGCAAAGAGATCCATAAGGAGGGCCTGGAGTGAATTAAGAGTAGCCCACACAGGGGGAAGCTAGGTGGCTCAGTGGTTCAAGAGCCACGTCCAGAGATGGGAGGTTCTGGGTTCAAAACTGGTCTCAGACACTTCCTAGCTGTGTGACCTTGATCAAGTCACTTAACTCCATTGCCTAACCCTTACCATTCTTCAGCCTTGGAACCACTACACAATATTGATTCTAAGACAGAAGGTGAGGGTTTAAAAAATAGAGTAACCCACACAATGGTGGGCATAGGGAGGGATGGGCACCTCCAAAAGATTCAACTAGTAAAGGATAATGAGACTGGGTAAGAAGTAGCAGCTCTGACGTTACTTTAAATGGGTAGACCTGAGGTAAAGCAAGAATATGGTGTTGCCATTAGGAATAGGAAGACTAGATGACAGGATCTCACATCTTGAACAGGAAAGGACCCTAGAAGTAATTTAGTCCAACCTCCCCATTTTACTAAGGAGGAAACTGAGTTCCAAGGAGAAGAGATTTGTCCAAGATCACACGAGTAATATGCATCAATTTCAATTTGAACACGGATTCTCTGACACCAGAACCATTGTTTTTTAAACTATGCCACACTGGCTCCTTAGCAGAAGGTAGGTTAGCGAGAAGTGCAACAGCTTGGTCTTTGCCAAACAGTTTGTTTTCTCATCTTTAAATTGGGGGTAATAATAGCACCTGTCTCCCAGGATTGTGAGGGTAAAACGAGGTAATATTTGTAAAGTGCTTAGCACAGTACCTGGTACTCGTTTTGTTCAGATGTTTCAGTCATGCCTGACTCTTGGTGACTCGATTTGGGGATTTCTTGGCAAAGAAACTGGAGTGGTTTGCCATTTCCTTCTCCAGTACATTTTACAGATGCAGAGACTGAGGCCAACAGGGTGAAGTGACTTGCCCAGAGTCACACAGCTAGTTAATGTCTGCGGCTGGATTTGAACTCGGGAAGATGAGTCTTTCTGACTTGAGGCCTGGAACTCTATCTAATGCAGAGTTACCTAGATGCTTGGCACTTAGTAGGTGCTTAATAAATGCTTGTTTAAAAATAATCCGTAGCCTTCAGACAATGAGAAATGAGGGCAAATGCTGAAGTGGGAATTGGGAAAGGCAAGTACAAACGTTGGTTTATTGTCATATATACATACATAGGGGTGAAAACTACAAGGAAATCCCATTCCCCTTTCTTTGGGGTCCTAAGGGTGTTACGATAGAAATCTGCAATAGAGAAACCGAGGCACAGAGCTCTAGGGACAAGCAATCTGTTAGTAATCGTAGTGATCTCCAATAAAAGGGATCCAAGGTTTCTCAGTAGCCAAGGATAAAGGGCGGGGTTCACGGAGAACATTTTTAGAGTCAATAAAGAGGAGCTGATAAAATCAACTCAAGTTCGTTAATAATATCCTCTCGGGAGATTAAAGCGTATTCATAAAGTTGGCTTCCAAGGTGTTCTCAGTTCTGTGTGACTTTAAATCAAAACTCGGCTTTCTCACTGGCCTATGATTAATGAAGCAACTCACTGATATGCTATCAGAGAGCCCCGAGGTGGGTTTTCTAAGTTGTTGTAAGTCTAGAGGAGGAAATGACTTACATCCAAAAAGGGGAATTTGGGGAGTGAAGAGGGAGGAGGCAAGGCAAGGGCACCAAACAGGAGGCTAGCTAGCACACAGGTCCAGCAGGGAGAGACACAATGAGGCATCTGGCTCATGCTGTGGAAGTAAAACTGACAAGATTGGGCAACCTCTTGGATCTGGGTGTGGATGGAGCAAGGGAAAGCCAATAGGCAGATCATAATTCAGAGGCTGCAAATCACCTGGAGGGCTGGTGGTGATCTCTACTGAAACGTTTCTCAGCAGCTACCACCCAGTGCGGACGGGCAGAAGAAATCGAACCCGAATTCCACACTGCAGCACTTCAAATATTTGAAGACTGCTACCATGTCCTTCCTTCCCTTTCCCAGACTAAAGATTGCCAGTTCCTCCCATCTTTCCTCAGATGGTGTGATCTTGGGCGATTCATCATCCTCTTGGTTCTCTTCTGGGCACTTTACAGCTTATTCGTAGCAACCCAATCCCATTTAGTCCAACAAACGTGGATCTGTACAGATCGAACATGATGGGGCTAGGAGGTCCCTTCCAGCTCGGGACATTCAATAATTCTATGTTTTTCTGAGTCTGGTTCAAATTTGGATACAAAGTAAAAGTCGTTGCATTCATTAAGTGCTATGGTGGGACTTCATGGAATTTAAGGGACTATCTCCTCCCCATGGCAAATCATTTCTGTTGTGTTCCAGCTCGTTATGGGGAGCCAGGGCATGGCAGTGGCAAGCAAGGCTGCTGGCTTCCCCATACTGCTTATGCAGTGGCCTGAACTAGTTATCTACCACAGAGAACAAAATCTACCTGACAGGGCAGGAGAGACCCTGAGAAAGAAGATTTTTCTCTTCTTTGTGAATTTCCAATACTCTCCCCGATAAAAAGACCAACCTTAGACTCAACAAAGAGAACTTTGGAAGGAAGATGTCTAGCTTTCTGTCACTGAGGCCAAAAAACCTCACTGGTGATCCTTCGTTTGCTTTTCAGGCACAATCAGTTCCTGCAAAACGGCCTGCAAGAAAAAGTATGTATGAAAAGACGTGTGGAGAAAACAAGGTGGCAATTATATTTTCTATTGGGTTATACTATAAAAAGTAATGCAGCAGATTACCTCTCCACAATGAGCACTGAGTCTCCCCTGTCCAGATCTCACCCTAGCCTCTCTCCCTCTTGCCAGAGCAACGGTGGCTGCTAGTGTGGCTGCTTGAGAGGTTCGTTTGCAGAAAGCCAATGTAGTGTCTAGGGAAGAGACATGTCACTCCCTAAGAGAAGCCATGGGGGCAGCCCCCAGATGTCCAAAGCCCACCTTGACCTCTTGCCAGGAAGCTGACAGTGTCTTTGTGGATTGCAACAAGCTCCTTGCTAGCTACTCAGCTCATCCTGGACAATTCCCGGCCAAGTGGGCCAGTATGCCTGGGTCTGCTCTGGTCTCCAAGTTTCAGAGGGTTATGGGCAAGATTGTCTAGATGAGGGAGCATCTAATACTGGAAAGAGAATGTCTGACTTGTAGTCAGAAGCCCCGGGTTCCAGGCCCATCTCTGCCGTGTCTTGTGTAACAAGGTAGGCCATTAGCCTAGACTCTGTAAGCCTCAGTTTGAAAAGAGGGAATGAAGATATTTATACTACCCACCACTCAGGACTGCTGGGAGGAAATCACTTTGTAACCCTTAATGCTCTCTATAAACTTGAGCTACTGTTACTTGAAGTTGGACGTGGGATCAGGAAATGCCAGAAGGCCCTAAATCGTGGGTCAGGAAAGAGAATCTATGCAGACATCTTTATTCACTCATCTACACATACACACACCTGACTCACAAAACGGCCTTACACAATGGCATGTGCTGGTGCCAGAAGCTTAGCTTTCTGCTTTGTGGGAATGCGCGACAATTCCATTTCATGATTTATAGTAGTCTGTGGCAAAATAGAATTCGATTTACCACATTTCATTTTCCCTACCACTTTTAAGGAATATATCTGTTTTATACTGCTATCTATATAGCCAGTCTAAAAACTCAGTGCCTCCCGCTGCCTCTGGAACTTAGAAAACAATCTAAAATCCCCCAGCTCTAGTAAGGGTAGAGTCCTACAAACACATGGCTCTCTCTGTGCATTTTTCAAATTTACCTCTAAGAATGTTAGGGCACAGCTGTACAAGACAAACATTTCGGCCCACATGGTTCTTCCACATGGATAATGTCCATTGGCATAGTGGATAAGAAAATGCCAAAGGAAGCTTCTGGTCCACGACTGAACCACACAGCCCCATTCTAGGCCAGTTTACGGTATACGTAGTGCTTCCATTCTTTACCTCATTTGGGCCTTACAACAACCCAGTGAGGTCTATATTATAAATGGTGTGACCCACATTTTATAGATGAAGAAACCGATCTTGGTACCTGTAGGAGTGATGGGAGTCCTTAAAGTACCTACAATCACATTTGAGGCAGTAATTCACTTCCCTTTGTAGCCCAAAGTCTCCATCCCTGGGCTTTCAAGCCTTTCTTGAAGCTTAACTCTCTCCTCTCTTCCACAGTCAAAGTAAACCATGAATGGCAAGGTGTTCTCAGATATCCAGTCTCTTCAGTGTTATCTGACTTGGTTCTAGAAACGCTAGAAAAAGCAAGAAGGTAAAAGAAAGAAATCAAAAGCGTAATGCTGGGCAGAGAGGAGACAAAATGGATCACTCTTTGGTGATGACATGATCCTTAGAAAATCCCAGGGAATCAGCCAAGAAACCAATTGAGGCAATTAATAGCTTTGGCAAAGTTGCCAGCTATGAAATAAGCCCACGAAAATCAACATTTCTCTATAACAACAAAATCCAAGAGGAAATAATAAAAAGGGAAGTCTCGTTCCAAATACCTATAAAATGCCTAGAAGATTTGGGAGACTTAAAAGCACCCCACCCCAAATGGACTTTCAGCATGAGCATTTCTGAACATAAAATACACATAGAGCAGAGACAAAGTTTAGCTTCATCCAGCTGGGGAAGTTGTTTTATCTGGGGATTCGTTGGTTTTAGGTGTGACTATCCAACTATATGTATCTACACTAGATCTTTCTTTTGCTTGATGATAGTCAAGCATTCTGTATTTCTTTCTGCTTTCCCCCTACTGAGTCTCCTTGGCCACTGAGCACGTGTTTGCTCTCCCAACTGCTCCTCCCAGCTTCTACCAACTGAATCTTCTTTTATCACAAACTCTCCCTACCTTTCATTCAGAAACACTTGGATTGGGGGCAGCTGGGTAGCTCAGTGGATTGAGAGTCAGGCCTAAAGACAGGAGGGACCTGGGTTCAAATGTAGCCTCAGACATTTCCCAGCTGTGTGACCCTGGGCAAGTCACTTGACCCCCATTGCCCACCCTTACCACTCTTCCACCTAGAAGCCAATACACAGAAGTTAAGGGTTAAAAAAACGCTTGGATTGCCCTTTTCATCTGTTGTTTGACTGAGAGGCATTCAGACAGGTTCAGGCATGTCTATCAATACATATGATACAGATACAGATGCATGTGCCTCTTGTCTAGGCCCTCTTCTCTTACATCAGCTGAGCAGGCTCTTAGCTGTAAGTCATTTGACCATATTCGAAGTTGGGTTTTCCTGACTCCGGGTCTAATGTTTTATCTACCATGCTATGAGCCACCTCATAATATCACAATTATGAATTGGTAAACATCGTGTCTCCTAAGTGCACGATACTTGGCTAATAATAGCGTTTATTCAGCAATTTGAGGGAATTGTAATTTCACCTGTTTGAGTCCTCTCTTCACCCAGTCTACAGCTTTCTCACACTGTGTTGCTCGTAGTCCAAATCCATCATCAAGTAGTTGATCTTTTGGTGATGCGTGTCTCTGAACTTGGACCAGGCTGGTTCTTAGACAACAGCCATATATAATCCATCACTAGCCAGTCCTTGAAGTCTTCCAGCTCAGTAGCAGGACTTGTCTGAGCCTTTGAGGACCCCGAGTTATTACCTATACACCAAAAAGGAAGGCTTTTGTGGAGGCACTCTGAGTCACACTCATCTTGTTGTGGTACTTTGAAGCTTACAAGGCATTTCTGCACATATTTATTTATTTATTTGTTTGTACGCTAACATTTACTTTAAAAAATTAAAAATATATTTATATATTAAAAGTTATTTTGTTAAAACTACCCTGCAAGATGAGTGGCTTAAGTATGATCATCCCCAATTTGAAAATAAGGAAACTGAGGCTCAGAGAAGTTAGACAGCTAGTAGATGGCAGGACAAGGACTCAAAGCCAGTTCATCAGACTCTCAAGTCCAGTAGTCTTTCCACTTTGCCACAGAATATAAATCACAGATTACTTAACAGAGACTCACTTATAAAATGCAAGTGGAACTAACTTGGATCCAGGTTCTAGAGGTCCCCTCCCATGATTATCTTTAGGCTGCATCCTTTTCTAGAATGCGAATTTTTTCTAGCTTTTTCTGGCGTCCCTTCCGTGATCAAGAACACAGAAGGTAAGTCATTCCACACATATGAAGCCCAAGAGTGTTTTAATACTCTATCCCTCATCGTCTGCTTCCTTTGCAGGTATCTGCTGAAGAACTGAATAACATACTTCAGAATGTCATGACCTGGGTTGTAGCCACAGTGACCAGCATTTTATATCCGGCCATCACGATGTATGAGGAAAGGTTGCGTTCAAATATTTACCCACTCTCGGATGACTCAGTTCTTTCATCGGGCAGCTCAAGTTTCTGTAGTACTTGCAGTGACGATTTTGCATACAGAACTTATAATGCAACTACAGCCAAAAAGATCAGCTGTACAGACATCAGCTCAAAGACTGTAACAAATTTGGCGACAGTGCCGGAAGGGCAACCCATGGTAACAAAAATATCGAGACCTACCCAAATCGAAACAACCACCATCCTGAAAGGAACATATTCCAAGAAGGGAGGACAGACAGTAACTCAGTTTAAGTATAACAAGATGGGGATGACATATGATGTCCCCAAAGCGAGGAGCTCTAAGTCTGACAGTCAACTGTTATCTCCTATCGAGCCATGTGGGAAGAAGGATGCTACTACAGAAACAGAAGAATTGCCTACTGATTCCCCAGAAGAAAAAGAAAAGGCTGTTGTTGAAATGAAGGAGTTTAAAAATGTTTTTGTTAACTTCAAATGCCACCTAAAAGAAGAAACAGAATTGATTTTGGAAAACATCTTTCAAGAAATTCTGTGTGATTTAACCCAAGCAATTCCCTCTCTCTCTGCCGTTACGGCTGAAGTTTTCGTTGACCATCTCGAAACTGGCAAAGACAGTGTGCTCTCCAATGTGGATGTCTGCTCGGCAGCCGCAGATATTGTTGAAAATATGCTTGAAAAGCTTCAATCTGCGGTGGAAAAAAAATGCATTGAGATCTTTTCACAAGAAGACCTGTCAATCACCTTCAAGCCAGGTTTAACAGTCAGTGAAGAGCATTTTGTTACCAAACCAGAGGCACCGTTTAGAACGATGGTCACTGGTTCTCTGGAGCCAATGTGCGACATTGCAGAGGACATGGTACACGTAATTTTAGAAAAGCTGATGACATTTGCAACTTCTCAGAAAAGTAGTTTGTCTCTGCACAAAGAAACAGTAGTGACATCAACGGCAGCAGTGACATCAACGGCGACGGTGACATCGATGGCGACAATGGCATCAATGGCGACAGTGACGTCGATGGCGACAGTGGCGTCGACGGTGTCAGTGGCGTCAACGTCAACGGCGACGTCGACGGCGACGGTGGCTTCGGCATCAACGTCAACATCGACGATGACGGCAACAGCAGCGACGGCAACAGCAACAGCAGCAACAGCAACAGCAGCAACAACAACAGCAGAAGTTAGTGTTGAAAAAACACAGGTTAGAAAGTCACCCAAGACCTACAGTGAAGTATCCACTCAGATCCGGACCAGCACAATGTCCTTGCCAGTGCCTATGCTGACGCCTGCTCATAGTATTGAATCTGAAGTTGCTAATGTCATTGTGAAAGAAGAAATCCAGCACCTGGTGTCAAACATTTTTTCCCAGTCATCTGTGGTTAGCTACGTTGAAGAAGCCATCAGCACCATACTGGGTTATATACAAACCGAACTTGACCACGAGAGACTAATTGCATCTGAAGAAACTATAGTAGTCCTGCAACTCCTTGATGATATTTTCACGGACCTGAATGAGGAGGAAGAAGTGAGAATGGACACTTGTCAAAGTAAACGCCCCAGGCTGAAAAGTCCTATTCTTAGTACGGAAGAGTACAGGCTCACAGGCACGACCGTGTCAAACATTGGTCTCAGGTCTGGGAAACCATTTCCACCTGTTAACGTTCCTGGCATGGTCTTTTATTCAGAAGATGAAAATGAAGAAATAGACAAAATGGTGGAAAGTGTCCTTGTGTCATCCGTCAGAGATCAGAAAGCACTAATGCAAGAACAGGCTAGGCAAGAACAGCTGCGGAGGGAAGACGAATGCTTTGGGTACATCACAAAATTCAAGCCACCCGTAAAGTCTGTTTCCCGTGGCAAAGTAGCATTTCAGGACTGGGGAGCAAAGACTGAATCACAAACTTCTAGTGAAGACAGGTTGACAGAAGCAAAGCCAAAAAGAGAAACATTCAGCCAAGATGAAAAATATCAGATACAGAAAGCATCCGAAAATATCGTTACAGACATTTTAACCGACATGCTCAAAGAAATGATGACCATGCCCGCTAGTGAACTGACCTATACAGACGTCAACGAAACTGCATCTTTTGCCTCTGAGGTCTCCCCTGAGGAATGGATGGACCAAACTAAAAGTGAGATGTTCTCAACATCAGAAATCAATATGGTGGCTAACGACATGACAGATGCAGTATTAAAGATACTGCACACGGCTTCATCGTGTCAAATTTTTGATGTTAAAAAAGATTCCAGTGCTACCTCACTTTATCAGTCCTCTATAGAAGCTCCAGATACTTCCTCAGAGACAAAGGAAACCTATGATATTGATCAGATTGCTCCATTGGCGACCAAAGAGCCACTGAAAATATGGTTTGAGAGTGACAAGAAGATGAAATCTCTCTTCAATATAGACCAAGTACAACCTCCCTGGCTTGAATCTCCAGCTACCGAAGAAATCCCTGAAGCCGATGATGTTAGTGATGAGATCATCCGCACAATCTTTAAAAAGCTGAAATTATTTGTTTTTCCAAAACTGAAAATGTGCTTAAGGCCAGAAAACTATGAGATGGCTTCCATTTTCCGGAGACCTTCAAAGAAAGACCAAACGACGACCCCTTCACGCAAAAGGCTCTTTTCACCCTCGAACATTCGGTCCCAACTTAGTGCTTATACAACCAAGGTGGTAAACATTGTCTTAGGTGCTATTCGCAGTCAATTGGAAGTGAACAAGAAGAAGAAAGATACCCGAGATACCCGAGAGCCTGACCCCAAAAAAGCAAAGGCAGAGGGAGACAATTTTCCCCTCACTGATAAAGAACTAGAATGTGTGGTAACAAATCTCAATGATGATGTTATGGCAAGTTCATTAGTAACATGCATTTGTGAGATGTTATCTGGTGTGACTGCCGATAAGAACGAACCAGTCTTTCCATTAGACCCACTAGCAATACCTGATACTCTCGATATAATCGATAATAAGGATGTACAAAGATGGTCAACAAGCCGGCCATGTAAAAAGACAATTTCCTGCCATTCCCCGACTATTGAAATGAAGATGCCTTTTGAACCTCAAAAATGTACAATTACTCCCTGCGCTCTGCACAGTGTATTTAGTGGGAAGAATCTCAATGAGGCAGCTAGAACTCAATTGTTGGAAAGGATTGGCAATACGGTATTCGAAATGTTGAACAAAATCATGGGAGAACCACTAATCCCTGGTTTAAGTCATTCGTCTGTTCACGAAGAGCGTACTGATGAAAGTTTGAAAGCGGCTCCGGTTTTGCATTCTAATATTCGGCTAGTTTCTAATGGCATTCTTGAAGACATCCTTTCAAAACTATGTTACGAGATGGAACACAAACTCTCCGGTCCTGAAACTAAGAAGATCCCGACTGACCTAGATGGGGGTAGCCTATGTCCTCCTACAGTGGTAGAGGAAGTGGCCAAGTGCACAGATATCATATCTTATATGGTATCCAATGCTATCCAAGAAGGCAGTAAAGAGATGTCTAGTCACAAAACAAAAAATATCGAAACTTCTAAGAAACCCGGCACACCAAGAGTCTGTCGTCGAAATAATCTTAAAATGGTGGCTACAGATATTCTTAAAACTGTTTTCAACAAATTAGAGGGCTTTGCCAATTTAAATTTATGGTCTAGAGATACCACAAGAAGTGAAAACAGTGCACAGCTATCACCACGAGCCAGTACATCGGCCAAAGGAGGTGATCATCTGCAGTCCACTCTACACATAAATGCCAAAAAGGTATCAAGTGCCATTTTGAAGGCTATTCAGGGAGAATTAAAGGAAAGCCCATCTGACTCCATGGTAAAAACCAGCCCTCCAACTGAAGAAAAAGTGGTGATCAAAAACCTGGTCAATCTCATTTTAGATGCCGTGTCTCCAGAAATATTTCACGAATCTGAGTCTGAAGAGAAAGATATTGAATATTACCGATATAAGCCGGTCTATGGCAATTTTCTTCCTGGGGGTGCTGAATCGGATGCATTTTTGGAAGAGTCTGAACAAGCAGAGGGAAAGGAAAAGCCACCAGATGATAAGGATAAGGAGGACACTGGGAAGCAACGAGCTTTAGAAAAAACCTTAAAAAAGATTGAAGTAGAACTGAAAGAACCCCAAACATCTCCCGTAGTGCCAATCATACGAAATGTTTTAAATGAAGTTTTCCAGAAAGCTTTAGTTAATCAACTCAGCATGCTTCCTCTCCCTCATTCCCATTTGTATGGCATTCCTCACCCGGAGGAGCAATCTGTCACTGAAACATTCATTCAGCTCATGGATAAAACTATGGGGCCTCTGGTGTCTGAAGCAGATGTAACTATTGTTGCGGATAATGTTGTTAAGATTGTATTTCAAAAGCTTTATTCTGCTGCCATGGCTGACAGAAATACGGGCAAAAGTAAGTACAGAACTATCAACTTTTCAGCCAATGCTCCTTTTCAGGAACAAAGTAATCAGAGAAAGACATCTGGGTATCCAACAGCACCAAAGAGAGAATCACATCACCTGCGTGCCTCCTTAAGTGTCGACAGACTGACTAAGGTCAACATAGTTGCCGATATTTTACAGACAGTCATAAGCAACTTGGAATCTTTTGCTACTTCTAAAGTCAAATCTCTCTTTTATCCTCCAGTTAGCTTTACCACCACAAGGGCTTTACCTACACCCCAAGAACCTACTTCATTAAGCAAAGAGATGTTACCTACAAAAGACGTCCATTCTCCTAGGGAGCAAATTTCTTATCCCTCAGTGGATCTTACTAGACCAGAAAATATGGCCTCAACACGCCAATTGTCTGTCTCTAAGCTGAATAACTATGCAACAGAAGTGGCTAGAAAAATCTTGCAAGGAATCAAACAAGAGCTAGACAAAGAATTGGAAAGTCCTGTAGTAACCCAAAACATCATTGTGTCTGAAAACATCGCAAGTCAGATTGTTAATAAAGTTTTAGATATTGTATCTACCAAAGGAAAATCTGATAAAAGCAAACTGGAGAAAGAAAATACTTCCGACCTGCAAGAAGGCATTGTAGAAAAAATGTTTAATAAAACAGAGTATCGAAAAGAACTTCAATTTCAAATACAAGGTATTATGGAAAATATCTTAAGGGACATTTGTGAGAAAACACTGGATCACAGCCACATCCCACCTTCTCCCACCACTCTTTATCAGCATAATCTAGGAGCTGAGCCACCAGAAGCAAGCCCTGAAGTGGCAGCTGAATGTACAGGCGATGGCACCCCCAAACGCCCAATTCCTAAATCAGATGTTATCACAATGACCAAGGATATGGTGAACATAGTGCTTCAGAACCTCAGTTCTGCTGTTACAATTGGCAGGACCACAAAGGAGCCCATTTCAGCACCTTTACCAGTGAAATCCCTTTGTGATGCGATCACAAAAACCGAAGAGCCTCCCTCTCTCAGGGACATAATAGAAGAAAAACTAGGAAGTGATCTATCTGATGTAGGAAAGAAAAAGATCAAGGTCGTGAGAGTGAAATCTCATGACAATGACGAAGAGATGCCAGTAGAGGAGGTCGATGATGCCAGTCAATCTCTCTTGGACCCACGTGTGGAAAATGCTGACTATATTACTAACAACATTCTAAACAGATTAGAATCTTTTGCCACAGAAAAAGTAGATTCCCTAATTAGCACTGATTCACAGACTAAAGAAAAATCCTTTGATGTCACTGAACCTCCCAGTCACCTACAGGATGAAGGCCTCTTTCTTACAACAAGCCATGTCCAGTCAAATATGAAGGCCTTGAAATTAGCCACAACCAAAGCTCTTCTTGGCCAGAATCTCAGAGATGCTTCACTAGCCAGTTACAAAGAAAACGCAGCATCTACAAGTCACGGGTCACAAACCAATCTTAGGGATTATGCCGATATAATTGCTAGTACGGTCTTAAAAATTATCAAAAACGATTTGGACTTAGAGATGCAAAAGTATTCTTATCCAAATAATGTCTCATTTCAAGAAAATATCATAGCAAGTGAAATCATAAACAATATCTTAAAGACGCTGGGGGAGAAAAAATCTTTAAAGGAAGGAACATGTTTATCGAAGCTTCAAATAGCTGTGCAAAATGAAATGCCATTGGAAGAAAGAGAGGATAAAAACACGGAAATCTCTCTTCTTTCCAAATATCCATTAAAGCGAAGCTCACTGAGTTCTGAAAATGAAAATCAGAGGACAGTTTTGGAGGAAATATTCATGAGAAATGGCGAGTCGAGACAAGAAGAAAACGCCCCAATCTTCAGCACAGTTGAAGATGTTTTAAATAAGGTATATCAACGGACAGTGGAAGACATTGGCCACTTGCCATCTTTTAACGAATTCTCTCACTTTATGTCGGAGTCAAAAATGAAAACACCAGCTATGGCTCCTAAAAAATCATTTCGGTCCAACATTAGTATTGTAGCAAATGACATCGTTGACAGTGTATTTGGCAAAATGTACTCTGTCATTGTGACAGCCATATATGAGAATGGTGAAATAGAGAGTGAAATGACTGCAACTGGCAGTAAAGACATACTGGTGGCAAAAACACCGTGTTTCAGTGTATCCAAACTGTCAGAAAAAAGGAGCGACCCTTCCCTGGTCTTAATGCCTCAAACTTACCCTCATTCGGGTGTTAAAAAGATTCTATTAGAAAACATTTTATTGCGCTGTTCTCCACTGAGAGTGGGTGAAGATCTGGTGCAAATGGTTTTTAGCAAGATTGCATCTTTTGCTTCCTTGAACCCGGAAGAGTATTATCCTCCTGATGTTCCATCTGATGGTGTCTCGTCTTCCCGGCAACATGTGGCTAAAACCAGTCCCAAGACAAGTCTTAGGAGCAGTTTAAAAACAAGCATGAAACTCAGCTCAGTGCAGAAATGTAAGGCAAGATCCCAGCCAATATCTAGTAATTCTAAGGGGAAGGGCAAAAGCAAAATAGTCACAGAAGAAAAGATTGCATTGCGAGGAAGCCGTTCCAAGTCTCTCCTTGGCTTTTCACACGTCTTGTCGACAGGAGATGCCAAAACTGCCCCCCTGCAAACGAAGTTGCCTATATGTGAGCTCAAAAACTATGCCAAAGATATAGTGAGTAACATCCTGGAAACCATCGTAAATGATTTCCAGAAGGTGAAATGCAATAAAGCAATGGTCAACATAGGAAGTTTACCAAACTCCGACCAAATCACAGCAGCAAGCGAACTGGTTAATACCGTTTTGCAAGGACTGTATTCCTCCGAATCAAATAACTTTGCTTATCAGATTAAATCTGCACACATAGAAGACGTCAAATTTACTGAAAGGAAGTTGGGCGCAGAATCTTTTTCTAAGCCTCAGGCTTGTTTTTTCTTGGAGAATGTTTCTTCACAGCTAGAACAAATTTTTCCTAAAGAAGGTATTTTTAAGAAAATGTTTGACAAGTGGCAAACAGAGTCAAGCGACATGGAAAATGAAAAATATAAGCTCCTAATGGTTGCTGAAAATGTCTTGAGTGAAATCTTAATAAAAGTGAAAGAGTTAGAATGTTCTGTTTCCCTCCTAAAGATGCCCCCTATTGAGGCTTGTGAAAGCATTTTCTGTAATACTTTTAAAAGAACATCTGCTAGCGTTGATGATTCCAAAGCACAAATTAATTTGTTTGGCAGAGAAATTGTTGAAATCCTATTTGAAAAGTTACAATTGTGTTTTTTGACCGAGATGCCCATTCCTGACAGTAAGGAAACTCTAGCAAGAAAAAAAGAGCAGATCAGTTCAAGGACTAAATATTTTTCTGCAACTGGACAGCTACTGAGCAAAGTACCTTCCTACAGTACGAAACTGAAGGATCAGATCTCTTTGAGTTCTAATGGCAGAATTGCTAGAGAGATTGTTGAGAATGTGTTGCGTACCCTGGAAGCATTTGTAGATTTACAATTTAAACACATCTCAAAATACGAATTTTCTGAAATTATGAAAATACCCATTGAAAACTTTTATCCTGCCCAACAGAGACCGCTGAGTAGGCGAATACTGCCAAAATTACAACCACTGAATGATTTTCCCGATGAATCAAAGTTAAGTAATATGATCACAAAGGAAAACATACAAAAAACCCTTTTTCAGGTTCATTCATTCCATTCAGAACTGCGTACTTATGCAATTAATGCTGTTAATGACATGCTTCATATCATTAAATGCAAGCTAGAAAAAGAAATCAGCCAAATGGAACCATCTTCAAGTAACATCTTAGAAGAAAACATGGTAGCAAGTGAAATCATCAGTAACCTAATGGATCACTGTGTTCATTTCACTGATTCTGTGCTTGAAAATATACCCAAGGAAAGCCCCATTCGAGGAGCTGAAAATACTTACACTGTTCACCGGGTTGAAGTAGCAACTACCATGAAAATGTCCAATTCCAAGTTAAAAGACATGAGTATTCGGGAAGGCCTTCCACCTTTCCAAGTGCCTGGTTCAATGGTTTTTTCAGAGGAAACCCCGGGAAAATATGAAAGGAATTTATCTAATATTCCCTCATATGTCAGATACTCTGCAGGAGACACTGCAGGCACATCAAGCAGGCCAGATTCAGAACTAGAACCAAGATCTAGTAGAAGAGAAGTGCGAAGTAGTTCCTCAAGGAGAGGCAATTTTGACTATTTTGAGGAAGACCGTGTGCGACAAGAAAGTTCCGTTCCAGAAGGGAGTGTATTACAAAAATTGTTTAAGAAAAACAGTGAGCCTCCTGATTTGGTATTTAAAGATATTGTGCCATTTGTAAACCCGGAAGAGAATGAAGAGGAACCAAGTACACTTCGCTATGAGCAAGTAAAATCAGATATGGAGCCAAAGAAAATGCATACAACTGTTACTCCGTTGAAAATATGTCTTGCTGCTGAAAATATTGTCAACACTGTTCTGTCTTGTTTTGGCCTGGATACCCAGGCACGTGTAACAGAGAGGGATGTAGAGATGATCAAACCATTTTTCATATCAAAGGCACAATCAATATCTGCTTTTCCCGCACAATCATCTACAGATCAAAAGGATGAGGAAAGAAATTTGCTTAGAACATGGGAAAAAAGACTCCAGTGTGCCATTGACAGAGAACTCAAAACCCAGGATAATACAATGTCTCATGGAAATGAAGATTATACTTTACTTGAAAAGTGGGAAAATAAATCACTTCCAAGGGGGGAGAAAATAGAAATTCTGAAAACATTTGAAGTCATTTCTTTTGCTGATTATGAACTGGGTCCATCTGAAATCTACCAGATAGCAAAAAGTGTCACCATTTCTGTGGTCACACATTTCAAGAATCTCCAAAGTGGAGGTAAGTTATCATCTTATTCCAACAAACTGGCAAAAGAATCATAGCCACATTAGGGAAAAATAACTAAATTTTTTAAAATGATTTATTAAGCACTTAATATGTCCTAGACCTGTGATGGTAAACATATAGCATGCATACCAAAAAGGGCATGCCGAGTTTGTTACTAGAAAGCCAGAGGGACTTGGGGCAGAGCTGCTCCCCTCCCCCTCTCCATGCACCTGAGGACATTTCTCATATCACCCACTCCTCTGCCCAGCAGCCCAATGGGAGTGCTTCCTCCCTCTCCTGTCTGGGGTAAGGCGAGGGGTAGGGGGGATCACATGCTGTATGAGGATGCAGTGCAGATGGCAGCCTGTTGAGTCTGTGGTGAAGGTAATTCCCGTGGTGGGGTTGGAGAGGAGCTAGGTTTGAGGGGAGCATAGCTCACAGCATAGCACATAGCTGGAGGGGAGCTGAGTGCTTGGACCATACCCCTCCCCCTCTCCATACATGCCTCTCATCACCTGCCCCTCTGCTCAGCACCCCAGTAGAAGTGCTTCCTCCCTCCCCTGTCTGGGGTAAAAAGGAAGGCCAGGGGGCAAGAGGGATGTGGGGAATGGCACTTGATGGGGGGGGGGCAGGGCCCAGCATTCCATCTCTAAATGGTTCACCATCACTGTCCTAGGCACTTGCTGAGCACTGAAGATAGGAAGGCAAAAGCAACTCCTGCCCTGAAGGAGGTCACATTTTGATAATGTAAATATATATATATATATATTTGTTTATTTATGCAACTAGGCATATATATGTATAATATATATATATGTGTGTGTGTGTATATATATATATATTTGCAACTTGGTATAGAAAGAGGGAAGATAATCTTAAGAAAGGAAGGTACTAACTGGAAGGCTTCTTTAAAAAGTAGGATTTGAGCCACATCTTAAAGGAAAACAGGCAAACTAAGAAATGGAAGTAAATTCCTCCATGGATGAAGAGAGCATTCCAGACATGAATAGATTATATCAAAGGTACAAGACGCAATTAACAATAAGAGATTCAAAAGGAGAGGATACTATAGAGCTAAATTGGTCCACCATTAGTTTAAAATAGGAAAGGGAGGAGAGCATAGCCAGAATAGGGGAAATAGCCTGGGAAAGAACTGAGAGGTGGAGGGACTGGAGGTCATGGTAAGGATAAAGGAACAAGATTAGGGCCTTGAGGAATAGGGAAAGATGGAATGATAAAGGATTGTGATCAGATAAAGGATTTTCAGAGTTCAAGAACACTTAGGGTGATGGTTCTAGTCTAGCTTTCCAAACTTAATGTTACCTCCCCTTCACACAGTCCACAATCTAGCCCAATAAACCTATCCTGCAGTTTCCCAAACTCAGAACTTTATCTTTCACCTCAAGACCCTTATATAGGCTATTCCCCATTCCTAAAATGCACTCCCTCAACACCTCCATCTCTTAGAATCAATCTCTAGCGTCTTTAAGGGTTCAGCTCAAATGTCATCTCCTGAGGGAAGCTTTTCTCAATCCCTTTATTTGTTAGTACTCCCTTCCTACTCCTCCAATTACTAGGTATATATTTTTATCTGTTTAAATGTTGTATTCTCCCTCCCATCCTTCAGTAGACTCCTTCTGTCCAGGTACTATTTTTCATTTGGTCTTTGTATTGGTGCCCAGGTGATTCTTATAATGATTTAGTTTGGTGTTACTTATCCTGTCTAATTCACTGTTGTACTTTTCTGGTTTTAATGAGTTCAAAATCACTTTGATGATTATTGTTGGGATTTAAGATTTGGTGATGCCATGCCCATTTTTCTACTTTTCTTCATTGCTTCCCTTAATCTAGACTTTTTTTTTCCTTCCAATGAATTTTATTATCATTTTGATCATCTTTGACAAAATTGGTAATTTGTTTGGTTTAGCACTAAATTTGTAAAATAATTTAGGTAGTGCCATTTTTTATTATATAAAAAAACTTGTATCTCTCCATTTATCTTTCTTTATGCCTATACTAAGTGTTTTAGAGTTGTATTTATATATAAGTCCCAAGCGTCTTGGTAAGTTAACACTCAGATAGAGTACAAATTTTGTAGATATTGTGAATGGATTTGTTTTCTAGCATTTTCTCCTAATTTTTGTTAGTACTATGAAGCAATGCTGATGATTTTTACTGATTTATTTTGTGACCTACTTCACTGAGGCTATTAATCATTTTGATTTGTTTCTTCACTGATTCTCTGGGGTTATCTAAGTAAAATATTATGTCATCTGTAAAGGATAATTTTGCCTCCTTTTTGCTGACATTTATACTTTTTGTTTTTCCCTCTTGTCATATAACTATAGCTAGCCTTTCTAGAACAATGCCAAAAAGAAAAAGGAGTCAGGACAACCTTGCATTTATCAAGAAAAGCTTTAAGAGCTTACTCATTGCAAATAATACTAGTCCACGGTTTAAAATATAAGCTTTTGGTAATTTTAAAATATTTTTTCTGGATTATATATGCATTATCACAAACATATTTCCATATTATTCATTTTGTAAGTGAATAATCTTATAAAACCAAAACCCCAAATCATATAACCAAATATACAAGTGATAAATCATGTCTTCGTTTGCATTTATACTCTGAGTCTAGAAGTTCTTTCTCTAGGGGTGGAAAGCATTCTTTTTCATAAGTCCCTCAGAATTGTCCTGGATCACTCACTATATTGCTGTTAGTAGCAAAGTCTATCATATTTGATCATTCCGCAATATTTCAGTTACTGTGTATGAAGTTCTCCTGATTCTGCTTATTTCACTGTGCATGAGTTCATGGAGGTCTCTCCAGTTCTCTCTGAAATCATCCTGTTCATCATTCCTTATAGCACAGTAGTATTCCATCACCATCATATACCACATTTTGTTCAGCCATTCCCCAATTAAGGAACATTCTTTTAGTTCCCAATTCTTTGCCACCACAAAAAAGTACATGTATTAATATTTTTGTACAAACAAGTCCTTTCCAAATTTTTTTATCTCTTTGGGATACAGACCTAGTAGAAGTATTACAGGCATGCATTCTTTTATAGCCCTTTGGTCATAATTCCAAATTGCCTTCCAGAACGGTTGAATCAATTCACAAATCCATCAGCAATGTATTAGTGTCCCAATTTTGCCATATCCCCTCCAGCATTTATTATTTTTGGACATTTTTTCAGATGAGTATTAATAGCTTCGATTTCTTTATCTGAAAACTGCCTGTTCATGTTCTTTGACCATTTATCATTTGGGGAATGACTTGAATTCTTATAAATTTGGCTTAGTTCTTTATATAGTTGAGAAATGAGATCTTTATCAGAGAAATTCATTATAAATTTTTTTGCAGTTTGTTTCTTCCCTTCTAATCTTGGTTGCATTGGTTTTGTTTATACAAAAATGTTTTAATTTAATATAATTGAAATTATTCATTTTACATCTTGTAATATTCTCTATCTCTTGTTTGTTAATAAATTCTTCCCTTCTCCATAGATCAGACAGGCAAACTATTCTTTATTCCCCTAATTTTCTTATAATATCACTCCTTATGTTTAGATCATGAACCCATTTTGACCTTATCTTGATATAGGCTGTGAGATATTGATCTAGACCTAATTTCTCTCATACTGTTTTCCAATTTTCCCAGCAGTTTTTGTCAAATAGTGAGTTCTTGTCCCAAAAGCTGGGATCTTTGGTTTTATCAAACACTAGATTTCTGAGGTCACTCAATCCTAGTCTATTCCATTGATTCACCCTTCTATTTCTTAGCCAGTACCAGATTGTTTCAACAACTTCTAGTGCAGTTTAAGATTTGGTACTGCTAAGCCACCATCCTTCACACTTTTTTTTTTCAGTAATTCCCTTGATATTCTTGACTGCTTGTTCTTCCATATTAATTTTGTTATTATTTTTTCTAGTTTTATGAAACAGTTTTTTGGAGGTTTGATAGGTATGTCACTGAATAAGTAAATTAAGTAGGATGGTCACTTTTTATTATTATTAGCTTGGCCTACCCATGAGCAATTAATGTTTTTCCAATTGTTTAGATCTAATTTTAATTGTGTGCGAAGTGCTTTGAAATTGTGTTCATGTAGTTCCTGCATTTGTCTTGGAAGATAGATTCCCAAATATTTTATACTGTCTAGAGCAGTGATGGGCAAACTACGGCCCGCGGGCCAGATGTGCCCCCCTGAAATGTTCTATCTGGCCACTCGACATTATTCCTAATCTGACGAATACAATGAGTGGGATCCAATACAATAAATCTTCGAAAGAGTTGCCTTAGAAACAGACTGACAGAGGAGCATTTCCTTCCCTTTGGCCCCCTCTTTAAAAAGTTTGCCCATCACTGGTCTAGGGTGATTTTAAATGGAGTTTCTCTTTCTAACTCTTGCAGCTGAGTTTTGTTGGAAATATATAAAAATGCTGATGATTTGTATCCTGCAGTTTTGCTAAAGTTATTATTTCAATTAGTTTTTTAGTTGATTTTCTAGGATTCTTTAAGTATACCATCATGTTATCTGCAAAAAGTGATAGTTTACCTCATTGCCTACTTTAATTCCATCAATCTCTTTTTCTTCTCTAATTGCTAAAGCTAGCATTTCTAGTACAATGTTAAATAATAGTGATGATAGTGGACATCCCTGCTTCACTCCTGATCTTTTTGGGAAGGCTTCTAACTTGTCCCCATTGCAGACAATACTTGCTGATGGTTTTAAATAAATAATACTTATTATTTTAAGAAAAGGACCTTTTATTCCTATGCTTTCTAGTGTTTTCAAAAGGAATGGGTGTATGGGGGCAGCTGAGTGGCTCAGTGGATTGAGAGCCAGGCCCAGAGACAGGAGGTCCTGGGTTCAAGTCTGGCCTCAGACATTTCCCAGCTGTGTGACCCTGGGCAAGCCACTTAACCCCCACTGCCCACCCTTACCAGTCTTCTGCCTCAGAACCAATACCCAGTGTTGATTCTAACATGGAAGGTAAGGGTTATATTATATAAAAAAGGAATGTGTTGTATTTTGTCAAAGGTGTTTCCTGCATTTATTGAGAGAATCATGATTTCTGTTAGTTTGACTTGAAAATTTTGGTGATATTTTATTTTAAGGAAGGCCCATACCTGTATGTGCTGTTTCGAAATTTTCTCCTCAATACCTCTCACATGCATCTATCTCCCTCACACCATTCACACAAGCACTACCCTAATTACATCATCAGAAAAATTTTTCTAGCCTATGGGTTGGTCATCCTGCCTCAAGTTTCTCCAGCAGTCAAAGTTATTTTCTTAAAGCACAGATCAGACCATGTCACTCCCCTACTCAATGAACTCTGTTGGTTCCCTATTTCCTCTAGGGCCAAATAGAAAAGCCTTTAGCATTTAAAGCTCTTCATAACCTGGCCCTTCCTTTATTTTCAGAGTTCTTGTATAATTATACTCTCTAGGTGCTCTATAATCTATTCATACTAGCTTATTGGCTATTCTTCCATCTCCTGGCCATGTACTTTTGAACTGGCTCTCTCCCTTGCCTGGAATGCTTTCCCTCTAGTTACCACCTCTTGGAATCCCTGCTTCCTTTAGGACTTGGCTCAAGTGCCACCTCCACCTCTTGGTCTTTCCTGGTCCCTCTAGCCATGCTTTCCCCTCTAAGGCTCCCTTCCATGTATTCTGTATTTTTCTCCAATATACCAATTTATCTATAAATTGCCACCTTCTTTAGAACATAAGATCTTTGAGGGCAGGGACCATTTTTACATTTTCTTTGTATCTCCAACACTTAGCACAAGGCCTCGCACATACTAACTCTTAATATGGTTTTATGTTTTTAGCAATATGTTTTCCTTTAAAGACTGCTTTAATTATATCCAAAAAAATTCGTATATGTTGCCTCACTGTTGTAATCCTCTTCAATGGTTATTTATGATTTTTTTAACATTTAATAAAATTTATTTTTTAGAAAAGTTAACATGGTTACATAATTAATGCTCTTACTTTCCCCTTTACCCCCCGATCCCCCCCATAGCCAATGTGCATTTCTCCTGGTTTTAACATGTGTCATTGATCAAGACCTATTTCCAAATTATTGATAGTTGCATTGGTGTGGTCGTTTCGAGTCTACATCCCCAATCATGTCCACCTCAGCCCATGTGTTCAAGTAGTTTTTCTTCTGTGTTTCCACTCCTGTAGTTCTTCCTCTGAATGTGGGTAGCATCTTTACCATAAGTTCCTCAGAACTGTGCTGGGTCATTGCATTGCTGCCAGTACAGAAGTCCATTACATTCTATTTTACCACAGTGTATCGGTCTCTGTGTACAATGTTCTTCTGGCTCTGCTCCTTTCACTCTGCATCAATTCCTGGAGGTCTTTCCAGTTCACATGGAATTCCTCCAGTTTATTATTCCTTTGAGCACAATAGTATTCCATCACCAGCATATACCACAATTTCTTCAGCCATTCCCCAATGGAAGGGCATACTCTCATTTTCCAGTTTTTTGCCACCACAAAAAGTGCAGCTATAAATATATTCGTAGAAGTCTGTTTATTTATGATCTCTTTGGGGTACAAACCCAACAATGCTATGGCTGGATCAAAGGGCAGGCATTCTTTTATAGCCCTTTGAGCATAGTTCCAAATTGCCAGCCAGAATGGTTGGATCAGTTCACAACTCCACCAGCAATGCATCAATGTCCCAATTTTGCCACATCACCTCCAACATTCATTACTCTCCCCTTCTATCATTTTAGCCAATCTACTAGGTGTGAGGTGATACCTCAGAGTTGTTTTGACTTGCATTTCTCAAATTATTAGAGATTTAGAACACTTTCTCATGTGCTTATTGATACTTTTGATTTCTTTATCTGAAAATTGCCCATTCATGTCCCTTGCCCATTTATCATTTGGGGAATGGCTTGCTTTTTTATACAATTGATTTAACTCCTTGTATATTTGAGTAATTAGACCCATGTCAGAGTTTTTTGTTATAAAGATTTTTTCCCAATTTGTTGTTTCCCTTCTGATTTTGGCAGCATTGTTTTTGTTTGTACAAAAGCTTTTTAGTTTGATATAATCAAAATCATTTATTTTACATTTTGTAATTTTCTCTAACTCTTGCTTGGTTTTAAAATCTTTCCTTTCCCAGAGATCTGACAAGTATACTATTCTGTGTTCGCTTAACTTATTTATAGTTTCCCTCTTTATATTCAAGTCATGTTATTTATGATTTTCAATCATTTAATTATATATGATTTTTCATCTACCTGTTATTCAAAATATTGGCCCTTACTCTCCACTTAGATCCTTCTCTTTTGCTTATGCCCCCTGTAACAATTACTATTTTATCGTGTTGTGATCTATAATGTATTTAGAGTGTTACCCTTTCCCGTTTATTTATCATTTCCTTGAATCATAGTGCATGATCAATTGCAAGCATACTAAATGATGATGTGAAGCATTATTATTTAATATTCCCCTCTAAAAGACAACAAGAGTCTTTCAAATCTGTTTCTTGATAAATCTGTTCAACTGTTTCCCCCCTTTGTTTTTCTTCCTGATAGTTAGGCAGCTCTGAAAAAGGAACAATTATCTCATAGTTGTGTTACTAGTTTGGAGGTTTTTTTTTCATTTCAGTCATTCTTTCCTTTAAGTATTTATGTGCTATACTACTTGTTGCTTTTTTTGTTCCAGTCCTTCATTTTTACTTGGTCTTAATGTTTTCAAGGTATTTCTTATATGCAACATACTGTTGAGTTTTGCATCCTTCCATTCTTCAAGTTTACAAAGAAGTTTAAGCCAGTCACATTTAGGATTATACGTGGTAGATTTTTGTTTTCTGTCCATTTATTCTTTCATGCTGATTTCCCCCACTCTTTCTGTACCTCTTTTAAGTTCACATTTAAGCTCTGAGATTAGTTTTGCTTAAACCAAATTAATTCCAGTCTTCTCCCGTTACTCTTACCTATCTCAAAGTCTCCAAATTTACTTTCTTTATAGTCTCTCCTTTAAAAAAATTTCACTTTACATCACTTTTTGTAGTACAATGTTACTGCATCAAATTTTATGCTGTAGGAGAACTAGGTGGCTCAGTGGATAGAGAGCCGGACCTGGAGATAAGAGGTCCTGGGTTCAAATTGGGACTTAGTCACTTCCTAGCTGTGTGACCCTGGGCAAGTCACTTAACACTAATTGCCTAGCCCTTACCATCCTGCCTTAGAACTAATACTAGAATCAATACTGGTTCTAAGACAGAAGGTAAAGGATTTGAAAGAATTTATACTTGTATAAATATACTGTAACTTGTTCAGCTATTCCCAAATTGATGAGCACTTTTCAATTTCCAGTTCTTCGCCACCTCAAAAAGAGCTGTGAATATTTTTGCATATTTATATTTAGAGTTTGTCTTGCTTAGGAATAATCTTGGTTCCTTAATCTTTGGGTAGGTAGTTGTTTTCAATCCTGTTTGACTGTAACCCCTTTTGTGGCTTTGTTGGCAAAGCTACTAGAGTGGTTTGCCATTTCTCTCTCCAGCTCATTTTACAGATGAAGAAACTGAGGCAATCAGGGTGAAGTGAATTGCCCAGGGTCACACAGTAAGTGTCTGAAGCTAGATTTAAATTGTTCCTCCTGACTCCATGCCCAGCGCTCTATCCATTGTATCACAGAGCTGCCCCTATACCTTAATCTACCTTCCTTTTAATTGTCTTCTTCTTCCCTCCTGTTTCTTTGTTGAGTGAAAGGTATTTCTCTACGTGTGTGTAGTGTGTGTGCATGTGTGGTCTTTCATCCTTTGACCAGCTCAGATGAGTGAGGTTCAAGTGTCATCTGCTCTTCCCGCTCCTTTTCCCTTATTTGTACAGGCCTCAACTTGAGCACCTTTATGATATAATTCCCTAACCTTCCTGTGCCTTTCCTCCTCTACTGTATTTCGTTTGCCCTCTCTTTTCAACTTTCTATGATAATCAAGACATAACAAAACCACTCCTAAGCCTCCTGTCTAAATTTGACTCCCTCTGTGATCCCTGATGATGTAGCAATGCTAACTATCCGGGCACATGTATCATCTCCATAATATAAACAATTTATCCTTCTTTAGTCCCCTCTGATTGTTCGTATTTGCCTTTTTATATCGAAATCCAAGCTCTTGACTTTGGGGCTATTACATGTGTGATGCTGTGATTCCTGAGTCCTTTAATTCTTTCTGGATGATTTTGCAATAGTTTTTCTTTCACCTGAAAGCTTCAGGTTTGGTTTATACTGTTGTGGGGTGTTTTCCTTTTGAGCTTCTTTCAGGAGATGACCAACAGATGCTTTCTATTTCCACTTTGTCCTCTGGTTCTTTATTTTTTTAAATCCTCACCGTCTGTCTTAGAATCAATACTACATATTGGATCCAAGGCAGAAGAGCAATAACAGCTAGGATAATGATGGCAGACCTTTTAGAGAGCAAGTGCCCAAACTGTAACCCGCAAATTGCATGTGAGCCCCCCACCTTACCTGAGACAGGAGAGGGAGGGAGCACTTCCATTGGGCTGCTGGGCAGAGGGGCAGGTGATGTCCTCAGGTACACATGGAGAATAGGAAGGAAGCAGCCTCCTCTGGTATGCATGCCGTAGGTTTGCCAACATGGGGCTAGGCAATGGGAGTTAAGTGACTTGCCCAGGGTAACATAGCTAGGAAGTGTCTGACGACAGATTTGAACCCTGCATCTCCTGGCTCTAGGCCCAACTCTCAATCCACTGAGTCTCCTCACTAACCCCTTGCTCTCTGGTTCTAAGAGATCGGGGCAGTTTTCTTTTAAGATTGCTTGAAATATTATATACATAGGTCATTTAGGGGGGTCATGGTTTGTTTGCATGATTCCTAAATTTTTTTTCTCCTCAATTTGTTTTTTCAGGTGAGTTGTTTTTGCTATGCAATACCTTATATTTTCTTCTATTTTTTCCGTCTTTCTACTTTATTTCCTTAGCTTATTCTAAATTTCAGGGAGGTTTTTCTTAGGTAAGATTTTGTGCCTCAAGTGCCAAGCTGTTAACTCCCTTTCCAATTCTTCTTCCTTACCAATTTCTAAATTTTTCTTCTTGTATTCTCATTCTAGTCATAAAAAATGTTACATTATTTTTTTAAACTCTTTTTATTCTAGTTGAATTTGTGCCCAGACTGTGTTTTTCTCTGAACCGTTTCTTGTCAATATTTTGGAGCCATTCCTTCCTTTTAGATTTGTGGGATTCTTCTTTATTTCTTTCTTCTTTCAGGCTACTTCTAGGCTGGTCCTGCAATTGTTTCCTTGGGGTATAGAGTATTGTGTTATTCCAGGATCTATAGACAGCTAAAGCCAGGGACTTTCATGCCTTCAGTGCTCCCAAAGTGGTCTGATTCAGGGCACAGTTTTCCCCCCTAGTGTGAGCTCTGCAAATTCCTGCTATGGATTTGAGTCAAAGCAACAGGACTGATCTGAAAATTGCAGTAGACTTCAGCTAGGCTCAACCACTATCAAGCAGCTGGAAAGCTCTGCTGGTTCAGTGACAAAACGGGGCTCCCCTTTGGTCTGAGATTCCTGTCCTGGTTATTTCACAGATGCCTTCAGACTTGAATGGAGGCTAGCAGTAATATTTGACTGTGCCCCGGGGCCTGAGCCCCAGGCTGCTGCTTGTTTCGGATTTTGCTCTCTTGGTCCACAGCCTAGGGCCTCTTACCCTTCCTCCTCCTAGAATACCATCCCTAGGCCATGTCCCCTCTTCAGTCTACCCTAGATATATGACCCTGAATTGGGAAGTGGGTAACAAAGTTGCCAGACTGTTCCTGCACTGTACGCAAGTTTACGCCCCAGGACCTTTTAGCCCTGGTGCATAATGGCCTCTCCCTGGGCTCTGCATCACACTCCTGTTCAGACCCTGTCCCCAGTGTCTTTCAGCCTTCTCCCAGGCTGACCTAGGATAGAAAAATGGCTCATTATGATTTTTTTCCCTTCGATTTTCCAATCAGGATTCTGTCTGATACATTTTCTATTTATTTGGATTTTTTGGTGAGGTTGAGAGGAAGCTTGCTATACTTCTTCCCGCTACTCCATCATCTTGGCTCAGCCACTTCTTACCTTTCTTTCTTTTTTTATTTTTAAAATCAGCCAAGTTCTGCCATTTCACACTCCTACCCCATCCCACTTCCAATTGAGAACACAAGAAAAGCAAAACCAATTAAAAGCATGTATGGCATATCAAAACAAATTTCCAAATTGGCCCATGTAAAAAAAAATTGCTACACTGGGTCTTTCACCTCTCTTCTAGAAGGTAGGTGGGATGTTTCATTATCAGTCCTCTGGAATTCTTGTCTGTCATCGTACTGATAAGAATTCATCTAACACTACTCCATAAGTTTATATGTCATAACTTGTTCATCCATTCCCCAACCTATGGGTACTACTTCAGCTTCCTATTCTTTGCCTCCTTAAATATTTTTGTGTATCCTTAGAGTTCATTTTACTTAGGGTTAATCCTTAATCATCTCTCCTCCTAATTCTCTCTTCTCCTCTTTTCCTATAATTCAATTTTTAACATCAAATTCTCTTCTTCCCTTCCCCCACCCACTGAGAAGAAAAATAAAAACTTAATAAATATGTATTGACATGTATAGCAACGCTGCCCCCCCCATTAGCCATGTTCCAAGGGAAAGAATCAAGAAAAAAGGAAGAAATAGAATAAAATATGCTTCAATCTGCACTCAAGTCCATTGGTTCTCTTTCTGGGGGTATGTTTGTGAGTTCTTTGGAATTGTGGTTGGTCATTATATTGACCATTACTTGATAATCTTTTACATTGTTGCTGTTACTGTATAGATTATTCTGGTTCTGCTAACTCGCTTTACATCAGTTCATAGTAGTCTTCCTAGGTTTCCTGAACACCATTCCCTTCCTAACTTCTTACAGCATAATAGTATTCCATCACATTCATATACCATAACTTCTTCAACCATTCTCCAATTGATGAATATCATCTCAGTTTCTAATTCTTTCTAATTCTTAGCTGCTGTGAATATTTCTGTTCTATGGGCCCTTTTCCTCTTTCTTTGATATCTTTAGGGAATGGATCTAGGATTGGGGGATCAAAATTATACATATCACATGCACACTTTAATAGCTTTTTTTGTTTCCCTCCAATTTCCTTATTGAGTGAAAGGTATTTCTATGACCAAATGTTTGCATCTGTGTATTCTTCCTTCTTTTGACCAGTTGAGATAAGAAGGTTCAAGTGTCAGCCATTCTTCTCTACCCCCTGCTTCTTCTTTAGAGTGACATTGACTCATGGCTCCTGATTATGTGAAATGATTTCCCTAACCCTCATAGGGTCTGCGATCATCGCCATTGTCATCATGATGCATTTACTTAGTACTTACTATTTACTAGGCACTGTGCTGAGCAATAAGGACATAAAGATCCTAAGATGTCAAAGGCCCTCCTTGCCAGCTCTAAATTCGATGGTCTTGTTATGTCTATATTAGACCTTACCACTCACATTCTATAGATGATAAAAAAAAAACTGGAGACACTAAGCAGTTATATTCCACTATTTAACTGGAGAGCACAGAATATCACATCTGGAAGGTGAACCAGATCTGGGTTCAAATCCTGCCTCTGATATTTACTATTTGGGCAATTTGCTTACTCTCTCTGGGCCTGAGTTTCCTCCTCTGTAAACTGAAGGGAATAGACTTAGGTGGCTCCTTCCAGCTCTAGAGCAAGTATCCATTGTGTAACCCTGGGACAGTCCCTTCGCTGCCCCCAGGGCCGCAGATTCCTTCTTTGTAAAATGAAGAAGCCTCTTGGCCTCTGAGGTCCCTGTGGACTCTAGATGCTCTGATCTATGACATCTCCTCTAGTCCTGACATCTTCAGGACAGCTAGCTAGTTGCCCATCGCTAATCATAAACAGTAGAGAAATGCTTATCTCTTTGGGCCTTTTTGATTACTCTCTCAGCTAAAAGATAAGAAGGCACGAAAATAGCGGAGCAGGAGGTAAGAAGAGAAATGGAAAATGGAAAGGAATCCCTTCATCTCTTTGCTAACATTTTGGTTTTTTAAAAGAATATGTACCATAGGAAAGTGTTCACATGTTTAAAAAATGACCAATATTTGGAATGTCATACAATTCTGGCTACGTGTTAAAAATCACAGTGCTTTCTGTTTAAGGTCCCCGTGACATTTCTTCATCACCGAGGCAAAAACTAGATTTAAAGAGGCCTTTAAGAAATGAGCATAGTGAAGCTTCTCTGAATGAGTTTTGTGACTACCTCACCGACTCTGTGATTTCCTGCATAACTGCGCGCATTTCCGATGGCACTGAAGATGGCAAAGCAAAGATGAAAGCTCTCGAAAACAGAATTTCAGCATTTGACAAATTCATTTCAATCACTTCTGAAGCATTTGGAGCCCAAGGACCCAAGAGTCACTCCATTCCTATTAGTGACATTGCTTTCAGTGTTTCGGAAATAATCATTCGAATCCTAGCAAATAGTAACATTTTAAAGGCGGATCCGATGGATTTTGTCATTTCCCCACAAACAAGATACATTTATTCTCCAAATATTAATAACATTAAGAGCATTAATGATATCTTTCAAGATCTGCTAATAGGAGTGATTCATGTGCTGACAAAAGAAATAGGCATCAATAACTACGGTGACACTAAAGGGAAGCCGATTCCCGTGGTTAAAAGTCGGAGTGCTCCCCTTTGCCAGAAAGGCAGCCCCATAGAAAGGGAGGCAAGCTGGAACTCACCAGTTACTAACAGAACAGATCAACTCGTCCAGAAAGATAAAAGCAACAACGTGGCAACTAAATTAGACAGTCTAATCGGGAGCCTAAAAAGTAGTGAATCGAAAGACATGGTGAATAAAGTTTTTAATATCGTCTTAGATTTGTTTTTGCCAGATGAATGCCAAAGTGGGGCTTTGGACTCTGTCAAAACATCAACAAGACAATTTTTTGACTCTTCAGAGAAGCAGCCTAATAACCTCGGCTTATCCCCCAAATCTGTTTTCCTCCTTAATGTTGTGTGTGAGAAACTTATAAGGACCCTTTTGGAAAAATGTACCACAGAAACAATGGCAGGCAGCGCTCTTTCTGAGGAGCTGTCTAATACGGAACGGCAGCTTTTTAATGTAATCCAGAGTGTGGAGGAGGAGGAATTTAGTGGCAGAGAGGGGAAAATGACCGCAGAGCAAGCCGAGCCCTTTCAAACAGAGGACGATGTGTCAGACTTTGTGTTAGAACAGCTGGCTGAAACTGAACAAGAGTTGATTTCCTCAGAGTCAATGCTCAGCGTCATCTCCCATGGCTTGGTAAAGTCCCTGATGGAAAAGCTATCGAGCAGCATACAGGGAGGGACCCCCAAAGCCCAATATGCCAATAAGCTTTCAAAGTACAATGCGAGAGATAGACTGTCCAACGCCAGAGGAGCCCGACCGGTAAAAAGCCTTACACGGTCCAAGGAAAAATTAACATCCGGGACCCTCAACAATCTCCGAATTATTGGCTCCAAAATCAAACCACCCTTTAAGCAGTTTTCAGATACACCCTCCCTTTCTACTTCCTCCCTGAAGAAACTGGACAGGAAAGAATTAAAAAGCAGAACGGTTCCCAAAATGCTGCAGTCAGGCCAACTCAGTACAGGTGTGTACTCAGCCACGTTTCTAGAGGACATTATTTCGGACCTGTTTTTTTACATTTATACTGCGTTGTGTGACCGAGATGAAGATATCCCAGAGGAACAGCTTGGTGATATGAATACATTATTTGTCAACTCCGTGGTGAATGCATTCAATAAGGCTCAAGTCACCGTGCTCCGGAATGCCGAAGAAAGGTTGTGTTTCCCACCTGTACAGAAGGAAGCCGTGAACAAAATTGTTGACTCTGTTTATAATGAAGTTTTGCAGGAATACGAATCCAAAATGGCCGATGTCAGCGACGGAACTGATGACCTCAACGTACTAGCTGAGCGGACGACTGATGCTGTGTTGACTGAGATTTTAGACTACCAACTCCCATCGTGCTTTGTGGAAAGACTCACTCCTGAATCGTACTTCCCCCTCAAAGTTGAAAACGTCCTTCAGAAGTTCCAAGAAAACCTAAAGGAGTTCAGTTCCCAACTTCAGCCTTTGGCAGGCTACACTACCATGCTACCTCACTCATTTCTAGAGGATGTCATTAGAAGGCTGTTATCACAGATCATCCCTCCATCCTCTAATGACGGTTGGTCTATGGAAAAGAAATATTTAATGAGCTCAGATTTTAATGAAATGTCTGCTTGCATAATAAACAAGGTTATGTCAGCCATTTCTAAACACAAGATTTGGCTCACCAAATATGATCATCAATATTTATATTCAGAAAGAAATCTCCAAACAATGGTTGACTCAGTTTACGATAACATTTTGAAAGTCTCAGGATCACACACATCAGTACAGAAAAGTGTAACAAGCCGAAGTCCCATCATCGTGGACAGAATAGCCAGCTTCATTATTCAAGAGATTACTGAAAGTCACCTTCAACCCTTTTTATTTGGGGACAGCGCCCCTCAATCAACAGCCGCCGATGAAGTGGCCAACATGGTCAAGAATGTGCTCAATGAAGTGACGGGGCTGCACAAATCACCTACAGCATCGGCCTCCCTAAGCATGGGGGTTTACCCTGCTGAATTTGTGGAAGAAATTGTTGCCAGACTCTTATCAAAGATCTTTAGCCCCAAAGTGAAGACGGGGGAAGAACTAAACAACGTTACGCACAAAATTGTTGATTCCATAAATGCTCACTTTGATCGAGCCAAAGTCCGAGTGGTACGCCATGATGAGGCGCAGCCTTTTCCGCCTCTTAATATTGATATTGTGGATGAACTGGTGGACTCTGTCTACTCCAATGTCCTGAAACAGCATGGCCTAGAGCCTGAAGTAGAGCGAGAAGAATCAATGAAGACTGACGGCTTTGTTGAAAATCTGACCAGTTTAATTGTAGCGGCAATTTCTGATTATCTTCTTCATCCCCTTTTTTCGGGAGAACTCTCTGCTTCTTCCTATTCTTCTCTAACAGCAGAGAACATTGTGCAAGAAGTCCTAAATGGGATGAACAAAACCAGCAAGCAAAGCCAGAGCCTGTCTCCCTATAATACCTTATTACCTTACACTTTCCTAGAAGACATGATACGGGTGCTTCTGTCTCGAATTTTTCCTTCAGCACCGGGGATGGCTCCCTATAAAGAAGATGTAGGAGATGTGTCTGGAGTGAACTTCAATGAAATTGCTTCAAAGCTAATCAGTGATATCCGGAGGAAAATTTCAAAACATGAAATTCGATTTTCCAAAGATGATGAAGAGCCACAATATGTGTATTCAGAAGACGATGTACAAAATCTTGTCGACTCGGTTTTCAAGAACATCTTGCAGAACTCTGGCTCTCAAGAAGCAATCGAGCTGGACATAACGAGCAGTAATAATACTTTCATTGACCAAGTAGCTGGTTTTATCATCAAAAACATTTGTCAGCAACACCTTCAGCCATTTGTGTCCGGAAAAGCAATCCCTCCACCCCAGGCATACCACGTCGGTGGGCGAAGGCAGCTGTTACAGTTTTATGCTGGCGTTTACTCTTCAACGTTTCTGGAGGAAGTCATCTCTGGAGTTTTATCCAAAATCTTTTACAAGGTACTGGGTGTTGCATATGCCAAAATAGGAAGAGAACATGAAATCGAACTGGAGGAGACAGCTATTCAGCTCATATACGCCATAACAGAGGAGTTTAGAAAAGCACAAGTTAGCATTCTGGAAAATGCCGAAGAGGAACTGGGTTTGCCACATGTAGACAGGGACATCATCGTTAAGATAATCGACACAGTTTACAACAAAGTGTGGCAAGAATATGACTCAGACCTAACCCCTGATAAGGACTTCTTAAATGACACAAAGAGCCTGGCGGAAAGGACAACCAAAATCATTCTCGCAGAAATATTTGATTTTCAGCTCCAACCAGATCTGGTGGCAAGGCTACCATTCAAGTCCCTGTCAAATCTCAGTGCTGACGTTTTGATCAAGAAAATTCAATTTGAAATGACCCGAATCAAGCCTCGGAGACAGACTTCAACAATATACACGACCATGTTATCGCATACTCATTTGGAAAAGATAGTCACCCAGCTTTTAGCGCAGATGTCTCCCGACTCTGGCGCAGAAGACGCAATTACTTCAAAGCCGGATTTAAGTAAAGCGGTTGTGAAGTTGATCAATGAAATCATGGCCATCATTTCCAAACATGCTATCTGGATTACAAAGCATGGCAATGAGAAGCAAAGCATGATTTCGGAAGCAGATATTGAGAATATGGTGGAATCCATTTATGCTGATATTCTACATTCGAATCTATACCAGTCGATTTCAAAAGATAAAACCGACATAAGTAATATACCAGTTTCCAAAATAGCAAGTTTCATTATCAAGGAAATTTTTAACCATCACCTTCAGACATTTCTATCTCAAGATCAACCCTTTCCTCAGTTTACACCCAATTTACCTAGGCTACAAACTTCCAAAGACACAGAAATCGAACCAAAAGAAATGGCTCTCATTGTTAACTCAGCTATATTTTTGGAGGAAGTCATTTCTGAGCTTTTGTGCAAAATCCTTTATGCTGTCTCACATAGCTTCTCCTCACCTGAGGAGGATCCAATTAAGTCAAAAGCCAAAGTCACCGACATTGTTACAAAATTAGTCAAGTCGATTGTGAACGAGTTTGCGGCATCTCAAATTTTGGTTGCAGAAAATTTTGACGAAAATCTGTGTTTTTCTGAAGGCTATAAAGAAATGGTTAGTAAAATAGTCAACTTGATTTATAAAAAATTAATAGATGATTACAAATCTATGGCTGTCATGTATATGGAGATAGAACAAGATACCCATAACTTTGGAAGGAAAATATACAATTTACTTTTGGGAGAAATTTATGAATATCAAGTGCAAGCATTGATTTCTGGATCATTATCTTCGACTATCTATTCTTCACTCAGAACGGAGAACATTATTCGAAACGTACTAAACGTTATTAGTAAGGAAAGCCATTATTTGCCATCCTTCGTTACCGTGTTACCTCGTTCTCTTTTGGAAGATATGGTTTCTAAACTTTTAGGTCATATTTTTCCTCTATCTGAAGCTCAGGTCAAAAGGAAGAGGCAAGAAGAGCCACCGGATGATGATTTTATGAGTGCAGCTTCAAAACTGACCGAAGCTATCATAGCCGAAATTTCTGAACATGAAATTCGACTGACCGCTGCAGAGGAGAATGCCTCAAGTATGAATCTGGAAACCATCGAAAGCATAGTCGACTCGATTTGCAGAAACATTCTGAAGAAAGCTGAATTCCAAGCTGAAGTCCAGAAAGAGGAGACTGAAAAGGGAGGCACATTCCTCACCAAAATAGCAGGCTTCATTATGAAGGAAATCGTAGATCATCATCTCCAGCCATTCTTACATGAAGAGGACACTGAGATTGCCGAAGCTTCTGATAAAGAGTCTGTCGTTGAAGTTCCTGAGCAAGAAAAGGAGCAACCGTGCACACCGCAGCCTTCCCTTTATTCAGCCACATTCTTAGAAGATGTTATTTTTGATCTTGTTCGAAAATTGTACCCTGTCCCCAAAACTCCAGAGTACAATGAGGAAGAGGGCATAAAAGAGACCAACCTTGTGGGCATGGCTATCAAGTTAGTAAATTCTCTAATAGGTGAATTTCGGAAAAGTGATATTAAAGTTCTCCCCAATGCAGAAGAATTGTTTTCTTTTCCACCAGTAGATAAAGAAACTGTTCATAAAGTGTCTGACTCTGTGTATGATGAGGTTGCTAAAAAATACAAGCATGAGGATGTTCATCATGATGAGGAAGAGACCAATTTTTATATTGAAATGATAACCAAATTAGCCAAGAAGGCAATCTCGGGTTTCAAAGTTAAGCCCCTTTTTTCTGGAGACTGGTTTTCGCCTCTCTTTTCATTTCTTGAACCAGATAAAATCACCCAAAGGGTCCAATTTCTGCCACCAAAGGTCTCATTTGATAAAGACATAAAGGATGAGCCTATCAAAGATTCTCTACTGCCAGATTCCCTCACACTTATAAATGTAAGTGGAACTATAAAAGATGACACAAATCTGGGCAGAATAATTGGAAAGAGGGCCGAAGAGATGATTGAAACTCTACCTGGCGATGTGGACCAGGATGCAATGTTCATTTCTCTAGCGAGCACTATGAAAACTAAAATGTGTGCCCTGGAATCTTCAGATTGGGATTTCATTGATAAAAGGGAAAGTGAGGAAAAGACAAGTGAGATGCCAATTATAAAAGATGAGGACAAGGACTCAATAAAATTCATTTCTGTGGCCACCAGCACCAAAAGTAGTATCAGGAGTCGCCAGGACCGTTGGAAAATGGATCAAAAGAGTGATGATGGTTCAGCCAAAGAAGACGACGTGGATGAATACGAGGAAGAGTCGATAAAAGTCATTGCATTCATGAAAAGCAGAAAGGAGACTCCAGAACCAGATATCAAAAAAACACCCACTAAGAGTATTACAAAGAAGAAAGAACACCATTTGGCCCCTGAAAAGGATGATGAAGTGCCAATACAAAGTATTTCTCCGGTAAAAAGCAAGAAATCCATAGAACTCCTTTTCCATTTGCCAAAGAGTAAGACTGAACAACAGAAAAAAGACAGTTCAGTTGGGACAGAGGATGACGAAAGGGCAGTTAGGCCCCCTCCTATAGTCTCTAAGGCGCATAGTATGAGGACTTTACATGAACCCAGTGTCACAGCAGCCTTCAAAAGGAAGACAGATAGTGGTGTGCAAACAGATATTGAATATGACCCAGTGATGTATTATGAAAACGTTGAAAATGTGATCGATAATATTTATAGTAACGTTTTAGAAACGTCTACTCAGACGGCCCAAGATGATACCGGGTACGAAACTGTCATTCCTACCAAACCGCCACCTGCTGAGAAGCATGGCCGACCTTCGTCAGTGTCTCCATTGCCCCCAGTTCACAAAGATATTCCTAGCAAAGGCAAAGAAGGGAAGAAGAAACGGCCGAGTGCTGAAGCCAAAACACCATCCTATTCACCCGAATTGAAACCGAGTGCTGAAGCCAAAACACCATCCTATTCACCCGAATTGAGACCAAGTGCTGAAGCCAAAACACCATCCTATTCACCCGAATTGAGAGCGGGTATTTTTTCAGCTCGATTTTTAGAAGATGTTGTCACCGAAATTGTAAACAAGCTGATCTTTTCTTCTTCGCCCGAAACGTGTCCAGAGTGTAAAGCACAGGAGGACGTAAATCAGGCTGAGCTCTACGAAACGGCAATGAAGCTGATCGAATCTCTGTTAAAAGAGTTTTCTGAAGCCCGCATTAAGGTGTTTAGGCCCATTAAGGAGAAGCAACCTTTGGCCGAGGATTCTAAGGAGAAAGGGGCAGGCAAGCAAAAGGGTGTTACCCAGGAAGAACCACCTCGCTACAGAACCCCATCACCCCTTAAAATGCCACCCGATTCCAAAAAAATCTTGGTCGATAGGGCATCGGGTAAAGAAACGCCACCTTATGATGATTTACCACCAGTGGATAAAACGCTGGTCAGTAAGGTCGTACACTCTTCTTTATGTAACGTGCTCCATGACTACAGATCTCAAGATTCGATTTGCAGAGACATCAATGAGAGTGATAAGTTAGCCAAAAGACTGGCTAGCGCTGTCATAGAAGAAATGTTTCAGCATCAGCTCAACCTACTTCTGCAGGATGAATTGCCCACTGAAATGTTCATACCGCTGGAATCTAAAGATGTTGTCAAAAAAGTAGAAAAAGTTGCCCAAAAACACACTAAAGAGTGTCAGACGTCCTCGCCATATACCATCATGTTGCCTCACGAATTTTTGGAAGAAATGATTGCATCTCTTCTGGCCAAAATTTTCCCACAAGGAGCCGAAAAAAAACTAGGGGCAAAAGCACAAGTTGACAGTCTTTTTAACGAACTGAATTTCATTCAAATGAAATTAGTCAGCAGGGTTATGACAGAGATATCAAAAGATGAAGATATGCTAATCCAGTATGTTGAGTGCTTGCATCCCAACGATGATGAAGTAATTCAGGTAGTGGTACAGTCTGTTTATAGTAATCTTTTGCCACAGTTCGGCTCTAGAGAGATCATACAGAACTGTGCAACGAGCGGATGCAGAATGCTTTCTGAAAGCATAGCCGACCTAGTCATCCGAGAGGTTGCTGGCAATCAACTACAGACATATTTTTCTGGAGAGTTAACACCCCATCAGTGTGCGGAAGTTGATAATGTTGTTGAAAACATTCTTAAAGACATCTCCCAGACCCCTAGAGATGTTCCAACTCAAAGAACCTCTGATCACCAATTACCTGTGAACATTCTAGAAGAAATCGCAGTACAGTTTTTAACCAGACTTTTGTCTGTGATCCCCATGATGGATAAGGAAAGAACAAAGTCTGTGGAGGCCGAAATGGGAAAAATTACTAACAAAATAATAACATCACTGAAAGAGTTTATATCCAAAAGTCCAATTCAAATTGTACAGCAGGATAGTGAAACGACCACATTGCCTAAAGAAGAACATGCAGCTATTGAAAAAGTAGTTGATAATGTTTATGAAACTGTTTTAAAACACTCTGGCTCTCACTTATCCATGTATAATGAGTTAGCAGGGAAGAGCAATGTTCTAGCTGACATAATAGCCTTCTTAATAGTCAAGGAAGTTTCCAGTCCTGAATTTCAGGTCTTTGTGCAAAAAGCCCCTCATGAGGAAAAATTCTCTTGGGAGGCAAGAATCCCTCATGAGGAAAAATTTTCTTGGGAGGAAAGAATCCCGCGTGAGGAAAAAACTGCTCGGGAGGGAAAATCCCCTCAGGAAAGAATCCCTTGTGAGGAAAAGTTCTCTCAGAAAAAAATCCCTTCTCAGGAGAAATACTCTCGTGAGGAAAGAATCTTCTCTCGTGAAGAAAGAATTCCTCGAGAGGAAAAATCCTCTCGTGAGAAAAGACTCGCTAGTGAGGAAAGATTCTCTCCTGAAGAAAAATTCTCTCGTGAGGAAAGAATCCCTCGTGAAGAAAGAATCTTCTCACGTGAAGAAAGAATCCCCTCTCGTGAAGAAAGAATCCACTCTCGTGAGGAAAGAATCTTCTCTCGTGAAGAAAGAATCCCCTCTCGTGAAGAAAGAATCCACTCTCGTGAGGAAAGAATCCCCTCTCGTGAAGAAAGAATCCACTCTCGTGAGGAAAGAATCCCCTCTCGTGAAGAAAGAATCCACTCTCGTGAGGAAAGAATCCCCTCTCGTGAAGAAAGAATCCACTCTCGTGAGGAAAGAATCCCCTCTCGTGAAGAAAGAATCCACTCTCGTGAGGAAAGAATCCCCTCTCGTGAAGAAAGAATCCACTCTCGTGAGGAAAGAATCCCCTCTCGTGAAGAAAGAATCCACTCTCGTGAGGAAAGAATCCCCTCTCGTGAAGAAAGAATCCACTCTCGTGAGGAAAGAATCCCCTCTCGTGAAGAAAGAATCCACTCTCGTGAGGAAAGAATCCCCTCTCGTGAAGAAAGAATCCACTCTCGTGAAGAAAGAATCCACTCTCGTGAAGAAAGAATCCCCTCTCGTGAAGAAAGAATCCCCTCTCGTGAAGAAAGAATCTTCTCTCGTGAAGAAAGAATCCCTCATGAAACAAGAGTCTTTTCTCGTGAAGACAGATTCCCTTGTGAGGAAAAATTCTCTCGTGAGAAAAGGATCACTAGTGAGGAAAGAATCCCTCGTGAGGAAAAATTCTCTCATGGGGAAAGAATCTCACGTGAAGAAAAATTCTCTTACGAGAAAAGTACCACTAGCGAGGAAAGAATCCTTTATGAGGAAAAATTAATTTCTGATGAAGAGGCATCAACTCCTCAACTGGCATTAGAAGCTGTCAAAGTTATGGAAAAAGTCCTAAAAATTGTTGATGACATTAAGACACGAGAGAAACCTTCACCCCCGATAATTCCAGTGCTGGACTCCTCCCTTTTGGAGGAAACATTGGCATTATTCCTAGCAAAAATAGTCAATTTGCCCTGTGAGACAACCAAAGAGGCAAAAAGCCTATCCAAAACTGAAATGAATAAAATTGCATCTCAACTGACAAAATCAGTGTCTGCCAAAATTTCCAAAAGTAATATTAGTCTCGTGGCTGCTGACACTGAAACACACTTTATGAACCCAGAAAGTATTGAAATTATTTCTCAGGTTGTTGATTCCGTTTACGATAATGTTTTGAGACAGTCTGGAACCCAAGAGGAATTCTTTCATGATGTGAAAAGTATGAACAAGCTGTTCCCCAAAAAAGTAGCTAGCCTTATAATCAGTGAGATTTCTCATTGTCCTCAAGAATCTGTTAGCTCCCACAGTTTACATAGTGAAGTCTTCAGTGATCTGGATGTTGAACGAATTGTTGAAAAAGCCAGTGAGCATGTCACAAAAATGGGCTCTCTGACGACAAAAGAAGATGATATCGAGGAGGATGACATGCAAGTTAAAATTGTTCCTCACATTGGAAATAAGCCAATCAGAATAGATCCAGCCATTGTCTCTGAACATTTGGCAGTGATTTCACTCAAAACTTTACCACTGGAGAAGCTAAAGAAGCAGTGTTTGTCAAGAACCGGACACAGTCTAGCAGAGCTAAGAAGAGCTTCAATAAGTGGAAAGAGCTACTCAACAGAAACAATTGACATAGAATCAAGGAAAAAAGAAAGACGGATCTCTTTGGACAAAACAGGACGGTTGGATGTAAAGCCCTTTGAGGTAAGAAAAATAATCAAATGATCAGGCATTCCCACTGGTATTGCATTTGTACATAAGTGAGTCAGCTGTGTAACTTGGCATAGTCAGAGAATAAGGTTTTTCTAAATAATCTGATTAACTCAGAATGACTACAACTAAGTGTGGCTCTAAAGCAGTGGTTCCCAAACTTTTTTGGCCTACCGCCCCCTTTCCAGAAAAAATATTACTTAGCGCCCTGGAAATTAATTTTTTTAAATTTTAATAGCAATTAATAGGAAAGATAAATGCACCTGTGGCCATCATCACCACCCCCCTGGATCGCTGCAGCACCCACCAGGGGGCGGTGGCACCCACTTTACAACTTGGCTTCCAGAAGCCTTTGTGTGAGGCTCAATCTTATCAATGTAGTATCAGACCATATATAGCGTGAACTTCTAATTTTCAAAGAATGAAAAGGTTACAATAAGATATAACCCTAAAAAAAGACTGAAAAAAATTGGCTCTTTCTTTGAGGATTTTTAAAAGAACATCAGTATCTTATGGTGCCTCGTGTCAGAGCTTGGATAGATATCAGTGCACCTTGGTTCCCTCCAAGCAAGGCTTAAAAAATTGTCACCCAGTGTATTGTTTTACACTAGAATCTTCCAAATTCACACACCGATCCATGTGACTTACCCTGTCACACATTTAAAAAAACCTCTTGACTTCTGTCAGAATCGATACTCAATTCTAAGGTGGTAAGGGCTAGGCAATGGGTGTTAAGTGACTTGCCCAGAATTGCACAGCTACAAAGTGTCTGAAGCCATATTTGAACCCAGAACCTCCCATCTCCAGGCCTAACTCTTTATCTAGTGAGCCACCTAGCTGCCCCTGTATTTGCATTTTTTAAAAGAATCCAAAAGTACCCAGGATTTGTCTTCCTTTTGGGAAATTATGCATTTTGACCTCTCTGTGCGTTGATTTGTGAAATCATACGACTGCCAGGGCAGATAATGGAAAAATTCAAAAGAATCAAGTATTGACACTTAACGAGAAGTTAAAGAGGAGCAATAGCTGATGGAGCCCTGGGTTTGGGGTTAGTGACCCTGAATCAGAACCCAAGCTCCTCTGCTTACTACCTATGCAACAACAACCTGCAAACCCCTTAAACTTTTGGGGTTTCAGTTTCCTCCTTTGTAAAATGAAGCGGGAGAGAATAGCATGAAGAAGTAGAGAGAGACAATTAGGAACTACTAATTGATTAACAGCCCACTCCTGAAGCTACTCACTCCTTGACACCATGGCCAAGCCACTCTATCTCTTCTAAGAGTTGGCTCAAGCAACTCTGACAGTAAGTCTAGCCAGGTCTGCACTGGGGACTCCAGGAATTCCCATGAGGCTAATAAAATTATAGGCTCAAAGGTAGAACCCGGTGATCTCTAAGGTCCTTCCCAACCTTTAATACTGTTATTTCATGCAAAGAGCATATGTTGGCTATGGAAGAGAAAACTCAAACTTCAAAAACAAGGAGGAAAAAAGAAACCAAATTCATACTAGTCCCTTCTCTTTGTGTAATGAGCCAATTGTCATAGATTGTCATAAATTGGCATGTTCACTGAATATGGAAAAAGTGGAGCAACACCAAGCATTCCTTATACACTTTGTGTTTCCTAAAGAGACTGCGATATACCAGTAAATGTTCTTAAGAAATTAAAACTAGAATCACACACAAATCCCTGTATTACAATAGAAGCCTGAGAAAAATTACTTTGAGGCAACGGCTATTTGAAATATTCTCTCTGTCTCTCGAATTTCAGGCCTTTTGCAGGAACTCATTTCAGAATGTAAGAAAGCCCGATATCACCAGGGTGGAACTCTTAAAAGATGTCCGGAGCAAAAAGGACCTTATCATTCGGCTAGTCGCCCATGACATTGATGAGGAAGAGACAGAAAATAGGAGACAGGATGGTTTAATCTCTGATGATGATGAATTGGGTTCCCGAGAAGTTGTTTTAAAAGAAGAGAGTGGTGCCCTCGAGCTAATGGAGCGGCATCCGAAGGAAGCGGGAGAGGGGAAAGTTCCAGTCAATAAAATCAGTTTCCCCAAATCTACACTAAGCTCCAGTAGCCTAAAGAAATTGCTGTCCATAAGCAAGTGTTGTCAGGCTACTACTACTACTATACCAGAAAGCATTAAACCCGGTCCAATGAGAATCAGGGACTCAGAAGTCCTAGAAGTACCAGAAGAGCAAGAGGAGCCCAATGTGCCCAAAGTGCCCGAAGTCCCAGAAGTGCCAATAGCTATTGCAGAAAGTGAAGTGCTTACCCATGTATCATCTTTGTCAAAGATCGAGTCTTTGGACGTAGAAGAAAAGCCACACTCCTCCGTAAGTGACAAATGTAACCTTCGGTTACTTTCGCTCTTTTATTATAATGGTGGTTAGTTCTTTGATTTTGGAGGATGGAGCCCTCTCAACCCTGAGAGGGGCACCTCTGAATTGGCAGAAAAAATTAATATGTTCTTAGGCAGCCTCCCCCAGCCTAGTATCTCCAAGGCCCCTTCCATGTCTGAAATGTAGTGATTTCACAATGTTGCCATGGTGCCAGTTAGATCATCATGTTGTTAATAATCCCCTCACTAAATCCTCCTCAATGAAGGACATGAAGGCTCCTCTGAGCTTTCCAAGGCTACAACCACAAAAGCCCAAGGTCTGGAAGATAGACACTTCTGACACAAGCCCGGTGACAGAGGGGGAGTGAGTGTCTTTTGTGGGAGGCCCAGGCTAGAGAATTCCCAGAGGCTCAGAGTCAAGTTGGTCACAGAGAGATGAATTTTTTAGCCACAGCATCTCCCAAAGAGATTGAGGTTTGTCTGCAAAAGGAGCCCCTTACCTTTACCCCCAACAAAATTCCATATTTGTGAAGACCTGAAACATGCTCTAGGTCTAGGTGCTTAAAAGATGAAGCAACATTGACTTTGGCTAGGGAGAAACTTGGAAAGCATGGCCTTGAGAAAACACAGCAGGCTTTGGTGGATAGAGCACTAGACTTGGGAGTGAGGAAGACCTGGGTTTAAAGCAGTGATGGGCAACCTTTTGAGCTCGGTGGGTCAAAATTCACCAAAAAACTGAGCATCACTCGGCTGGCGCATCACTTCGAGAAAAAAAAAAACATAATTTCATGATATTTATAGGTTAAATAACAAAAAGTATAATTGTAATATATAACTGTATTTAATAAACCAAAATAGGTAAATTAATATAGGTAGGATTGTCATCTAGAGTGCAGAGTGTCTACACGACACTACAGCAAATGTTTCAACCTCGGCACGCGGCCCCATACTTCTCTGTATGCGTGTCATCAAAAATGGCTAGGTGTGTCAATGTCGACATGTGTCATAGGTTTGCCATCACCGGTTTAAAGTCTGTCTCTCAGAAATTTTGCTTCTCTGTGCCTCAGTTTCCTCCTCTATAAAATAAGAAGGTTGGACTCAGGGACCTCTTAGATACCTTCCAGCTCTAAAGTTATAGTCCTGTCATGATCCTGAGAGGCACCAGAAAAATAGAAAATGAGATTCCCCTGAGCCAAGTATAAAAAAAACCACCTAGACCAGTGATGGGCAAACTTTTTAAAGAGGGGTCAAAGGAAAGGAAATGCTCCTCTGTCAGTCTGTTTCTAAGGCAACTCTTTTGAAGTTTCACTGTATTGTATCCTACTCACTATATCCGTCAGATTAGGAATAATGTCATGCGGCTGGATAGAACATTTCAGGGGGCCGAATCTGGCCCACAGGCCCTAGTTTGCCCATCACTGATCTAGAAGAAGGTCTCCCAACACATTTATTCTCTATTCTGGAAGTAGAGTGCTGAGTTTTTTAGACTGAAATGCCATGACAGCAAGACAGAGCCAAGAGCGTTGGGGTCAATCTAGTGAAGCCCTCCCCATAATCCAATGCCCTGGACCATTCGCTTTTTTTTAAATTTCGTGCTTTCCTTGGTCTCTCATTCTTTCACCTTTTCCACACTGCTCCCACCATTGTCTCATGAGACCTGACAATCAGATGTGCTCAGGAGTACCGGGGCTACAGAGGCAATTGAGTGTTTCTAGTCTGGGTTTTTTTTTTTTACTTGCTTAAAATTGTGCTTTGATGCTTTTCTTGTACTTTTTTCAGGAAGAAGAGGTGAAAGATGTGACTTCAGAACCTCCACATTATCTGATACACAGAACTATGAGCTCCTACTCATACAACCAAGAAATGCTTTCTGAAGGGTATGGGATTTTTTTTAACAAATTAAGTTTATTTTACAAATAAGTTTATTAAAATTAAGTTTATGATGATCTTTTGTGACAAGCACAAGTGTTCAAATGTGTAAACAAGAGCATGAGAAAAGAATCTCAGAAGATCAGGCACAAGGGAACTCCCAGAAAAGAGAGATTGTAAATGATTCTACAGATGTCCTTCCCTTTAGGTTCTTTAGTCACTAAGCCCACATTCAAAGATACATAGTGCCATTAGCCCTGTAGTGACCAAGTCGTCTTCTTTCTGTGGTCCCTTCAGAACATCTTTTCTCTTTCATGTGAAGTCTACCTGTTATGGTTGTTCCTAATTATATGGTTATAGTCGGTGTGTAAATCATTTGATTCTCACTTCGGCCTTTTCAGCTCTCGGCATTACTTTTTATCCCCCCATGCAAAAGAAATCTGAAATGAGACTTGGAACATGCTAGATTGTGAATGGCTTTAAATTTCAGGCTTTGTATTTTATCCAAGAAGCTAAATGGCCCCACTGAAGGCCTATGAGCTGGCCAGTGACATGGGAAGACTACGGCTGCAGCTCTTCCATTTAGGACTCCATCCTTGGGCTGTATTTCAGTAGCTTTTGGTTTTTTATCATGTTTCTGTATAGGTAGAATTTGTTTTCCTGAATTCCTTTGTAAGCTTCTTTAATACGCAAATATCGACTACTTGGAAAATTCCATGAAGGTTTAGAGAAGTTTCAGTTCTCTCCCTCTACCTGTCAAACTAATTGTTCCAGGATTCTAGTCCTAACTCGAATTCTTTTCCTGTTCATCAGTTGCCTTCCCTAAAAATATAGTTGCTATGCTGTTAGGTGGATAATTTACTATTGGTCTATTTTCCTTATGAATGGTGTGTTTACGTGTGATGTCGTGCCCATATTTAGATCTCATAACATTTTGTGTTTTTTAAAAACCCTTACCTTCTGTCTTAGAATCAATACAAAGACACACAAGAGTGGGAAGGGTTAGGCAACTGCCGTTAAGTGACTTGCTCAGGGTCCCACAGCTAGGCAGTATCTGAGGCCAGATTTAAACCCAGATCATCCCAACTCCAGGTCTGGTGCTCTATCCACTATACTATCTAGCTGCCCCAATGCTTTGTAATTTGAATTCACTTTTGCCCGATTAGTATGACTATAAGTTCTGATTTTTCTGAAATTGTATGAAGCATTTTTTTGGGCCAGGCCTGAGATTTCTTCAACATAAGAGGCTAACCAGGAAGAATCTCTCTACTAATGCTATTTATAATAGTCTTAAGAGAGTTGTTTGGGGAGGGGAGGGGCAGCTATGTGACTCAGTGGATTGAGAGCCAGGCCCAGAGATGGGAGGTCCTGGGTTCAAATCAGACCTCAGACACTTCCTAGCTGTGTGACTCTGGACAAGTCACTTAACCCCCAATTGCCTAGCCCTTTCTGCTCTTCTGCCTTAGAACCAATACATGGTATTGATTCCAAGATGGAAGGTAAGGGATAAAAAAGGAGGGTGCGGTGTTTGGAGGCCCTAAGAGGTTAGGGAACTACTCATCCAGGGTCAAACTGCTAGTATGAGTTAAAGGCAGGATTTACCTAAGTTTAGTAGTTTTCATTTTAAAATTTCTTTAAACCTTTATTTTCTAACTTAGTAACAACTCTAGGTGAATGAAGTGACTTGCCCAGGGTCAAACAGCTAGCAAGTATCTGAGATCAGATTTTAACCCAGGTCCTCCAAACTCCAGGCCTAGTGTTCTATCTACTGTGTCACCTAGCTGCTGCCCTAATTTCTCATGTTAAACTCTGTCTAGCTATTTGGTGTGTTTCCCAAATGCAAAGTATGGTTGAGTCTCGGATTCTTTTTAAATCCCTTCTGTACCCTTATTCTGTTTTATAGCAGAAGTCAAACCATTTCTATTCTAAGTTATAATGGTAAATATGGTTCTGTCATAATCTGCTAAATTACATGTTTAACAGAAAGGAATGTGCCCTACCTTCATTCACTAGGATAGTCCAAAATCTGTCTTACACATAAGCACAGGGAGACACATCATCAAAGATGGAACCTAAATTCAGCATTTTCAAATTTTCCCATTTCCCTCCCCATTTCCCAAATGGAAGTGCCCCTTTGGGATTATCTGTTCTTCCTTCTCCCTCAATTGTCCATTTTTATGTTAACACCGGCAATAACATAATTCCATCTTCTCATTCCTCCTTGCCTTTACTTTGCTGTTGTTGGGAATTCTGTAGTAATATATGTGTATTTTTAAATATGTATACACACACACACACACACACACACACAATTTACTCTTTCCTTCCCCTTGGCCTGTTTGTGGCCTTTAATTGTCAATCAAGATAAAAATGGCTGCTGCCTTGGTATCTGTTCATTTTACCAGCAATCAGTCTGGTGCCTCTTCTAAGTCTTTTTACACTTGGGGCAACTACAGATGACAACTCCCTGACCTTGTGTAATATTGAAATCTAGTCCCCATTTTTAGCCAGCCCGGGCAAAGCTTATAATTGATTTTCACATCAAAAGTCCTAGCTAAGCCTGGCCTCCTTTACCAGTAGTTCATGGCTGATATGCATATCAAAGGCCTCCCTGAGGCTTACCTTGGCCAGTCATTTTTCATCTAGATGGATAATTGGTGTTCTTGGATAAGTGATGCTTTTCATCTCATCTACTTATAAAATCTGCCCTTTATCAGGGGAGCTCTAGTGTTTGACATCAGTATGTTTAAGGGCATTCAACCTGGCATTCATCTCTGTTGGTGTCTGATGCATTGCCTATTTATAGCCTGTCCTTTGATCTCTCCATAATTCTGCAAATTTTTCTCATACTATTTGTCAGTCAGTTGCCAGTGAAATATTTATTAAGTGCATACTATGCACCGGGCACTGTACTAAGCACTTGGGGGGGGGGGGAGGGAGTGGACAACAACCCTTGTCTTCAAGGAGCTTACAATCTAATGGAAGAAGACAATACACAAAATAAGCTAAAAAGCAAGGGGAGAAATGGGGAGCCAGGGAAGGTACAAAGTGGTATGGTGGAAAAGGTAGAGAGAAGTCCCAGTGTAGTACAGCCAGGTGAGAAATGATTTCCAAAAATATGATATCTGGACTCTTCCTTTCTTCACATTTTTGAGGAAATGTAGTTCGCCACTTGTCTCTCCATGGTCTGTCCTCTGGCTCTACCATCTTTATTCTTGCATCTTGAAGCTGCTCTCCAAGTAACTTTCTGGGTCTTTTTGTCTTCTGAAAAAAACAATTCAATTTTTACATTTCTGTCTTAGTTTTCCACAGGACTCTCCATGGTCATCTTCCTTATCATTCTACCTTCTTTCTTTCTTTTCTTGGCTAATGCTAGAGCTTACCAGTTTCCTTGTTTTGAGGACGAATGCTCATGCTAATTCATTCTTTTTTTCCTTCTGGTATCTTTTCTGTGAATTCTTTCAATACAGAAAACATATTCATCAGGTTTCAGGTGTTATTTGTCCTGCCGGCTCACTCCCTTAACCATGCCTAACTCTCCTTTTAAACACTGAAACTCTCACCTTATAAATCTTTTTAGCTGTTTCTGCCCCTGTTCTTCTGGAGTTTAAAGGGGATCTACACTTTCTGATACCAACTTTTTGGAAAGGTGGAAATTTTCAATTATGCCAGTATTTAAATAGGAGCTAAATGAAAAGAAGCAGAATTGTGGGGTAGGGGGGAGGGGGAGGCATTGGCTCTGGAGAGAAGGAAGCTAGATTCGATTCGTTCCTTTACTTAGCAGGTGGCACTGGGCAAGTTTGCTTGTGTCCACTTCTGTAAAATGGAGGGAGCTGACTAGAGGATTTCTTGAAGGCCCCGTCTAGCTTTAAATCCTCTGATCCAACTTTTATGACTATAAAGGATACAAAATTTGGCACCCTGTCCTCCCAAGGACAATCAAGGCCTATCCAAAACTTTCCCCCCTTTCCCATCAAGCCCCAGCTTCCAGGTCTTTCCCTCCCTCCCTGCCAGGGCTGTCATTAGTAGCAAGCCACTGAGCCTTTATTGGTTGAAATTTTTTAAGAGCACCCACAGCACCTTAAAGGAGGGAGGGAACATGCTTCACACACCAGACCTCCCCTATCAGGCCCCACTCTCCATTCCCTAACAGGGATACAGCAGTATGAGTTGAGGTTTACTTCTGACTTTCTATTTGGTGGCACCATCCCAGGTAAGCACCCCTCCCTACTTGCTCCAAATGCTAAATGCCAAACTTCCCCAACAAATAGCCACTTAGGACTAAGTAACAATGATTACTTAGCTCTGGAGTTGGCAGCAATGGAGGTGAAAGAGGATGCAGATAAATCTAAGGCAAGCTTAATCCAGGTTCTACAACATATTCTGTTTGGCTTGAGACTTTGTCATGCTCTTATTCTATGTGCATCAGTCAATACTTGATAAGTTGTTCTTTTAACTAACATGTAATTCCGAACTTTACTGATTGAACAGGAAATGAAAATTTCTCTTTTTTTCCCCCAGGAGAGAGAGCTCAGGTACCGGCAAGAAATCAACTGATGGTTAGATTGCTTTTATTTTTTTTTTTAAGTTAGAGCATATTTAAGAAACATTAGTCACTGCTTTAATACATTCTTAATGTGAAATGAGTTATTTGAAAGTATCCATGATGTGACCCTTACATGTCCTCCTTCCATGCCTTAGTATAATACTGTCTTCATGATTTGTTATAGCTGAGTGGACTCAGTGGATTGAGAGCGAGGTCTAGAGATGGGAGGTCCTGGGTTCAAATCTGGCCTCAGACACTTCCTAGCCGTGTGACCCTGGGCAAGTCACTTAACTCCCATTGCCTAGCCCTTACTGCTCTTCTGCCTTAGAACCAATACACAGTACTGATTCTAAGGTGGAAGGTGAGGGTTTAAAAAACAAATGTATTAACTCCATGGCCAAGTTTGATGTGATTTTTCATACCCTTTGCTAGAGTAGGCCTTGGAGGTAAGAATCTATTACTAGGCCCATCTTTGATGCCTAAGAGTTAAACTTTCACTTCCATGTTATGCTAAAGCATCAGGGGAAAACTTTAGTGAAGGAATACTCTCCAGAGGAACTCATGTTTATGCCTGAAGCTCTATAACTGAGCACCTTGCAAGGAAGGTGATATATTCATGATGCTTCCTATTTGCAAGAAGGGAAGGTACTTGTCCAAGGTCACCCAAATCAGTTAACTGGGGAGGCAGGGGATGAGGTGAGACATATGACCTCTCTTCTGGATGACCCTATATATAATCAAACCTGCTGCCAATCCCTGATATTCCAGATTTGAGTGCTTCAGTTTCCTCATCTATAAAAGGAGAGATGATAAAACATACTGTGAGCAAAGCTCTTAGAAAATCTGAAACCAAAGGAGCCCAGAACCCATGGCCCTAGGGTTTCCCAGTGGTAGCCATAGATTAAGACTTCTAAAAATACATAATTGGGTTCTGTGATCTAAAAATGCTCTCATGCATTTGCCTATCTCATATCTGGGGCAGAACAGTAGGTCCACTTTTATCTTTTATGTCCAGTCCCATTAAAAATGTATGTTTAAAATATTGCCACACTTTCCTAGTTGAAACTTCTAAGATGCCTGTTTTGTGTGTGTGTGTGTGTGTGTGTGTGTGTGTGAGAGAGAGAGAGAGAGAGCGAGAGCGAGCGAGCAAATGAATGCACTGGTCTAGGCTTAAGTACTGTGGTTCGAGCCTTGAATGTCTCTCAGGAGTTTCTATTTCACTCTTGAGTTTTAGCCTGACACCATCCAATCCCATTTAAAGTCGTTGCAAAAGATGAGCGGCGGTGCCCAAGGAAAACTGCTTCTCTCCATGTCTCACGGGTGCCCCCCCACCAGAAATAACAGTCTACAATCTATATCGCATACGTGGTCCCTATGTCATCAAGCTAAAGGGGAGGCCAACTCTACCCCTTCCATTTTTCAAATCAGCCAGAGGCAAAGTAACTTGCCTGCAGTCCTACATCTAGTCTTCTGTACTTGAATGCTCCGTGTACCACATACCATGCACATGTTCCACCTTTCCTAATCTCTCACAAGGGAACCAGGGACGGCTCCCAGCACCACCAAGGACCACATATCTTAGGCCTTGGGTTCACTATGGAAAGATTCCAATTCAATCCACTTAAGCAACCACTAACTCTGACTGTGGGATGTTGATTAAGACCAAATGTCATTGAATTTTAGTCTCCTTTAAAAATGACTCCTTTTTTGTTCTGCTCACAGTGTATCTGGAAGAGGCCAAGACACTGGATGAAACAAGCAGCCTTCAGGTATGTATTTCATGAAATCCATACCTAAGAGTCCAGCCATGCAGAAGTAGGGGGCGAGCTGAGACCCAAACAATGATGTCCCCAGGAGAGAGAGAGCCCATTAATAAGAATTCTCTTTTCTCCAGCCACAGTCCTCACAATAGTCCCAGTCAAGTCTTAAAGAACAAACTAAGGGGAAAGACCCAATGATGGTGGTTGTTAGAACTTGGATTCAGGGCCCAGACATTTTGGGCCTGGCTTCTCTCCTCTACATACATGCCAATGTGCCCTGATTATTTGTGTCACAAGGACTGCCCCCGCAGGCCTCCTTGTTCTTGAGGCTTTAAAAAGTTTAAAACATTTTTTTTTTCAATTGAAGAGGTTTTATTCTCTCTCCCTTCACTGGGGAAAAAGGAAAGCAAAAACAAGACCCTCAAGGCAAATTTGCCAAACCAAGCAAAACAAATTCCCCATGATGGTTAAGTCCAAAAAACGTCTGTCGTATCTGTGCCCTCTCCAGCAGGAAGGGGGTAGGTGGCCTGCTTCACCATAAATCCTCTGGAGGCAGGGTTGCTCATTTATTGCACTGGCCCAAGTCTTTAAAAGTTCCAAAGCAATTTGCCTTCACATTGTTAAACAAACAGCTCCCCTCGGTTTTCTTCTTCTATGCCCTTCACCCATACGTTGGTGTCCATGTCTCCACTCTATTAAAACTTGTTCAGAAAAGAACCTACTGTCATTGACTCCTGCTTCTCCCAAAGGAATTTTCATTTGAACTATATTTACAGTTGGGGAATAAAAGGCCATGGTGCCTAGGAAATCCTAGGAAAGGCATTTCAAGTATCAGTGAATGGGGAATAGGGGGGCAGTTGTGAGTGTCTTCCTGAGCACATAAGCTAGAATTTATTTACAGATAAGGCTGGCTCTAGCTACCCACTTTGGACAAGCACTTTCTAAATACCAAACAGAGTGGTGAATGATGTGTCTTTGTTCCTTGGCTCTGTAAAAGAGCACTTCTCAGAGACCCTGAGGTGGCACTACAAAGAAGGCTGGGCCAAAGGGAAGAGGCAGCTGCCAAGCAGCGCTGAGAACAGCACTCTTTCTCCTCTAGGCTGTGTATAAAAGCAAAGCTAGCCCAGATTTCATTACTGCTGTTTCTAAACTGTACTGAAAGCCTGGAGAGGCTCATCCTGGCAAAACAGTCTAGCTACTAGGGGGGTTGGCTCCTTTTCTATTGTGTGTATATCTGTGTGCTGGGGGACAGCTTTTATTGCAAACTGCTGCAAACTCCGTAAAGGACTAGGGCACCAACGCCATTGGGTCACAAGGGCAGTGGCGGCTGCTCCTTCTGAGCCCTTCCCTAGATTCTCCAGAAAGTCCAAGGTAGAGGTGGCAGGGCCTTAACTTCCTGTACTAGAAGAGAAGTTGATGTTTTCTCTCTCATTTGGTACAGTTTATCACCATCTTCGAGGGCCCTAAATCACCCTCCATAACCTCCAAGGAGGGCACACCAGGTACGTGACACACTCTTTAAACATTATCTTAATTAGCTTCAGGTCCCCCTTCAGTCCCTGGGAATCGCCAATTTCTGATCATTTCCCTTTTCCAGTTTCTGTCCCCACCCCCAAGAAGCAAGAGATAGCAACTGGGCCTCGACCTGGCAGAAGCCTTCCATTTTTCTGTCACTCTGTATTCCACCAAATAAGTAAGCTGCCACAGTCCTTCTCAATTATCACTAATTTGGCCTGGGCTTCCTCCTCCCATTCCAAAATGGATCCAAGGACTTTAATCGTAGAGCCCATCTAGTTTAAATTCTTCACTTTAAAGAGGATGAAAGAGAAGTCTAGAAAAGAGAACTGACTTGCTCAAGGTCACATAACTAATAATTAGCAGAGATGAGATTGGAACCCAGGTCCTCTACCAACAAATCCAGAGCACTGTATTCCATTCCTCCTTTGATGATTTTACTTGCTACTCCAAAAGATTAGCCATGTAGCCAGGGTTAGGGTTAGGAATTGCTGGGAAGAAAACTCTCTTGTACCAGTGCAGACTGGCACTTGCTCTGTAACTTAGCCTCAGGGAGCTGCTTGGAACACACAGCCACTGTGCCAGAGACAGGATTTGAACCCATGTCTCCCTAAAGGCTCTTACCAATTATATAGCACACTGACTGAACAGAGATTCAAATTGTAAATAAAATAAATTACTGAGTAAGTTCTTCTCTGAGCCAGTGTTACTCTAACTGCATTATAAATTGCCCACTGAGTACAATGAAGATGCTCCAAATGTCAAAACAAAGTAGACCTATTTCACAGAAGTTACACTGATTTCACAAGATACAATTGGCATTATAGATTGTTCAAAGAAACTATACACAACTCTGGCCCTGAAGCCTTCAATAGTGGACCCACGGCTTGGCGCTTCTTTCTTATTTTTTCAGTCACTCTCCTTCATACAGATAGGGACGTGTGTACATAACACACATATATAGGTACATATGTTTCTATGTACTAAATCTCTTGTGCTGTCTACTCTCATCTCTCTGATGTTCTGTTTTACTCTCTCCTCTACCACTTGCCTCTTAGAGAAGTAATGTGGTCTAGAAGATAGTGCTGGACCTGGAGTTAGGAAAACCTGGGTTCGAATTTCAACGTTTGTAAAGTTGGGTGACTGTGGACAAGTTCAAGGAAGGGTGTTTATTTTGGCTTAAAGGAGGTCTCCCTGTAGGAGCTATGGCCATCTCTGTAGCCACCACACTAAGATGACTGAGGACAGCCTTCATTAGATGGGAAGAGGGGGCTTGGGTTGAGTAGCTCTTTGAAAAACTCTTCTTCCCAGAAGGTCTGGTGAGTGTGAGAGCAAAAGAAGGAAGAGGGAGAGAGAGGGTGGAGAGAGAGAGCAGGGAAGAGGGGGAGGAAGGGAGGAAGAGGGTAAAGGAGAGACAGAGAAAATACCTAAGTATTCTGAGGGGGGAGGGAAGTTAGAATAGCTTAGATAGTGAGGATTTCCCCAATCTCTAGCCTCACTAATTCATTTTTCATCATTAGAAATCCAGGTGCTTTTCTAACCTTGTATCTTGTCATAAGCTTAAAGGCCTGAAGAGAGCTTAAAGACTATGTAGTCCAGCCCCTCTCAGAGAGAACACCAAGACCCAGAAAGGGGAAGAGGCTTAGCCAAGAATGAAGAAGTAGTCACAGCAGGGTGGGCTGGGAGGCAGCTCTTCCAGCTCTCATCCATACACTTGCCATTATACCACACTGCTCGGACTAGACAGGGACCACCAAATAAAGCCAACGCAGTGGTGGCAAGGCCCAGTCCAGCTGTCTGCCTTTAACTCATCTTAACCCCTGCCACAGATTGGAGGAGGGATGTCATACTGACATAGTAAAAAGGCAGCCAGATCCCAGGACTGCTCAGTTTAACCAGGCTCGTAGAAGCTTGAAGGAGCACTGCTGACTCAGGCCAGGCCTTGGCTAAAGGCGACATAATGATTTTCATGAGCTAGTGGGACTCTACCTATTGAGAAACTTCAGAAGAACCGGTGTCTTGATGTATCAGATATAATGAATGCCATATTGGTGTAGGGGCAAGAGCACAGAACTTGGGAGTCTGAGGAGTTGGGTTCAAACATGGCCTCTCCCACTTACTAGCCTTATCAAATCTCTTCCCATTCTAGAACCTGGGAGCCTACATCCTAACATGAGGCATCCTTGTTGCAACTGGGAAGCTGGGACTTGCTCTGAAAGGCAGAAGAGAGTCCAGCTCCACCAGAGGCTCAGAGCCATCTTGGGTCCAGGCAGCCTAGAGGGGGAATAATGGTCCTTTGGCCCTTGCCTAGAGGTGGCACAGTAGATAGTGTGTAGGATCCAAAATTACAAAGGAGAGATCCAGGCAAAGAGTACAGGGAAAAGGAAGAAAAACATGCTGGCTCCATCAGACACACCTCAAGCACTTATTAAGTGTCTACCTGGGCAGACGAAGACGATGACAGTCCTTATTCCCAATGAGCTCCCGCCCTCACAGGGAAAACAAATCTGTAACCAAGTACACCCAGCATCAATAGTCAGAAAATCAACGACCAAGTACAAGCAGTTGGGGAATGTGGGGGTGGGGGTGGGGGTCTTCAGAGAAGGTGGTGTCTGAGCTACATCTAAATGGAAGAGAGGAACTCAATGAAGTGGAGGGGATGAGAGTGCATTCTAAGCATGATGGACCACATGTGAGTAAGAAACAGAAAGGATGTGACAGTTTGGCTGTAAAATTAGACTGGGGCCACACTGTGAAGGCCTTGAAAAGCTAAAAAGAGTTTATATTTTCTCAAAGGTAATAAGGAACCCCTGGAGTTGGTTGAGTAAAGGAATCACACAGTCAGACCTGGGCTTTGGCAAGATCCCTTTGGCAGCAACATGCAAGATAGACTAGAATGGGGAGAGACTTGAGACAGGGAGGCCAATGTGAAGGCTCCTCACCTATAACATAGGTGAGGAGCAGCTAGGTGGCCCAGTGGAATAGTGCTAGGCCTGTAATCAGGAGGCCCTGGGTTCAAATGTGACCTCAGACACTCCCTAGCTGTGTGACCCTGGGCAAGTCACTAAACTCCCAACTCCTTTTTATTTCTCTTCTGCCTTGGAATCCATACTTACTATTGATTCTAAGACAGAAAATAAGAGTTAGAAATAGGTTGTGAACCTGGAAACTGAGGAAGTTTAGGAGGAAAGAGGATTTGTTCAGAGAGGGACCATGAAGAAATAGAAAGATTTCTAGGTGATAAGGTAGGAGGGTATTCTGGGCCTGTAAGAATACATGGAGGCAGGAGATGGAAGGTCCAGAATGGGGAAGAGTTTCATCAGTACAGTTGGAGGAAAACAGGAAACTCAAAATAAAGCTGGTATATCAGGTTCAAGGATTTGTACTTCATCGTAGGCTAGGCATACAGGGAGCCCACTGCAAATTGTTAAGCAAAGCAGCAACCTGGTCAGACCTAGGGTTTAGACTTTAGACAGAACTTGGGACAGCTGTGGGAAGAATGGATGGGAGTGGGGAGAGACTAGAGGCAAAAAGATCAGGAATAAGGGCCTCGGCTAGGTTCTTAACAGTGGGAATGGAGAGGAAAGGATGGATGTGACAAATATTGTAAACATAGCATGGCAACTGATTTGTGTAAAGGGGGAGGTGGCGAGGGTGAGGGAACAATCCAGCATGATTCCCTGGCTTCAAGCCTATGTTATTGTAAACAGTGATACTATCAACAGAACTTGGAAAGCTGGACCAAAGAGCAGGTTTGGAGAGAGATGGGTTCCTTTTTGGGCATTCTGAGTTTGAGGGACTAGGCTAGAGAAGGCAGGCCATGAGAATAGGAGTTCAATTTGGCCTGGGATTAGGATGTATGAAGGGACACAAGGAAAATCAGGCCAGAGAAGTGAACTGACAAGACTGTGGAATGTTAATGGTAATCCTCAAGCTACCCCCTTCAGAGTTATCTTAAAGCTCAATCGAGGAAACATTGGAACATGATTTGTAAATCATGAAGCCCTATATAAAAGGGATGACAAAAGAAGAAAGGAGGGTGATGAGAGCCTGCGAAGCTTAAGATTAGTCTATGGCCCATCTTTGCTTTGTAGAGGATTTAAAAGTATAAAGAAAGGGGAAAGCTAACTGGCTCAATAGAATGAGAGCCAGGCCTAGAGACAGGAGGTCTTGGGTTCAAATCTGACCTCAGATACTTCCCAGCTGTGTGACCCTGGGCAAGTCACTTGACCCCCATTGCCTAGCCCTTATCACTCTTCTGCCTTGGAGCTGATGCACAGTATTGATTCTAAGGTGGAAGGCAAGGGTTTAAAAAAAAGTGTAAGAGAGCTCTAACTGAGATAGTCCCATTTCCCTTGATTTTTATCTACAGGAACTCCTAAGGTCCACGTTTCCAGGCAATCTTCTAAAGTGCTTGAGAAGGTGTCTTCAGCTCTGTCAAAGGTGTTTTCTCGATCCAGCACCACTACTGAGATGGCACCATCATCGCCATCTAACCAGGAGGACAAGCCCTGAAAAAGCTCTACGTACACTTAATGTCAGAGAAAATTAAATATATTTAAAAGCAGGCAGGGTGTGTCAAAGGAATTGCTTGCTACACTAGAGAAGCAAAAGCCTGCTTACAATGTTTAGAGGGGAAGGAGCACTGCTCTCTAAGCCTGTTGCTTCATCTGTAAAAGGAGGATAAGAATGCTTGACCTATCTCATAGGGTTCTGAGAAAAGAACTTGGTGAATCTCTGAGCACCTGAGAAAGGGGAGCACTCTAGCATAAGCTTTCAAGAATTCCCTAAGGATTACCAAGAAAAGTCATGATAAAGACCAGAGCATTCAATGTCTTTGGAAACAATTTGTTGACCTGCCCAGTTTTTTAAAATGGCAACTCACTAAGTACAAGAAGATTCACAAAAGGGCAGTTGACGCCTCCCCATGTAGAGCTCATAACACAGACTATCGGGGAGACAAGACTCATCTCACACCCAGGAAATGTGTTCTAATGGAAACAGGCCAGGGACCTAGGTTTTAGTGCTGGCTCAATTTACAGCACCAGTGACCCTGACCATTTCTCACTCTGGACCTCAAGCTGCCTCGTCTGTACAAAGAGGGCTCTAAAGCCCCTGCCCACTCTCTAATCCTACCTGATCCTATAATTAGAGAACAATATGGGTCAGAATATTATCAAGGAAAAGCAGTGTGTAGTATAGCAGAGATCTTGTCAAGAAGACCTGGGTCCAAATCCTACCTAATACTACACTGGCTGTGTAAGCTTGGGCAACAAAGATGAATGGCCCATCTGCACTGGTGGAGAAAATTCATACCCAAAGAATTTCTCACACTGATGAAATTATGGATCAAGGGGGGGGGGGATTAAATGCTAGATGCTATAGGAAATCAGATGGGAGAGGTCAATAGGGACTGGAATAGAAGAGAGTTTTTGAGCAAGAGAGATGTACCCTCAAAGTTAATAAATTTGGTAAAATAATTGCAGGTTAGCCCCCATTTCTCGCTATAGCTATCCTTTCGGTCAATTGTTATACAACTAAGTATAAGCAATGTAGTCAGGAGATCTTATCCCACTCACCAAATTAAGCAGGACCTAGGTCAAGGACTGCATAAAATACCAAGATCTGAAGCTCCTCTTTTCCAGGATCAGCTTTGTCTTCCAAAATATACTATGAACTACTCTTGGGGAGATCTAATGTAATCCTGGAAAGCCCAATCCCTGGGTGGTGTTCTCTGGAACTAACATTATCAACCTTTCTCATGAAGCCCATGCAAATATAATGTAGGAATTGTTTTGGATGGCTTTCCAATGAAAGACAAATCCCTTCCCTGCAATGGTGAAAGCAAAAATTGAGGGACTCTTGTCCCCAGCAGTGCTACTTTGGACTGGTAATGAGCAACTAAACCAGTATTAGCAAGGGAAAGATAGCTACCCCTTTGTTTTCCAAGCCGACTTATGATTTTACTAGTATAGGGAACTCCCAGGAAGGAAACTCATTCTACCGATGTAGATTGGCACTTGTTCTATAACTTAGTGTCTTAGAGAATTGTGTAGAACACTAAGAAATCAAGGGGCTTGTAAAAGTTCACCCAGTATGTGTCAAAGGTGGGCCTTGAAGCCAGGTCCACCTCAGACCCATACATACTAAAGGAACCTTTACAAGCCCCAGGCCAGCTTTCTATCCCCTATTTCTATAACCCTTACCTTTTTAAAAAACCTTTAACTTCTGTCTTAAAAATTGATACCAAGTATCAATTCCAAGGCAGAAGAGCAACAATGGCTAGGTAATTGGCATTAAGTGACTTGTCTAGGGTCACATAGCTATAAAGTTCTGAGGCCAGATTTGAACCAAGATCCTTCTGACTCCAGGTCTGGCACTCCATCTGCTGTGCTACTTAGCTGCCCCTCTGAAAAGCATTTTTAAAGGGGATGGGAGCAGCTACAGTGGATGCAGTGCCAGGCCTGGAGTCAGCAGGACCTGGGTTCAAATCTGGCCTCATATACTTCCCAGTTGTGTGACCCTGGGCAAGTCACTTGGCCCTATTTGCCTAACCCTTGCTACTCTTCTTAGAGTGGATATTTTAAAAATGCTTTTCAGAGGCCAAGACAATCATTATCACCAAAATCTTCAGTCATCTTCCCTCAATGTTCATAAATAAATACTTCTTAATCCTAATGGTGCTCAGGAGAGTTTATTCTGAAGGCCTCTGTATTATTGCATTAATATATGCAACCACAAGCTCCTTTTACGTGACTAACATAGAGGAAATAAACCTACTATAATGTAAGGAACACTAGACTTGGAGTTCAAGGGCCCAGGTATAAAATAGAGCTCTGCTACTTACTCCCAGGGTAGGCTCAGGTAAGTCATCACCTCTGAACTTTTGTCCCCTCCTCAACAAAATGAAGGGGTTGAACTTGTTGGTTTCTGAGATTCCTTCCAGCTCCAGGGCCTATGATCCTATAACCCAGGGCACAACTTTACTACCGGAATGTTGGAATAGAGGCTGCGACCCTAAAATTGGAAAATATCAAAAGAAACATCATATAGGTAGACAATGAAAAGAACAATTATAGGCCACATTCCACTTTGATCCAAGGCAGATTTGAGATCACTGGGTCTGTATTTGACCATTTCAAATAAATTACAGAATAGAGACAGCATGGCACAGCAGATAAAGCAGGCCCTGAAAGAGGTAAGTAAGCACTGGGTTCACTCCGATTCATCCTGGCTGTGTGTGATGCTGGGGAAGTCACTTCACCCCAGGCAGCTCTTGAAGACGAAATTGAAGTGAAGATGCTGACCTGCATGGATAAAGGACGTTTCCTCAGCCAGAAGTTCTCCTTATGAATAAACTCTCAAGTCCAGTCCCTTCTCTGATCCTATCCTTCCGAGGTTAAGGTTCTATCTGTCCTCTAATGACACATTGTTGTTGGTCAAATCCAGATCCTTGTGTGGGATAGTTTACCTCAGGAGGGGTCGGTGGCCAGCCACTTCCATCCACAAAGAGTTGGCTTCTATGGAAGTCCCTTCCCTTGTCAAATAGAGAAATGAAACTCCAAACTGGAAGGGAGTTTAGATAATGCAACTCTCGTACTTGAAAGAGGAAACAAAAGGTCAAAGAAGGGTAGTAAGTGATTTGACCAGTGTCATGGAGCTAATAAGAACTAAAATTGGCATCCAGGCTACCTGGCTCCCAGGACAGTGCTCTTTCCACAACACCACAGGGTTCTAAAACCTTTTTTAAGCTCCCAACTCCTCGGACAGGATCAAAAAGCCTATGGACCTCTTCTTGGAATAATGTTTTTAAATGCATAAAATAAAATACATAGGAATGGAAAAGAAAACAATTATACAGAAATACGACTATTAAAGTATTTCTTTTGTTTTGAAGCTCATGGACCCTAGAGGTTAAGAATTACTGTATTACCCTTATATTTGGAGGGTCCAGAGTCCTCTAATTACAATACTCAAGAAAGCGAGGGTACTGAGCAGCAGAGACTTTATTTTATAGAAGCTATAATACCAGCTTAGCTCAGATGAGTTATTTTTTAAAGATGAATCTTCATTTCTAGGATGACAGAAAAGTTGAGCCAAGCCATCCATCTAACTGGACTTGTGGTGACTTGAGTAAGATGGGTCCCGATCTCTGGAATGAGAGTCTTTTGTGGAGCTTCGGGACTTGTGTTTGTGCTTCCTTTTCTTAGTCCTCCCTTCAGAATGTTCCTCATGGCGGTGTGAGTGCTTTTCAGAGCTCCGGCTTCTGTCCCGATGCTTGCTCTTCTCTTTTTTTCTTTTTTCTTTCCTGCTAGAGCTGCCTGAGGATTTCTTGTGCCATGACTTTTCCTTCCTTGAGGTCTCTGCATACTCAAGCTGACTTTGGGGGGATACAGGTGAGCCAGTTGGGCAATTATGTCCTTCACATCCTTCTCCATGTCCATCATGTCCTTCACTCCCTTCATGTCCATCATACCCTTCCCGCACTTCACTCCCCTCATGTCCATCCTGTCTTGCAGGTCCATCACACCCTTCACGTCCATCACATCGTCCTTCACGCCCTTCACGTCTCTCAGGACTACTGCCCCTCTCAAGGCCTATAATGGCAGATTTTCCAAAGCCAACACCTTCCTTTTCCTTTCTGGTCTTGTGTTGAGATACTAGGGAAGATGATGTAGGCATCTCCTGTTTATCCATAGTCATTTTAGCATCTCTGTCTTTTTTCTTCCTTTTTTTTTCTTTTTTGTCTGAAAGAATAATTATATCAATGATGAAGAGGCTGTTGTTCTATCTTCTCTATATACATAGCAAACACAGATAACATAGTTCATGAATAAGAATATTTAAAAGGAAAGTAACCTGGCAGCAAAAACAAGAAACAAACAGTCTAGTTATACTAAATATCTTCGGGAAGAAGCTCCAGGAGGAGAAGTAATATTTCTAATCTTCTTTATGTCAAAATGATAGACTAAAATATATACAGAATATTCATCTCTAATAAATCTCTAGAAAATAAAATTCAGGGACAGGATTTATTGTTTAACCAACATACCCAAGAACAATGGTAAGAAATGTATTTAGATCAAAATCTCACAGTGAATTCCAAACTAATGAAACAAACATTAAATAACTAACTTTTTTCCAACTATAAATGAAAATGACAAAGAGGGGAGATGAATTTTTCCCTATTTGACAAATAGAAAACAAATTAGACACAAAATGTGTTCAATCACATGAAAATAAAAATTCTTACAACAAAAACAGCATAATTGAATAAAAACAGATTGGGAAACTATTTGTGGCAAACAGGACAGATAAAAACTTGATATCAAATGCATATATACATATATACATGATGTATATTATTGTTTTGCCATGCCATATCTCAAACCATACTATAAAGCTATTATCACTAAAATAATCTAGTAGTGGCTAAGAAATAGAGGAGTGAATCAAAGAAATATATGAGGGACATAATACACAGTAGTAAATGACCACAATAATCTGTGTTTGATAAACCCAAAGGTCCACGCTTTTGGGACAAGAATTCACTATTCGACAAAATCTACTGGGAAAACTGAAAAATGACATGGAAGAAATTTAGGCTTAGACCACATCTCACACTATATCAAGATAAAGTCAAAATGGGTACAGGATTTAGGCCAGTGATTCCCAAAGTGGGCGCTACCGCCCCCTGGTGGGTGCTGCAGTGATCCAGAGAAGCTGTGATGGCCACAGGTGCATTTATCTTTCCTATTAATTGCTATTAAATTTTTTTTTAAATTAATTCCCAGGGGGCTAAGTAATATTTTTTCTGGAAAGGGGGTAGTAGGCCAAAAAAGTTTGGGAACAACTGATTTAGGCTTAACGGGTGATACCATAAGTAGATAGGGGAACATGGAATAGTTTACCTGTCAGATATATATTTAAGGAAAGAATTTTTGACCAAACAAAAGATAGCATTTTAACTGCATTAAATTTAAAAGGTCTTACAAAAACAACGCAGACAAGAATAAAAGGAAAACAGAGGGATAGATAGCTAGGTGGCTCAGTGGACAGAGAGCCAGACCTGGAAACAGGTGGACCTAAGTTCAAATGTAGCCTCAGACACTTCCTAGCTCTATGACTCTGGGGAGATCATTCAACCCCAAATGCCTTGCTCTTACCACTCTTCTATCTTGGAATCCATACTTAGTATATAGATTCTAAGGTGGATGGTAAGGGTTTTCTTTTTTTTAAAGGAAAGAAAACTAGGGGAAAAAGTCTTAAATATATGGAGAATAGAATCAAATTTATAAGAATATAAGTCATTCCTCAGTGACAAATGTTGGAGGAGATGTGGAGTTGTTATATGATTCAACCACTCTGGAGAGCAATTTGGAACTATGCCCCAAAGGAATTAAAACTGCATACCGTTTGGCTCAGCAATACCACTACTAGGTCTATACCCCAAAGAGATTTTTTTTAAAAAGGAAAAAGACTTAAATGTACAAAAGTATTTGAAGCAGCTCTTTTTGTGGTGGCAAAGAAATGGAATTAAGGGGATGTCTATCAGTTGAAGAAAGACTAAAATAAGTTGTGGTATACAATTGTGATGGAATACAATTGTGAAAAGCAGGATTCTTTTGGAAAAACTCACATGAAGTGATGCAAAGTAAAATGAGAAGAATCATGAGAACATTATACACAGAAACAGCGATATTGTATGATGATTAACTGTGAATGACTTAACAATCCTCAGCAATACAACGATCTAAGACATTTTGAAGGATTCATGATGAAAAATGCTACCTTACCTCCAGAGAAAGAACTGATGTAGTCTGACTGCAGAGTGAAGCGTACTTTTTTTTCTAAATTCCTTTATTTTTCTTCTTTTGGGGGTTTGCTTTTTGGTCTATGTTTCTTTCACGACATTACTAATATAGAAATGTTTTGCACGATTATTGATGTATAACCTGTATCAAATTGCTTGCCTTCCCGGTGAGGGGAAAGGGAGAGAATTTGGAACAAAATTTTTTGAAACAAATACTAAAAATTTTTATGTGCAATTGGAAATAAAATATAGAAAAAGAGAAGTTTTAAAATCACAGTCATATCTTTAGCTGGTCTACAATGGTCAAAATAGGACACAGTTAATAATTGCTTTTAAAAAAGTTCCACCTCTGAGCTATGAAATGGCACAACCATTTTAGAAGGCAATTTGGAATTATGCAAATAAAGTGATTAAGATGTCTTTACCCTTTGAACTAAAGGTTCTATTACTCCAAAAAAGCCTTCAAACAGAAGAAAGTTCCCATATACATCAAAATATTTATAGGAGCACTTTTGTGATTAGAAAGTAGATGCCCAATGACTGGGGAATGACTAAAGAAACTGTGGCACATGAACGTAATGGAATACAATTGTTCTGTAAAAAATGATGTGTGTGACGAATTACAAAGAAGCACAGGAAGACTTACATGAACTGTTTCAGAGTAAACTAAGTGAAGCCAAGGAAACAATATGTACAGTGCCTACAACAATGCAAATGGAAATCACATATCAGAAAATCAAAAGCAAATGCAACAAAATTAAAGATCAAGCAAGATTTAGAGATATGGGGAGACAGTCTCAATCTGCCCCTTCAACAAGGGTGGGACAAAGGGGGCAGCTGGGTGGCTCAGTGGATTGAGAGCCAGGCCTAGAGATGGGAGGTCCTGGGTTCCAATCTGACCTCAGACACTTCCTAGCTGTGTGACCCTGGGCAAGTCACTTAACCCCCATTGCCTAGCACTTACCACTCTTCTGCCTTAGAACCAATACATAGTATTGATTCCAAGACGGAAGGTAAGGGTTTAAAAAAAATTTTTTTAAACTAGGTGGGAGGTCCATATGTTTTTGGACTCGTTTAATGTAACAATCAGTTCTCATTTTTTTCCTCTTTAAAAAGAAATTGTTATTTGTTATATGGGATGGCACTCTGGGATGGAGAGGAGGAAAGACCCTACGGACAGCTAGGATGAGGCTAGAAGCAGAAGATATCAATGGAAACTTATTTTTTTAAATGTCTCACCTTATCGATAATCAAAAGCATGCAAATTAAAACAACTTTGAAGTACCACCTGTAATTTGGAAAAATAAGAAGCTTAATGCTGAAGAAATTATTATTATTATTAAACCCTTGCCTTCCATCTTGGAATCAATACTTTCTGTTGATTCCAAGGCAGAAGAGCAGTAAGGGCTAGGCAATGGGGGTTAAGTGACTTGCCCAGGGTCACACAGCTGGGAAGTGTCTGAGGCCAGATTTGAACCCAGGGCCTCCCCTCTCTAGGCCTAACTTTCAATCCACTGAGCTACCCAGCTGCCCCCCTGAAGAAAGTACTGAGAAACACATGTAAACAGTTCTCACTTTACATAAATATATATTATGTAAATTCAACTTTACATAAAGATTCTAAAAGAAATTTATTTGCACTCCAAGAAAATACCTATGTTAACTTTACTGTACAGTACTATGCTCTCTCTTTCCACTCCTACTCCTTAGCATCCTACACACACACACACACACACACACACACACACACACACACACACACACACACAAAAACAAAACCCTCCAAATGAAAGCAGATGAACAAAGGTACCAGAGATCTCCACTCTTGCCACTGGCTAGGACCTGGACATGAGAACTCCATCAGTTCTCAAGAACATCAGAAAAGACCTTTACCCATTCTACCTACCTGGCATATGTCCCACCCCCACATATCTGCCTTCCAACCATCTGGGCTCAAATACCATATGCCTGTTCCCTGCTCCTATGTGTCACCTGTCTCCTGTCTATGTCCATGTCCAGCCTCCACATGTGTTCTTCCTTTGGGTTCCAGCCAGGCCCTGTCGTGGCTGGCCTTAACCCCTCATGTGTTCCTCCTCTTGCTCTCAATTCTCTGCTCCTGGTTCCCTTGTGTCCTTGAACTGTGTGCTATTCCCCTCCTTCCACAGAGGCACGAGGTCCCCTTCCTCCTTTGCTCAAGTCCATGGGCAAATTCACATTATGCAAAAATTGGTTTATAGAGAGGTCTGCAGAGCAGTCACTTAAGTAAAACAAGAACTCTCTATATGCTCATTCACTGCTGGTGGAATAAAAAAGTTTTTGTAGAACTCCCAGAAGCATACCATGAAAGTTATAAAAATAATCATACCCTTTGTCACAACAATCCCATTGTTGTAAAGATACTCTGAAAGTATTATGAGACAACAAAAGGGACAGCTAGACCAGGTCTGGAATTAGGAGGTCCCAAGTTCAAATCTGGCCTCAGACACTTCCTAACTATGACCCTGGATAAGTCACTAAACGCTATTAGCCTAGCCCAGTGTTGGTGAACATTTTCAAGACTGCATGTCCAAATTGCAACTTCAAGCTGCCTGTGAACCCCCCATGTTACCCCAGACAGTGGAAGAAGTGCTTGCATTGGGTGGCTGGCCAGAGGGGCAGGGCATGCAAATAATGTCCTTGGATGCTGTGGAGAGGGGGAACTGAGCTGCCCTCTCTGTGCCACCCAGGCCCCCATGCCACGGCTTTGCCGACATGGGCCTAGCCCTTGCTGCTCTTCTTTCTTGAAAGTTTTATTAATAAGACAGAAAGTAAGGGTTTGGTTTTATTTTTATTAATTAAAAAAAGACAAAAAAGGAACTGTCTGTTCCAAGAGTTTCACAGCAGCATATGTAATTGCAAAAAAATTAGAAGTAAACTAAGTACCAGACAACAGAAGATTAGTTACATAAATTGCAAAACATTATTATTGTAAAAGAATGCTCCAATACAACATGAGGGTGCACAATCTGGAAAAATCTTGATAAAGAAACAGTGAAAAATGACAAGCCACAAGTACAGAGTAAACCATAAATGGAAAAGTGACTAAAGAATCCTGAGGCTTAGATGGAATGATTGAGAAGGCACAACATTCTATGCATTCAAAATGAAATATAATCACCAAGCAAGTCAAACTAGTGATGCTGACATCATTGAATATTAAGTTGATAATTAAATAAAGAATTATTTACTAAGCCTTACTATGTTCCAAGCACTGTGGGAGGTACTGAGGATACAAGTACAAAGAATAAACAATCCCTGCTCATAAGGAACTGACATTCTAATGGAATACATGCAGCAAAAATACATGGCAGATCACTACAAACAAAACAAAGCTAGGTGGAGGTGCAGTGCACAGAACACCAAGTTGAGAGTCAGGAAGACTCATCTTCCTGAGTTCAAATCCAGCCTCAGAAACTTCCTAGCTGGATGACCTTGGGTGAGTTGCTTAACCCTGTTTGCCTCAGTTTCCTCCTCTGTAAAATGAGCCAGAAAAGGAAATGACAAACCACTCCAGTATTTCAGCCAAGAAAACCCCAAATGCAGTTATGAAGAGTCAGACACGACTGAACATCGGAACACAAGGTAATTTGGGATTAGCAGTTGGGGGGCTGGCAAAAAGGCTCATGAAGGACATAGTGCCTGAAGGTTCTCTGAGGTGTAAGGAAGGAGGGAGTGCATACCAGGTATGGGGACTGGCCAGTACAAAGACAGTTTCTGGAGTGCATGAGGACTAGAGAGGTGTCAGCAGAACTGGCTCAGAGAATGAAGGAGTAACATCCACTGAAACTGCAAAACCCAGCTGGAGCAAAGCTGAGTAGGGCTTTAAAAGCCAAACAGAGGAGTTCTTATTTTATCCTAGAGGCAAAAGGAAGACACGGAAGCTGCTTGAGTAGGGATATGGTCAGAGCTGCACTTAAGGAAAATTCCTTTGGCAGCTCCATGTAGGACAGCCTGAGGTGGTTGTGGGGTCCCAGCAAAGGAGCTTTCTACCAGCACATGGAGCGTTCGCATTCCCACAGATCAGATAATGTCCAGTACTGGAACTCCTTCCCAACAGCTTATGTGGATTATCAGGGCAGCATATTTTATCAAAATTAACAAAGCAATCAATAACTGAAGGTGTGTGCTCTGACATCACAAACTTTACCTTTTTTATATTTTTTCAAAGACATCTCATCTTCGGAAGAGCCAGGAGAACTAGAAGGTGGGGTTTTAATCCCACAGCCCTTCTCTCGAATGGTTCTGGTGATATCATCGAGATTCTTGGAATCCTTAGGGGGTCTATAATTAGCCACGTGGTCTACTCGGATAGTTCTTCCTCTTATCTGGAGTAAGGACAGTGATATCACCAGTTAATACTATCATTTACTGCATGACTATCCAAACAATTACCAAAAAACCCTCCAATCACATCCAACACTCAGGCAACTGACAAGGCACTGAATTTAGACAGGTAAAGAATGAACTCCTCCCCCAATCTTTAACTTCAACCAGTAAAGAAGTCTGCTACTAAGACTAAGTACAAAGAGCTGGCCAGGTGACACGCTGGCTTTGAGGATTCAAACATTTATTAAGAACTGTCTGAGCACAGGAATTACTCTGAAGAGTTAGAATGTTTAGACAGTCTAGTAGGCAGATCAGACACAAACAGCAATAGAGTAGGTAGGGCTCCCTTATCTCAGGTGTCAGTTATTTATGAAGGGAAAGAACTGTGATGCATGGAGTCCAGGGGCAGGAACAGGAAGAGAGAGCATATATAACTATAAATATACGTGTGTGTGTGTGTGTGTGTATATATATGTATATATATATATATATATATATATACACACACATGTATGTATGTATGTATGTATGTATGTATGTATGTATGTATGTGTGTATATAGGGTGAGCAGGAGTTTGCTTGTATCTGAGGTCTCGGAACATATCCCCCATGGACATAGGGGCCCTACTGTTCCTATTTACCTAGTGAGTGCCTTAGAGCGGTATAAACCAAGGGCTATGTGAGGTCGTGGGGGTGGAGGAAAGCCGCTGCCAGTCAGAAGAAGAGGCCTAGTCTGAACTGGGTTTTAAAGGATGGGTAGGAATTCAATTGAACATAACACAAGTCAAAAAGCATTTCTTTTCCTGCAGTTATTATATGCAGGATACTGGACTTGGTGCTGGAAAGCCAAGATTCAGCAGAGAGCACAAGGAGGATAGTATTCCAAACACAGAGAAGAGCCCAGAAGCAAAGAAGTGAGAGAGCAGGGAGTTGAGCAAGAGACGAAGAAGCCCAGGGTGGCTGGTATGTGTAGTGCCAAGGAGAACAACGTGAGATAAGACTGGATAATGAAAACCAGGGGAAAATCCTACCTTCCCTTTTTCTATACTACCACCTTATTCTCAGACTCTCAGGCCAGTCTTCCAATTAATCAATTAACCCCTTACTTTAATGGAAGACTACAGGTAAAAAGGTTCTAGCCCTAACACGGACTACAGGTCTTCTGCATGCCTCCCTTTATCCCTAGGGTCGCTAGCACCCCCAGATTTTGCCCAGAACTTTGAGCACTCGGGCTTGCTTGATTTCCAAGTTTTCAAAAACCCTTCTATAAAAACACGCCACCACCCTTCACCTTCTGCCAATTCCCTGACTCTCCTTTATTCAAAGACCTTATTACAACAAGAAGCACAGCCACTAGGATAAAAAGATAAGCTGTACCACAGGCCAGGGGTTCTTAACCTGGGCTCCATGGATCCCCATGGAGTCTAGAGATTTCAAGGGAATCTGTGAATCTGAATGGGAAAAAAAAGTCACATCTCTATTTCAATACAGCTGGTTTCCTTAGTACTTTCTTTTAGGCATTTAAAAACATTTTTCTGAGAAGGGGTCCATGGGCTTCACCAGAGTGTCAGAGAGGTTCAAGACACAAAAGAAGTTAAAATGAACCCCTGCCAGTGCATGACTATCCATTAGAAGGGCCCAGGCTCCATTCATAAACACTCTCATCTACCTATTAGTTGGGCATTTCTCCAATCTGCTATGGGCCCTTCTTGTGGAAAGGACTTTAGGAATCTAAAAGGATGTAGAGCTAGAAGAAACTTTTAAAATGGGTCATCTAATCTGTTCCTGCCACCCCCCTCCCCATTCTTCAGAGAAGGAAAGTGAGGACCAGAATGAGTGGATGAACAGCAAGAGAGCAGAGAAAAATCAGGAAAGGATTACTTCAAGAGTATTCTACTTGCTCATTCCCTACTGCACACAAACATGCTCAGTTCTCCAATATTCCAAAAAAAAAATAGTTTTCCTTGTCCCTTCCATCCCCTCAAATTACCATCTTTTTGACTGCTATATTCTAAAGAAGAGAAGTCTACACTTACTGCCTCGACTTTCTTACCATCCATTCCCAACTTAACCACTTGTAATCTGGCTTCTCACTTCACCATATTAATAACACGTTTCTATAGCACTTTAAGGTTTACAACATGCTTTCCATACATTATCTCATTTGCTCCCAGTGAGATGGGTAGCATAAGAACATCTGCCAGTGTCCCAGGGTTTTTACAAAGTTCCAATGAGACCAGATCTAAAAAGTGCTTTGCAAAACTTAGTCATATACAAATGTCAGCTATAAGTACAACTATAAATTCCTTGGCCAAGCATTTCAGGGTTTCCTTTACCTGGTTGAAGCATCCATTCCCAGACTTATTTCCTGCGTTGTGTCCCCTCCTCCCCACTTCATGACCTCGATGGCTCTATCAAAGTAGGCTTATAAGTATTCTATATACATGCCATTCCCTAATAGAATAAGAGGAAAAACGACATTTTTTTCATCTTTATGTCCCTCAACCTTGACATAGAGACTTGTACACAGTAGATGCTTATGAATGTGTGCAGAATTAAATTTATTGGTCATTTAAAAAAATTTTACCTTGAAGGTTTCCAAAAATGAACCAGGCCCTGCCTTCAAGAAGCTACCATTCATTCTATAGGTAAAGACAACATGAACCCATGTACCCACATAAGCATATATAAAATAAATACAAAGAGATTTAGGCAGAAGGAAAGCTCTAAAGTAGGTATTTGCATGGAGTTTTGCAGGAAACCAGGGCTTCTAAGAGAGAGATGAGCAAGCATGCAGGAGAATGCCATGGGGGAGGAATGGCAAGATGGCCAGTTTGGCTAAACCCAAGAGCGCATGAAGAAAAGTAATGTCTAATAAGGCTGAACAGGTAACTTGGAGCCATGTTAGGAAGGACTTTAATTGTCAAATGAAGTACATATTTGGCCTTATGGTAATAGAGAGCCATTGGAGTTTATTGAGGTAGGCAATGACAGAGTCAAATCTATAACTCTGATAGATTAGAAAAGGAAGAGAGACCAATTAGGAATCCATGGTAGTACTAATCTAAGTAAGAGATGATGAGAACATGAAATGGAGTGGTGGCCATGTGACTGGAGTGGAGACAAATGTCTGAGGGGGTGTTGATGTAGATCCAACAACACTGAGCAACAGACTGGATATACAGGGTGAGGAAGAGTGAGGAGTTGAGAATAACTCCCAGGTTGCAAAGCCAGTAGCAAAGCCAGGTGAATGGAGCACGATGGTGCAATCAATAAAAGCAGGCAAGTTCAGAAGGATTGGTTTTGCAGAGTGAAGAATGCTGGAATAAGAGTCGAGAGTACCTTGGTTCAAATCGCAATGATGCCCTGTGTGGACCTAGGCTTGAGTCATCTGAAAAATGAGGGGTTTGTACTAGATAACATTTAAGGCCCCTTCCAATTCCAAATCTACAATTGTACGAAGGAATAGGCACATTGCATGCAGATCCTGATTTTGCTTCTACCACAAAAAAGTCCCAGGAAAATTCAAAGGCAAAGGAGCATAATAATAGTGATAGCTCCCATGTCTTGAGTACTTTGAGGTTTGAAAATAAAAACAACCACCCTGGAAGTTAGGTGCTATTATGAACCCCATTTGACAGATAAGGAAACTGAGGCAGACAAAGGTCAAGTGACTTGCCCAAGTTCACAAAACTAGGAAGTGTCTGAGACAGGATTTGAACTCAGGTCTCCTTGAAACCAAGCCCAACACTAACCAACACGCTTTTAGCTGTCTCTTGTATACTACAGATGCTTAATCATGTGCTGAACTGTATTTTTTGTTGAAATCATAGTTTAAAAAATGTTTACCATGAGGATTAATAAAATGTTGTATTCACAATGCCCTTGTAAAGTAAGGAGCACAAATCTCAGCACCTATATTTTATGTAGGAAAAAACTGGGGTTCACTTCCAGGAATTTGCCCGAGATCACGGAGCCAGCATACTTCTGAAAAGAGATGTAAATCAGGGCCTCCTGACTCCCAGGCTAGGTCTGTTCCTCCTGTACTGTGCTGTGTTTCCTGGTTCCTTCTTTGCCCAACATATGTGACATATTAGGGAAAGAACATGTTGGAATTGTAGGGGGATGATGGGAAGATGCTTGCTCAAAAAGAGACTATGTGCAATAGTAGAAGAGGGATAGAGAAGAAACAATTTGGTTCAGTACCTCAGATTAGCCACTCTCTCAGGCCTCAGATTTTTATTCTGTAAAATCAAGGGGCTGAATACGTGCAGTACAGAGTGCTGAACCTAAACTCAGGAAGCCCAAGTTCAAATCCTGACTCTAACACTTACTGGTTGAGTAACCTTGGGCTAGGCTACTTCCTCCCCACCTCCATCTTCCAGGGCTCAGTTTCTCACTGATAAAATGGAATTAAATGGAACCACCCATCCAGTTGTGAAGAAAGCATTTTGTAAACCTTGTAGAGCTTAAAAAAAAAGAGAAGTGGCATGCTCATTAGCTAGCTAAGCTTGAAGGTCTCCTCTCATTCTGAATGTGAAAGCCTCTATATTAAAGGTTCAGAAAAGTGGTACTTGGGAACTAAAGGAGTTGGGTTTCCAAAGTCTATCTTCTCCCATATCGTGGCACAGCAGTTCCTAAACACTGGGCTCCAGCTAAGGCATTTGCTGGGATGGACTGTGCTGACTAGGTGGGCACCTTTAGCATCTATAAGAACCAAAATGAAGCCTGATCACTTGAAAAGACCCACTCACCTTGATCCCATTAAAATTGTCAACGGCCAAAATGGTGCTTCTCTGATCCTCATAGCAAAGAAAACAGAATCCTTTGGATTTTCCAGTCTTCTTATCTCGTACAAGATTAATGTTAACAATTTCCCCGTATCTATTGATTTTAAAAGAATAAAAAAATCAGTTAGCTTTAAAGGGCAGGCCACTAGGGAAAGAAAGCATTTGTCCACACAAAGTAACTCAAGATGAGTGTCATGGAGGAACTGAGATCTGTGTCAATCAATCAATTAATTAATAAACATTTACTGAGCACCCTCTAGGTGCCAGGCACTGTGCTAGGGAGACACAAAGGGGCAAAAGACAGCCCCTTTCCTCAGAGAACTTACAACAAAGCAAGCCATGTACTGGTTAAATAAGAAATAATTAACAGAGGGATGGCACCAGAATTAAGAGCAGTTGGGAAAGGCTTCCTGTAAATGATGGCATTTTGTTAGTTGAGACTTAAAGAAAGCCAGGGAAATCATGAGACAGAGTTGAGGAAGAAGAGCATTTCAGACATGGAGGGCAACCAGAGAAAATTTTGCCCAGAGCCAAGAAACAGTGTCTGGTTTTTACACAAGCTGAGAAGCCAGTATTAATGGAGTGAAGAGTATGTGTTGGGCAAGAAGTGGGGAGGGGGCAAGACATGGTCTGACCTGTGTTTCAGGAAAGTCAGTTTAGTGACTGAATGAAGGATGGATTAGAGTGGGGAAAAGACTTGAGGCAAGCAGACTGACCAGCAGGCCATTGTAATAATCCAGACATATGTAGGATGAAGGTTTGCACTAGAGTGATGACAATGTCAGAGAAGAGAAAAGGGTATATTTGAGAGATGGTGAAATCAATAGGCCTTGGCCACAGCATGGACTAAGTTGTGAGCTTGGGAGACTGGGAAGATGATAGTGCTCTCAACAGAAATAGGGAAGTTTGGAAGAGGAGAGGGTAATGAGTTATGTTTCCAACATAATGAGTTAAGATGAATATTGGACATGTCAGTGGAAATACCAACCCTACCCAAGAAATCCTGGATTCAGGATTAAGGAAGAATATACTAACCACCGTGGCAATGACAATAGCTGAGGCAATCAGAGAATAGCCGATCTGGGGCTAGAAGGGACCTTTGAGGCCATCCAGTCCACTCACTCATTTTCCAGAGGACACCCGACAATCAGAGGGCTTGAGTAACCTGCTCCAAATCACAGAGGCAGGGAACAGGAACTCAATGAGATCTGACCTCACAATTTGACTTCAGTGCTCCTTAAAATATATCCTGAATGGCTACCCTAGGCCATGGGTGCCATACTCGGCTTTTTTTTTTTTTTTTGGGGGGGGGGGTTGCTGATATGTGATTTCCTCAGTGTTGGTAGTTCCTAGTGAGGTAATATCTTCTGCACCTTCTTTGCAATTTACAGATTTACTTAGAGAACGCCCAGAACACCGAACCTGAAGTACATGGGGTGATGTGACCTGCCTAGAGCCACAAAACCATGTGTCAGAGGCAGGACTTGAAATGAAACAGGGTTTCCTGACTCCAAGGTCAACTTTCTAGCATGAACTCCTGCTATCCCTATAATTGGGTCTTTTTTAAGAAAAGGATCAGCAGAAAGGTTTGAATGAAAAAAAAATTTAATACCATAGATCTCCTTTGTCATGCCACTTTCAAATAAAGAAACACTATCTCTTTAAAGGTTAATGGTATATATGGTAATTATGTGTGTATGTAAACACACATGTGGATAGATACAAGCATATATACAAGGAGTTATGCCTCATTTATTGGCCATCCTCAGGAAATGAGGTATTCCACATAAGTGGAAAACTGAAGCTTATTTCCTTTTAAGAAATCAATCTGTATACACAGGACAGAGAATTTCAACATATATACACAGTCTTATAGATTCAATAGTACCTGAGCAAAGAGCTGAATGGATAAGAAAGGTGTTTCCAAGAGGATGAGCTGGGAAATCCTTCCTTCACTTGGAATTCCCAAAGCTCACAGACTATGAAATGCACCTGAGAAACAGTACCTCTTCCTCTCTGTCCTGCCTGGATGATTCTGTCCATGGTGCTTCCCAAAATTGCTGCTGCTGCCAGTGTTTACATGGATAATGAAATGAATTTAGAATGTTCATTTTGCTAATTCTTAAGAATTTACCATAGTCTTTCCTCGTGATCCCAGGGTAAAGGAGGAAGTGCACAAGTGTCTCCATTTTACAGAAGAAGGCCAGAAAAAGTGAGGTCACAGCTAGGAAAAGCCCAGACTCAAACCTGGGTCTCCTGGCCCAAGCTACTAGCTAACTCACTTGATATGTTTTCTCAGCCCTGTAAGGAAAAGAATGGACTGGTTCATCAACACTGCTGACACCCAATGATAGGTAAAGAAAACAGAGACCACATGAAAACCTCCATTCTTCAACACTGCACAGGGGACAGAGCACTGGCTCTAGTCAGAAGATCAGAAGATAAAATCCTCTTCTGATATCTCACTGTGGTAAGTGTGGTAACTCTGGGCTCTTTAAGGTTATTATCCTGGGAGGACAGTTTCTGTTTTGTTTTTCTGGGGTCTAAGAAGACCCCAATGATGGACCATGTGTCTGCCGTCCAAGAACCATTTTAAGTCATTCTAAGTATTCAAGTCCTCATCAAGCCAGCTGCTGGAAGAGTAAGTCAAAGACAGTTCATTGTAAAATAGGGACAAAAATGACACTGGAAGAACCCTTGAAGCTTTGTAAACCTCCAAGTGCTTAAGAAGTATGGTTTCTTTTCCCTACTAAGGAGTAGGGAAGCTATAACCAGCTTAAGGAGGGAAAGTATATAGACTACTTGGAAATTCCAAGGTCCTTGAGGTCTAAGTCATGACTTTCCATGCATTTCTGATGCATTTATCAAGCAAGGGCCAGAAGAGGGCCCTTCCAAATCAGATTCTAATTCTAACTCAAGCTGACTGCTAACAAAGTATGGCTAAGTCTTTGTGAGATGGGCAGGCACAGTGGACACAGAACTGGCCTCAGGGCCACAATGACATGAATTCAACATTCAGAAATGACTGTATAACCTCAGACATATCCATCTAAGTCACTTGACCTCCCAGAGCTCCAGGCAACTCTTGAAAACTAAGTTACAGAGTAGCTAATCTACATCAGGGGAAGGATGTTTCCCACTCAGGATCATTATATACAAGAAAAATCATAGGCTCACTCCAACAAAATATTCATTTATAAAATAAACATATTAACAAACAAAATGGGGAACTAGAGACATTTTCCTGACCCCTGTGGTCTCTCAAATCTCTCTAAAACAGAAATTATACACCAAAGAGAAAGCAATTTTAGCTGACCTCATGGTCCACGACATCTAAAGTCCAAAAGAAAGAAAAGTCTCTGTGAACTGAGGCCTACTCTGAGTTCATTCACCACACACACACCTCAACCATCCACCAGGCTACTGGCAGCAAGGCTGTACTAACCTAAGGACCCAACACATTGGTTTGCAATAAAACTCAACCCTACACCCTGATCTTCTCTCCCTTTTTCCAGCGTCATTGAGATCCAGATTGCAGTAGAAGAGCATCCAGGAGGTAGCATGCTGTAAATACAAAAGATAACTGCAGAAGAATGAAAGAACTGTAAAGTTGGAAGATCTTGAACCCCTGAAACTACATTACCCCAAACTTCCTTTCTGTATTACCCACAATTCCTTTTGCTTTGCGTATACCTGTGTGGTTATGCAGTCTGTATTTTAATTGGGGTTGGGCTCTGCATGCGCTCTCCTCTTGCACGTGGATGGTGTGCTGAGCGGGAAAGGTTCCCTGCATTTCTCTAGCTCTCTAATTTAATATTAATAAATCCTTATAAATATCATACTTTGGAGGCATTGAATATTAAGTTTTAGATCTACAGAACAGAGAAAAAGGGGCAGGACATGACTATGTCTGGAACTAAAACAGACTTCAACTCCACATCCCCCAAACTCTTCTTCCCAGAGCCTTGGAGATCCAAAATATAGACATTACTCCTATAGCACCAGTGATGGAGCTCTCTGAAATGCCTGTGCCAGATGAAAGACCTCAGTAACAGAGGGAGTGAGAAAAGACACTGCAGGACATTGGGAAGGGGAGAGGAATACAGTACTCCACTAAGTCTGAGGGAAAGAGCCCAGCATCCAACTGGAGTCAGTTCTGTCCATACAAAGGTCATTTGAGACAGAGGCCTAGTTGGTGAAATGTGAATTGCCCAATTTAGGAGAAGGCTGAGATACTTTGAGACCCAATCTCCAAGAAAATCATCACCAGAGGGGAGTGAGTCAGAGAATGTACGATAAGAGAAAATAAGAGGGAGGGAAAGAATGAAATTACCAAAGATCTCAGAAAGAAGAAAACAGAAAAAAATTTGAAAATAAGCAGATAAATCAAAACAATAAAGGCCAAAGGAAATACGGCCTCCTGAACTAGTTAAAAGTTCAGGCATGTATGAATAAATGCTATAAAACAAACAAAAATTATCCAATACTTGATACAAGTATTACGAATGACCCTATGGAATCTGAGGAAAGCATGGAACCACACCATGCTGTTCCTAAATGGTTTAAAGCTGAAATGAGAATTGTGAAAGCAGAATTTATAGCCTACAAAACAAAATGGGCAGAAGAGAAAAATAGAATCTGAGGTGACATCTCACCAAAGAAACAAAAGAGGGAACAATAGACTGAGAATAATATAGAGAGAAATGAAGGACAATCTAGGAGAAGAGAAGGGAAAAAAGCAACATTAAAAGAAAATATGGGGGGGAACTGGGTAGCTCAGTGGATTGAGAGCCAGGCCTAGAGACGGGAGGTCCTAGGTTCAAATCCAGTCTCAGACACTTCCCAGTTATGTGACCCTGGGCAAGTCACTTGACCCCCATCGCCCACCCTTACCACTCTTCCACCAAGGAGCCAATACACAGAAGTTAAGGGTTTAAAAAAAAAAAGAAAAGAAAATATGACCACGGTGAAAGCAAAATGCAAATCCCAAAGACAGGATGATTAGAGATAACCTAAAGAAAGAACACGGGTCTCCTAGGAGAAAATGACAAGATAAAAAATTTGAACATCATAATGCAAGAAATAAAACAGGAGAACTACTCAGAATGTTTGAACACAGAAAATAAAACACCAATTGAAAGAATTCTTAAGATCACCTCTTGAAAAAAAACTAAGGCTATAAACTCTAAGACACACAACAGTTAACTTTAAAAATTCAATTCAGAAACAAGTTCTGCATGTAATAAAAAAAAAAACCTTCAAAATATAAAAGGGAAAAATATTGGAAAATAAGACTATTTGACACCCAACATTAAATTCAGGAGAGAATGGAAATGCATATTCCAAAGAGCAATGAAGCTCAGGAGATAGCATTGCTGACCTACTAAGCAAATCTGAGATTAACTATAAATGGAAAGAAATGAGATATTCAATAACAAAGAGGTACTTGAAACATTCTTAAAAAGAAAACCAGACTCAAAAAGATTATTTGTTTCTTGAACACCCTAAACAACAGAAATACATGTGGAGTGAATGAATGTCAGATACAGCAACAGAATAACAGCAAATAGAGTAACAGAGCCCTTTCTAAAAGGACAGAGATAAAGGTGGAAGGAAGTCAGGAGGAGGTAAACAGGCAAGCCTCAGGCATTCTACACAAAACCTGACAACTGCAAAAGAATATAGACTTCTCAGCACCACATGAAACTTTTGCAAAAATTAACCAAGTATCAAAGTACAAATATGTGACAAAGACAATGTAAAAAGAAAGAAATAGTTACTACATCTTTTATAGACTATAATACAATAAAAAACTATCACTGAGGGAGGCAGCTGGATAGATCAGTGGATAGAGAGCCAGACCTAGAGACGAGAGGTCCTAGGTTCAAATCTGGCCTCAGACACTTCCTAGCTGTGTGACCCTGGGCAGGTCACTTAACCCCCATTGCCAAGCCCTTACCACTCTTCTGCCTTGGAACCAATACATAATATTGACTCCAAAACGGAAGGTAAAGGTTTGAAAAAAAAAACCCATCACTGGTTCAGGGACCACAAGCAAAAGAAGGAGATCCAAATGCAGACTTCCACAATGAAATGAGTGAGTCAAAGAATAAAATAATGATGTAACAACATACCAAAATTTCTGGGATGCAGCTAAAGCACTCTTCAGGGGGAAAATCATATTCCCATAAATATATATTAACAAAATAAAAAAAGAGAATCAATAAACTGAACATACATTTTAAAAAATTAAAAAGCCAACAAGTAAACAAACCTAAAATAAGCACAAAAGAGGAGATATTAAAAATTAGAGGAGAAAGAGATAAACTGGAACCAAAAAAAAATCACAGAAATGATAAAACCAAAAGCTGGTTCTTTGAAAAGACTAATAAAACTCATAAACTTTTATCTAATATGATTAAAAAGGAGGAAAACCAAATCAGTAAAAGAGCAAAGAAGGTGAAACTATAGCAAAACCAAAAGAAACAAAAAGAATACTCAGAAAATATTATACAGCTACATGTTAACAAAACTAAGAACACAAAATAGAAGAATACTTTAAAAAACAGAAAATATCCAAAAGTGTCAAAAGACCAGATGGGGATCTTAAATAACCCAATATAAGAAAAGGAACAGATTGAACTATAAAGGAACTATGAAAGAAAAAACTCCCAGTCCTGAAGGATTCACAGGAGAATTCTAACAAAATTTCAAAAGACAATTCTTAAAAATTGAGAAAGAAAGCACAACCAGAATCTTTTTCTGAGACAAATAGAGACCTCATACCTAAGCCAGGGAAAGATAAAACACAGATGGAAAACTATAGGTCAATATCATCAATGGATACCGATTCAAAATTTTTGAACAAAATCCTGCCAGACTAGAGCAATCTAAGAAATCATTCCTTTTGACCAAGTGGGATTTATATGAGGAATGTAAGGATGTTAGGAAACATTAGGAAAACAAATCAACATGTTAACCAAAATATCCAAAACTGCATAATCATCTCAACAGATACAGAAAAAGCCTTTGACAAAAGTATAGCTGCATAGGTTGAAGACATTTTTTTAATATCATAAAAAGTACTTGTCTAAAGCCAAAAGCAAGTATCTTCTGCAATGGAGATATATACGAGAGCCTTTCCCAATAAATATAGGAATGAAGCAAGAATGCCTGTTTTCCACACTGATATAGTTGTGGAAATAACAGCAATAGTGATAAGACAAGAAAAAAAATTAAAGGTTTGAAGATTGGTTAAAAAAGAGATCTGGCTATGCTTATTTGCTGATAATATGATGGCTTACTTGGAAAATCCTAGTGAATCAACATATATACTACAATGGTTTCAGGAAAGCAGCAGACTACAAAATAAAAATCAATAGCATTTCTATATAATAACAAAATTCAAAAAGCAAAAACAGAAAAAGAAATGTCATTCCAAATAACAACAAAATGCATAAAATATCTGGGGATCAACCTATGTACCAAAGCACACAAAAGACTAAGATTCAATTCCAAGGTGCTATACTAAACAGCTAATTCCACCCAGATCACCTTCTATTCATACTGTATATATCTCCTATGAATTTATTTATTTGTCTGCTGTCTCTCCCAACAGCATATGAGCTCTTTGATGTAAGGGACTGTTTCTACCTTCTTTTGTATGTCTAGCACTTGGTCTGGGGGGAGGAGCAAACATTTAATCAATGCTCATAGACTGCTCTCTGTATCCAGCACATAGCACAGAGCCTGGCACAAAGTTAAAAATTAAATACTTGCTGAATGAATGAATTCTATAATTACTAAGCTCACCCAATGTTAGAGCTGAAGGAGGGCTTAAAAACAACCCAGTCCATGAGGCAGCTGGGTGGCTCAGTGGATTGAGAGTCAGGCCTAGAGACAGGAGGTCCTAGGTTCAGATACAGCCTCATACACTTCCCAACTATGTGACCCTGGGCAAGTCACTTGACCCCCGTTGCCCGCCCTTACCACTCTTCCACCTGGGAGCCAATACACATAAGTTAAGGGTTAAAAAAAAAAGAAAAGAAAAAAAAACAACCCAGTCCAACTCCCTTGTTTTACATAAGGGGAAACTGAGTCCCAAAGATGGAAACTTACTCATTCAAACTCAGATGGGGAATTACTGGCAACCTTGGAACTAGGACCTACGTCTCCTGACAACAAACCCACTTCCAAATGTTTCCGCCACACCATGTTGCCTCTCATCTTTGCATAATTAGCAGACACAAAATAGTGAGGTTTCATTATTATACCAGAAATTGAAATGGAACTCACTGTGAAAACACACAGATGATATCTCCTTCAGTCAATTCATAAGGGAGCCCTCCTAGGAAAAAAGATAACAGGGATCATTAGCCATCACTCAGTACTCCAATAAGACGGATGTATATCTATTGTTGAGAATAAACCTAAGTTGGAAGCAATCTACTTATACCTGTAGACTTTTTAACCCACTCACAATATATTTGTTGTTCATTTTGATTTATATAGCACTTTTCAGGTCACAAAGTATTTTCCCTACAACTCCTCTCAGACTTCAGCAAAACAAGTCTTAGCATGCCAGTATTACAGATGGGGAAACTGAGAGCCAGATAGGAAAACTTAGCTAGGGTCAAATATTTATTAGGTGACAGAGCTGAGATTTTTATCCAAATCTTCTAATTCCAAACCTAGTGTTCTTTTCACTATATTACACACAAATAAGGTGTATAAATATGGGAGTTTCCTCTACCAAGGCAGATCATAGCAACCAGTGACTTGGTACATAAGTCCTAGAGAGCTGAGAGACACATGGAGGTGACATGATCTGCTCAAGATTTAATAGCTACTAAACATTAAATGTGGGATTGACCTTCCGGAATCCAAACCAAGCACTATCTATTCTATCTATTGCATCACACTGTCTCTCTCCATATACTCTATTATTTTTAATTATTTCATTTTTTCTCATAGTATTCTCTTTCTCTCTCCCTCTCCCTCTCTCCTTCCCTCCCTCCAATCTTTCTAAAGGTGTGACCCTGTGCAAGTCATTTAACCACCATTCCCAACTCCTCACCACTCTTCAGCCTTAGAACCAATTCACAGTAATGAGTCTAAAATGGAAGGTAAGGTTTATTTTCAAAGAGAGAGAATGTTCTGCCTCTGAATAGATAAATTGATAGGTGCCAGAAGAAACTTTTTCTCTATTTTTTTATTTCTAAATTTATTTTTCCATGTTTGCAGGATTCATTTTCTTTCCCTCCCCGCTCCCAGAGCTGACAAGCAATTCCACTGGGTTATTACATGTATTATCACTCACAACCTATTTCCATATTATTCGCTTTTGTAAAAGAGTCATCTTTTAAAACCAAAATCCCAAATCGGATACCCATATAAACAAGTGATAAGTCATATGTTTTTCTCCAGAAGGTACTTTTGAAAGGTAAAAAAATGTGTGGTGAATCTGGAGTAAGAACACTTGAATTGGAATCCCAGATTTGTCACTAACTTGCTGTGTGATATTGGGCAAAATTTTTCTCCTCCCTGGCCCTCAAAATATCACTGATTTAAAGGCAAAAAAGGGCTTCAGGTCATATAATTCAACCTCCTAATTTTGTAGATGAGAAAACGGTGGTCCAGACAAGGGAGAGGTTTGTCCAAGGGCATATACATAGTCGGTCTGCCTAAAACCACTCATTAAGTGCCTACTATGCGCCAAATCCTGTGTAAAGCACTAAGCATGCAAAGAAAGGCCAAAAGTGTCCCCTACTCTCAGAAGTTCACAGCTTAAGGGGGAGACCACAAACAACTACATCCAAACAAGTCGTATACTAGATAAACTGGAGAATGGGGAGGCACTAATGTTAATGGGGACAGGGAAAGGATTCTTGTAAAAGTTGGGATTTTAGCTGCAAGTTGAAAGAGGCCAGGGAAACTAGGAGGCCCCAGTTCCAGCCATGGGGGAAGAGTCAGTGAAAATGTCTGGATGGGGAGATGGAGTTGTCTCGCATAAGGAACAGCCAGGTCAGTGTCACTAGACTGCACAGTATATAAGAGTGAGTAAAGCAGAAGAATGGAAAGGCAGGAGGGGTCAAGTTAGAAAAGGTTTTGAACATCAAATAGTGAGGTTTATATTTGATTCTGGAGGTAAAAGGGAGCCACTGGAGTTTGAGTGTTGGGGTGATATAGTTGGACCTTCACTTTGGGAAAATTAACTTAGCTGAATGGAAGGTAAAGGCTTGGGGCAGGCAGATCCACCAGCAGAATATTTTAACAGTCCAGGCCCAAGGTGAATGTATGTACCAGGGCAGTAGCAAACCCAGAGAGATGGGGATATATTGAAGAGATATTAGTAACAGATTGGATGGGGGGGGCAGAGTAAGCAATGAAAGATAGTGAGGAGTGAAGAATGACACCTGGGCTTCAAACCGCAGGGACTTTGAAGATGGCAGTGCCCTCTCTACAGTATTAGGAAAAGTTTGAGAAGATAAGGAGTTTATTAAAAAGCAGAGTGTCACTGTCAGACCTGGGCTTTGGGAAATTCACTCTAAAAGCTGAATGGAGGAAGAGGATAAACTTAAGACAAAAGACCAACCAGCAGATTATCAAAAAGTCCGGGTACGAGGAGATGAGCGCCTGCACCCGAACGCTAGAACTGTCCGGAGAAAGAAGAACGTTCAGAAGAGATGTTAACAGAATGTAGAATGGAAAGAACTTTGTAACCCATTGTAGGTGGGGGAAGAGTGTGAGTGCTGAGGAGGATGACGTCTCGGTTGGGAGCCTCATCCAAGCTACCCTATTACTGTCAAGGTACCAGCTTCTACCGATGGCACCCCTATTTAACTTAAACGAGAACTGGCAGGGAGGTGGAGGGGAGGTTCCCAAGGTTGGCACTGCTTGCGGGTCAGAGTACTGAATCTTCCTGTACCTTCTCTGACCCGCTATTGCTATCTCTTCCTTTAGGAAAGGCAAATGCTAAACCTGGCACTGCTGGTGACTGTGGGGGAAGGGACAAGGAACATCAAGAGGCCACTGGGAATCCTTTGCCGTCCCGCCCAGCAGGGGGGCGTTGCTCAGCTCGCCTACTGCGCTAGGGGGGCTGGCACGTAGCACGAGCTTAGAGAGCTTAAGTTTACTGAACTGAAGAGAAGGGTGGCCCTACGGATAGGATACGGCTGACTGAGGGGGAGAGCTCCAGAGGGAGGAAGGAAGGGAGGGAAGGGGGAACGCGACCTCACCAAGGAAGATCCAGGCGCTGTCCTTGTACTCGGCGTGCCAGGACACCTTCTCCGCCACTCCGAGCTCCACCTCGCGTTCATTGAGCTCATTGATGAGCTTCACCTTGGTCAAGGCACTGTGGGGGAGAGAAGAGCAGAGAGGAGATGGGGGAGGGGGGACCACGCCGCTGCCGGAGGCAAAGACCCAAGGCCCCGCGCCAGGTCTCCCTGCACCGAGCGGCGCTCTGGCCCTGCGGCATTTGAGCAGCCCTACCCCCACCCACCAGCCCAACGCCCCGTAAGCCCCAGGCTCCCTCAACCCCAGCAAATTTTAAGTTTCCTACTTCATCTTGAGGAACTACCCAAACGTCTTCTTTCCGGGTTGCCTAGAACGCCGCGTCTGCGCAGCACAGAGAAATTGCAGTCTACGCATGCGCGTCAGAAGGTCGAGACACAAAGAGGGGCGGGGCTTACGCCAGGGTACGCAATAAACCTGTACGTGTAAATGGAACCTTGAAATGAAACCTTAGGTTCTTAGTCTAGAACTGAAGGCTGATGGCCATGGAGCTGAGGAAGGAAGGAAAGAGGTGGGAAAGAGAGGAAAGGAAAAGATATGGGAAAGGAATGGAGAGAAAGAAGGAAAGCAGGGAGGGAGGGAAGGAAGAAAGAAACAATGCTACTAGCACGTGTATAGATGCCAAAAGTGACCATAAGAGATGCTTTCCTTTTCGAAACTGACTTAGATCACGGAAGTGATTTGAGTTTCTCCTGTTAGATTTTGGGTGCGAGTATGTCTACTTATCTAGGTAACAGAGGTACTTACTTAAGTCCTGTGACAGCCATAGTTGAAACTGGTTGGGGAGTGAGGAGGGTAAATAAGCTTTTTATTTATCTTCTCTTCCTCTTTCTCCACCCCACCCCCACACACACACGCACCCCTCCTTCCCCCTACCCCCCATTCTCTTGCCACTGTACCACTAGAGCATATTCTTCACATGGTCAAAAAATTCAGAGAGAGAGAGAGAGAGAGAGAGTGAAAACAGTGGTATTTTGGTAATAGGAAAACAACTTTAATGAAAAAAATTTTAATGGAAAAAAATACTGGTCAGGATTCTAATCCTGATTTTTCCACTAATTACCTTTGTGGCTTTAGACAAATCCATTCCCCTCCTTGGGCCTCAGTTTACTCATCTGTGAAATGAAGGAATTGAGGGTCTGTGGCTAGAGAGACAGGCCTGGAGATAAGAGGTCCTGGGTTCAAATATGACCTCAGACACTTCCTGGCTGTGTGATCCTGGGCAAGTCACTTAACTCCCATTGCCTAGACCTTACCACTCTTCTGCCTTGGAACCATATTCAGTATGGATTCTAAAACCAAAGGAAAGGGTTGCAGGAAGGAAGGAACTGGACTAAATGACCCTGAGATCTTTTCCAAGCCTAAACTGATGATGACTAATAAATGAAAAAACTGATATATCAAATTTAAGGTGGTGAAACACAAGTCAGAAATGGTATCAAAGGCTGCTCTGCATCGCTGGCATCCCCTAAGCTCCAAATATCTCTCTATCTGGAGTCTGGAAGACCTGGGTTCAAGTACTGCTTCTGATACTCCCTGTGTGACCATGAGATAACCTTCCTGAAACTCAGTTTCCCCATTGGTAAAATAGGGGTGATGATAGCACTTGCCTCACAGTCTATTGCAATATTCAGATTAGATAATGGATACAAAGTACTTCCCAATGCAATTGTTATTTAGAAAGCTGACCCTACTATGTCAATTCCCTTCCCGTTTTTTTTTTCCTCCCTTCCGGACTCTGAGCACCATTCAGAGTCATCTGCTAGATGCAGCCTTTCCTGATCTCCTGAGTTGGTATTGCCTCCTTCCTTCCCATCACCTTGGATGTCTGTGTTGCCTACCCTGTTGGAATGAAAGCTACAAACCTAGAAACGTAAATTATCTAGGAAAGAACTCCCTTTTTGATCAGAACTGCCATGACAGCTGGAAAGCAGTTTGGCAGAAATTAGCCTTAGACTAATATCTTATATCTGCAAACCCTTGGCTCAAAAGACTTCTGGCTTCCAACTTGTACAGAAAAGATAAACAACTCCAACCTTTTTTTCAGGTTGCTGCAGGGAAAGAAAGCCTGGGAGGAAGTGGCACATTGAGAAGCTGGCCAACCCAATCAGGTCCCTATCCCTAGTTAGCTGTTCTAGAAAATTTGGGGAATTGCCCCTTGTGCAAGATCTGGGAATTTCCCTCTTGGCTGAACTGAGTTATCTACCTCCCAAAGGGAGAACTCATTTAATTTGTGTTGTCTGCTATATTTCTCCTATGTATGTTTTCTCTGATCTTTGTTTTGCTCTTAACTTGGATAAATGAGTTTATTTGCTATGTGTGTTCATTTTAGAACTAGAATCTGGTAGGAAGAGAGTCAAACATTGACTATAAAGCTTGGGATCCTCCTCCATTAAGGAACAGCATTCAGGAGTTTAGCTTAAACCTAAAAATGGTTTTGCCTGGATTAATAATATTTAAAGAAACAGATAGATATAATTCTAGCCCAGTATTCCCACTCCTCGAGGAAAGCAGATGCCAACCACCTCCCTCCTGATAGGAATTAAAGACTCCCAGGGAAAAGGATAAAGTGAGAAGAGGCTAGTAGACATGTCTATTCTTGCCTCCCTGTAAGCCACATCTATACAGATACATGTGATATGCATAATCTACATGGGCAAAAAACAACAGCAACACACATCCTCATATGTCATATTCCAAAATAAATTCAAAATGGATATATGACAAAAATATAAAATAATAGCATGAAACTACTAGAAAAGAGGCAGATCATAAATAAGAGAAATGAAAATCAAAACAATCTTAAGGGTTCACTTCGCTCTCATCAAATTAACAAAGATGACAAAAGAGAGGAATAGTCAATGTTGTAGAGATTTATGGAAAGTCAGGAACACTGATACCTTGTTAGTGAAGCTATAAACCACAACAACTATTCTGGAAAGAGATTTGGAATTTCAAAGTAAAGTGAATAAAATATCTGCACCCTTTGACTCAAAGTTTCCATTCAGGAAGGAAGGAAGGAAGAAAGGAAGGAAGGAAGGGGCTCAATTCATACACCAAAATATTTATAACAATACCTTTTTGTGATAGCAAAGAACTAGAAACAAAGAGGATGCCCATCAATTGGGAAATGGCTAAAGCATGCCATTACATAAATGTAATGAAATATTACTGAGCTACAAGAAGTCACGAGCAATGAATACAAAGAAATCTGAAAAGAAACAAAGTGGTAAAAAATGTAATCTGAATTTAAAGAAGCCAAGTCAGAAAAATGATGTCTACAATGACAGTAATGCAGTAAACAGAGAATACCTTCCATCAAATAATAGAAACAATGTTTTAAAATTATAAAGAACACACTAGGCCCCAAAGAAAAGAGATGAAAAAACATGTCGACCTGCTTGTATGCAGAAGGAAGAGTCCATGCGTTGTAGAGCACTGAATGGAATGATGTAAAAATAAAAGAAAGTAGGGGGCAGCTGGATGGCTCAGTGGAATAAGAGCCAGGCCTAGAAATGGGAGGTCCTAGGTTCAAATTTGACCTCAGGCACTTCCCAGCTGTGTGACCCTGGGCAAGTCACTTGACCCCCATTGCCTAGCCCTTACCAATCTTCTGCCTTGGAGCCGATACACAATATTGATTCTAAGATGGAAGGTGAGGATTTTAAAATAAATAATAAAAGAGAGTAATAAAAATCTATTTTAACAAAAGAATATAAGCTTTTTAAGTTCAGGAAGAAAAAAACACTTTTGTCCAAATCCCCAGCACCTAACACTATGCATGCATATAGCAGGCATATAATAAATGCTTGTTCATTAACTGAACTGAAGATATAAATATCCCTTCACATTTCCAAATCCCTCAACTAGAAATTCACACTTCTAATCAGAAATTAACACTTTGGCACTTCAACTTGCATGCTTATTTTCTCTCTCTATCTCTAACCACCCCCTTCCAAATGGCCCCATTCCCTCTGCCAAAAACATGCTCGAGTGTCCCCTTCCTAAAATAAATTGACCAGAGAATGTCAGGAGTCTCACCTCCTCATTGTAGGGAAGAAGTGACTGAGGCCCAGAGAGGGGAAAGGACTTGTAGCAAGTTGGTGGCAAGCAAAATTAGGACTAGAACCCAGGACCCCTAAGGTCCATCCAATGCAATGCTTTTTCTACCACACCACACTGCCTTCATTTATATTTGCCATCTACTTCAAACTTCCCAAAATCGTTTAATCTACAATTTTGAAAAATCCCGAGCTTCCTTTAAGGTTCAGCTCTTGTGCAACCTTCTACCAGAAGCCTTTCTTTATTTCCCCTGGTGTTAGAGATCTCTCCTTTTTAAAAAATGATCATGTAACATGTTTTAAACTTGCTTTAAATGACCATGTAACAAGTAGGATGTTCACTTATTAGGGAAAGGATATTTTCATTTCTGATTTTATATCTCCAGCCCTCAGCACAATGTCTTACACAAAGAAAATTCAAAAATGCTCACTGAGGGGAAGCTAGTTAGCACAGTTGAGAAAGTGCCAGGTCTAGAGTCGGGAGGACTTGGGTTCGAATTTAACCTCAGTCACTTCCTAGCTGTGTGACCCTGGGCAAGTCACTTTACCCCAGTTGTCTAGTTGTTACTAAGACAGAAATTAAGGGTTTCATGAATAAATAACTGCTCATTGAATTGAGCAAAAAAGGTCATCTATGCCCTTCCCTTCTTTCCTTGCATTCTGGCTTTCACTTTAACCTCTCCACTCAAACTATTCTCACAGATTTCAATGACTTCCCAATGAAAGAATAAAGTGGCTTTTTCTAAATTCCAGTCCTCCCTGATCTTGCCTTGCATGACAACTAGCCGCACTCATCTGTCTTCCTCCCTCCTTCAAAAGTGTTTTCCCAAAGTTCTATGCTGATACCCTTTGATCCAGCAGTACCACTACTAGGTTTGTATCCTAAAGAGATAATAATGGAAAATGTATGTACAAAAATATTTATAGCCGTGCTCTTTGTGGTGGTAAAAAATTGGAAAAGAAAGGGATGCCCTTGTATTGGAGAATGGCTGAACAAACTGTGGTATATGATGGTGATGGAATACTATTGTGCTGTAAGGAATGATGAACTGGAGGAGTTCTATATGAACTGGGAGAACCTCCAGGAACTGATGCAGAGTGAAATGAACAGAATCAAGAGAACATTGTACACAGAAAGTGAAACACAGTGGAACGATCCAATGTAATTGACTTTGATACTACAAGACAATCCCAAGGGATTTATGAGAAAGAACACTATCCACATCGAGAGAAAGAACTGTGGGAGTAGAAACACAGAAGAAAAACATATGACTTATCATTTGTTTATATGGATATATGATTTGGGGTTTTGGTTCTGAAAGATTGCTCTATTGCAAAAGTGAATAATATGGAAATGGGTATAAGTGATAACATTTATATAACCCAGTGGAAATGCTTATTGGATATGGGAGGGAAGAGGGAAGGGAAAGAAAATGAATCATGTAAACATAGAAAAATATTTTTTAAAAAGATATATAAGTTCGGGGGCAGCTGGGTAGCTCAGTGGAGTGAGAGTCAGGCCTAGAGACAGGAGGTCCTAGGTTCAAACCCGGCCTCAGCCACTTCCCAGCTGTGTGACCCTGGGCAAGTCACTTGACCCCCATTGCCCACCCTTACCAATCTTCTACCTATGAGACAATACACCGAAGTACAAGGGTTTTAAAAAAAAGATATATAAGTTCGATTTGTAAAAAATTAAATTAGATTTTTTAAAACTTTTTTAGGGGGCAGCTGGGTAGCTCAGTGGATTGAGAGTCAGGCCTAGAGACAGGAGGTCCTAGGTTCAAATCTGGCCTCAGACACTTCGCAGCTGTGTGACCCTGGGCAAGTCACTTGACCCCCATTGCCTACCTTTACCACTCTTCTGCCTTGGAGCCAATACACAGTATTGGCTCCAAGACGGAAGGTGAGGGTTTAAAAAAACTTTTTAAAAAAGTTCTATGCTCTCTATATTCTCTGTGGGAGATTCTACCTCTCCCAAAGCTTTTAGGGCTTTGACCACCTCTATGAAAATGACTCCCAAACCTAAGTCTCCAGCCCTGATCTCTCTTCAGAGCTTCAGATCAACATCTCCAATTGCCAGCTAGATGTCTCCACCTGTATATTCCACCAAAATCTGAAATTCAACATGTCCAAAACTGAGTTTATCTTTCCCCAATTTCTCTGACCCCCTATCATCAACACACTGCCAGTAATCTTTCTAGCACACACAAACCCATAACCACTTGTCTCCTCAAAAATTTCATTTCTAAGGATCTGTATGTACAAAAATATTTATTGCTGCACTTTTTGTGGTAGCAAAGAATTGGAAACTAAAGAGTTGTCCCTCTTTTGGGGAATGGCTGAACAAATTGTGGTATATGATGGTAATAGAATGCTATTGCTGTAATGAATTATGAACTGGATGATTTCAGGAAAAGCTGGAAAGATCTGCAGGAACCGAGGCAGAGCAAAATAAGCAGAACCGGGAGAGCATTGTACACACTAACCAATCAAATGTGATAGACTTTGCTACTAAGAGCTACAAAGATCCAGGACAATTCTGATGGACTTATGAAAAAGAATTCTATCCTTCTCCAGAGAAAGAAGTGTTGGAGTAGAAATGCAGATGAAAACATATGATTTATCACTTGTTGATTTGAGTATGTGATTTGGGATTTTGGTTCTATAAGATTATTCGCTTACAAAAAATGAATAACATGGAAAAATGTTTTGATTGAATTGCTTGTCAACTCCAGGAGGGGGAAGGGAAGAAGTGAGAGAGACAACATGACATATAAATTTGGAAAACTTATGTGGAAATTTGTTATTAAAATAAAATAAAGACAACTTTTTTCATTTCATTTCCAAATACTGGTTGAACATCTATCTCTGAAAATCCAGCTGTCATATCAAAGCCAACATGTCCAATTAATCAACAGACATTTATCAAGCACTAGACTCTTTAATGGGCACTGGCAGGATGTAAATACATAAACAAGAGTCCCTGCTCTCTGGGAGCTGACATTCTACTGGGAGAATACAACAGGCTCACAAGCAAGTCAAAACAAGACCTATACAAAAGAGGAGGCAGCTGGGTAACTCAGTGGATTGAGAGTCAGACCTAGAGATGGGAGGTCCTAGGTTCAAATCTGGTCTCAGACACTTCCCAGCTGCGTGACCCTGGGCAACTCACTTTACCCCTATTACCTAGCCCTTACCACTCTTCTGCCTTGGAACTAATACACAGTATTGATTCCAAGACAGAAGGTGAGGGTTTAAAAAAATTGAAAAAAAAAAGATCTATACAAAAGAAATTCAGAGTGATTGGGCTAGGGGGTAGGGAAATCAGGAAAGACATCCTGAAAGAGGTGACATTGAGCTAAGCCCGGAAAGGAACTTTGAATTCTAAAAGGCAGAAGTAAGGAAAAGGAGCATTCAAGGCACAAGGACAAACTTTGAAAATGCAATGAGGCAGGAGAGTGAATGTCATTTACAAAGAATGTCCAATAACCCAGTTTCACTGGAACATAAAGTACAAAACTTGAGAGTAATGTTTAATCAGCCTGAAAAGACAGGTTAGAGACAGAATGTGAAGAGCTCTAAATGCAAAACAGAGGTATTAATATTTTATCCTAGAGCTGATAGGGAGACATTGAAGTTTCTTGAGCAAGGTGGGGGGGGGGGTGAGACACTAAGGCCTGCACTAAAGGAATATCAATTTTGCAGCTATACAAAGGATGGATTGGAGAGAAGTCTGACAAAATTCAGAAAGCGCAATGAGGATATGTTGCATTGGTCCAGATGAAAGAAGTCTTTGGGGCTAGGCTATAAATGCAAAGAAAAGGATGTATGTCAGAAGTAATATGGAGATAGAATCAACAAGACTAGGCAGTTGATAGTATGGTAGGATCTCACTTTGTGCAAATTCAAATATACATGACTGGCAATAAAAAAATACAGACAGAATATTACAAAATGTAAAATGAATGACTATGATTATATCGAATTAAAAAGGTTTTGTACAAAAAACAATGCAATCAAAATTAGAAGGAAAACAACAAACTGGGAAAACATTTTTATAACAAAACTCTCTGACAAAGGTTTAATTTCCCAAATATATAAGGAACTAAGTCAAATTTACAAAAAATCAAGCCATTCTCTAATTGATAAATGGTGAAGGGACATGAATAGGCAGTTTTCACATAAAGAAATCAACACTATCAATAAGCACATGAGAAAGTGTTCTAAATCTCTCATAATTAGAGAAATACAAATCACAACAATTCTGAGGTACCACCTCACACCTAGCAAATTGGCTAAAATGATAGCAGGGAAGAGTAATAAATGTTGGAGGGGATGTGGCAAAATTGGGACATTAATGCACTGGTGGTGGAGTTGTAAACTGATCCAACCATTCTGGAGGGCAATTTGGAACTATTCCCAAAGGGCTTTAAAAGACTGCCTGCCCTTTGATCTAGCCATACCACTGCTGGGTTTATACCCCAAAGAGAAAATAAGGAAAAAGACATGTACAAAAATATTTATAGCCAGGCTCTGTGGTGGCAAAAAACTGGAAAATGAGGGGATGGCCTTCAATTGGGGAATGGCTGAACAAATTGTGTTATCTGCTGGTGATGGAATACTTATTGTGCTGAAAGGAATAAAGAACTGGAGGAATTCCATGTGAACTGGAAAAACCTCCAGGAATTGATGCAGAGTGAAAGGAGCAGAACCAGGAGAACATTGTACACAGAGACTGATACAATGTAGCACGATCAAATGCAACTGACTTTGCTACCAGCAGCAATGGAATGGCCCAGGACAATCCAGAGGAATTTATGAAACAGAACACTATCCTCGTCCAGAGAAAGAACTGTGGGAGTATAAACGCAGAAGAAAAACATATAATCAATCACATATTTTGATGGGGATGTGACTGGGGTTTTTATGTTAACATGGAAATAGATTTTGAACAATGACACATGTATAACCCAGTGGAATTGCTTGTCAGCTCCAGGAGAGGGGAGGGAAGAAGGATGGGAAAAATCATGAATCATGTAACCATGGAAAATATTCTAAATAAATTTTTAAATGATTTACTGAAAAAATGCAGACAGAAAAATGCATAAAATAAAATGTTTTAATTACATGCTAAATCCTCCATGTTTTCCCAAGCTACAGAAACGCCTGTAGCAGTTGACCCAATCACATTCATTGGTGTGAGTCATTACATTGTTTTACACCAAACATTAGCTCCCACATCAGTCTTTTTGTCCAGAGTTCTCCCTTGTAACAAGTTGTGTCCTCATCACCACAGTGCTTCTCTTTGTTTCATGAATGTTATTTGGTCATTAATAATGACCCCAAAGTACAAGAGGAGTGATACTGGAAGCTCTGATAAGCCATAAAGTACCTGGGTATAATTGCATACTTATTAAATAATGGGATTTGCCATTATTTACAATTTTCAATTTACCTGCAGGGTCTTAGAATGGATCAGTCACATAAAACAAAGTCCTATAGTACCCAATGATTAAAGGAGAAGAAAAAGTCAAGGATGACTCTGAGGTTGCCAGCCTGGGTGACTAGAAGAATGGTGGTGCCCTCAGCAGAAATAAAGAATTTAGGAGAAAGGGTATAGTTAAGGCAAAACTGACATGTTGAGTTGGAGAAGCCTATGGGACATCTAAATGGAAATGTTAATGAGAGCGACAATTGAAGAATAAGACTTAGGAGAGAGAGATGAGGACTACATATAGACTTGGGTGTCATCTACATGGAAAAGAGAATTGAACCAATGGGAACTGCTGAGATTGCCATGAGAAAGAAGAGGAGACAGTTCAGATGGAGTTAAAAGGTAGGACATGGATGGCAATTCTACAGAACTGTCCAAGAAAAATTGATCTCTCGAGTTAGAAGAGAACTACAACAAAGCAGAATCAAAGAAATTCAGGGAGGAGAGAGTATCCAGAAAGAGAAGGTGGTTAATAGTACCACACCCTGCAAAGATGTCAACAATGAGGACTGAGAAAAAACTGTTGGATTTGCAAAAAATAATAATAATAATTGTTGGGGCAGCTGGGACTTAGTGCATAGAGAGCATTAGAGATGGGAGGTCTTGGGTTCAAATCTAACCTCAGACACTTAGTAGGTGGATGACCCTGGGCAAGTCACTTTACCCTGTATGCCTCACTTCCTTGTCTGTAAAATGGAGAAGGAAATGGCAAACCACTCCAGGATCTTTGCCAAGAAAACCAAAAATGGGATCACAAATTGGACATAACTGAGCAATGAAAAAATTGCACCAGGCACTGTATAAAGTGCTCTTTTTTCTTTTTACAAACATCACATTTGATCCTGGATATGCTTGCAGGTATCAGAGAAATATGAAAATTAGGCAAAGATAAGGGATGATGGAAGGAACTGTTCACCAGAGGAAATAGGAGAGAATGAATGAGCAGAGATGTTAGCACTGACAAGAACGGCCATCTCTTCATTAGAGATAAGGCCAAAGTTGGAGCAAGCAGGAGATGATATGAGGTCATCTGAAGTGTGAAATCAGAAAGAACAGAGAACTTAGGATGGATGTTCTCAGTTTTTTCAGAGAATTATTGGCATGTAAATTAAAGTCCCAAAGTATAAAGGCAGGGGTTGGAATAGGTACTGAACTCTTTCTTTTTTTTTCAATATAATTTGGGGTTTTTTTTAATATTTTTTCCATGGTTACTTGATTCTTGTCTCTTTCCCCTCGCCTCCTAGAGCTGACAAGCAATTCCCCTGGGTTATACACATATTATCACTCAAAATCTATTTCCATATTATTCATTTTTGCAATAGAGCAGTCTTTTAAAAACTAAAACCCCCAATCATATACCCATATAAACAAGTGATAAATCACATGTTTTTCTTTTACGTTTCTACTCCCACAGTTCTTTCTCTTGCTGTGGATAGCAGTTTTTGTCCTAAGTCCCTCAGGATTGTCCTGGATCACTGCATTGCTATTAGGTACTGAACTCCTTGAGAAATGAGAGAGAAGGGCACAGGAGCTGGGCAGTGCCTGATTGTCCCCAATTTGTGATGAGTGTGATCTACTGGATGGAGCGAGCTTAAGAGCAGGAAAGAGATGGAGTGGTGGAGGCACCAAGCATTTGGAAGAAGCATATCATGGGCCCAGATCACCATGCTAACTTGGTCTGGGATCATAAGCTTGAGGACATTTACATATCTTATGGTGCAGAAATTTGGCATAGTAAAAGTCATTAGAAGCCTCTTTTTGGGGATGAAGTCACTGCCCCAGCCTAGTGAGTATTGAGTATTCACACCACCTGCCCTGGAGAAGATCCGCACTGATCATCAATAGGAACGTAGTGTGCTATTCCATTCATTCTCTACCCATCTCTCCCAATCCTTCCCCTTCCCCCTCTACCCCCAGCTACTCATTAACTTCCTAGATTTATCTCTGCAGAGAAAGCTAAACAGGGACAGATTGCATGTGGTTTATCTGTCTCTAGAGATCTCAGGTTGCTTAGTTGTCAGGGCAGAAGTAGCCATGCAAAGTGGTAAAAATATCCTAGGGCTTTATTCAGTGGGCTTCTCCAAATGGCTATGAAATTAGAGGCAGTTACTTCCCAAGAGACTTGGGTTTTGAGGTTCGAGGCTGCACATAACCTTACCCAAAGGTTTAATCATCCCTTTTATGGAGTAGAAAGGATGGAGTGAGAAAGGAAAGAGTGAGACGGTCTTACCTGACACTAAAAAGTTAATATGGTATAGTGGGGAAAAGGCTAGATTTCAAGTCAAGCTGAGAGCCCAGTTCCAACATGGAATGATGACTGTGAGCACTGAACCACCTGTCAAGTGGGGCTGATACTTAGAATACCCATCTCACAAGGTCATTGTGGGGGAAAGTGTTATACAAATACATAAATCATGAAATAAATCTATTACAGACCTATTAGTTTAGAGAGGGGAACAAATGAGAAATAATTTGGAAGGAGGATAAAGAAAGAAATCTGTTGGTGTCCATTTGGTGGGTTAGGCTGCAGTTTTCTCAGAGGCTAGATGACTTAAAGCACCTAAAGGAGAAAGAAAAGCCAGGAATATTCTCCATGGAGATAGTTTGGGAGGGAATTTGTGACTGAGATTTCTATTTGATGGTCCATGGGAAGGAAGAACGGTCTGTTATAATAGGGCTGGGGACAAAGGAACACACTGAACATAATTCTATTCATGATCTCAGTTAACATGTTAAGAATTGTGTGGGTACACAAAGGAATTCAACATTAATTCAATTCACCAAAAATTTCTTGAGGAAGGAGTCCTTGCTTTCGTGGAAAGACAGAACAGATTCAAGTCAACCAATCCACAAGCAAATTAATTCAGTTCAATTCAATTCACACACTAATTCAATTTGATGGTATCACAAAGCAATGTGTCAGCAATGATACTTTGGACAAGAGTGGAAGCCATGTTGGAGAGGAGACAGAATGGAACTCAAAGACCAGATGGGAGGCTATCACAGTGGAGGAAAGGTGATAACAGCCTGAACTAGGGAGGTGGCAAAATGAGTGGAAAGATGGAAGCCTAGACACTAATCAATGGGAAAAAGATCTGAGGGACCCTTTGTCCCAGAAGTTTCCAACATGAGGCATATTCCCCCTAGGAAATCAAAAACAGAAAGGCCTTAAATATACAAAACTATTTATAGGAAATAACTGTAAAAGAAATAGGTCCTTGTTATTTGGGAAATGGCTAAACAAACTACAGTACATGAATGTAGGGAGAGGGCCTGGGACTGGAGCTTTGATTTAACTGATATAGGGACTCCTAGGTGAGGAAACTCCCCCTACAAATGAAGATAAGCAACTTCTCTATAACTTCTACTCTGAGAGATTTGCCTAGGGTACTGAGAAGTGAACTGACTTGCCTAAGATCACACAACTGGTATGTATCCCAGGTAGGACCTGAACCCAGGTGCTCCTGGTGGGCTTGCTATCTACTATGAAACATTGCCTCTCATGTAGGAATATCATGAAGTATTATTGTGCAGTAAAGTAAAAAAATGAGGACTATGAGGATTTCTGAGAAACATGAGAAGACTTCAGTGAACTAATATGGTATGAAATAAGCAGAAGCAAGGGGGCAGCTAGCTGGTTCAGTGAAAGGAGAGCCAGGCCTGGAGATGGAAGTATCTTGCCTCAGACACTTCCTAGCTGTGTGACCTTGGGCAAATCACTTAACCCCTATTCCCTACCCCTTACCCCTATTCTGCATTGGAACCAATGCACAGTATTGATATTGATATTAATACTGATTCTAAGACAGAAGGTAAGGGTTTAAAAAAAGAAGAAAGAAGTAGAAATAGGCAAACAGCAAATAGAACACACTTGGCAATGTCAGTGAAAAGAATGCAAAATCAAAGCCTAACCATGAGTAACTAATAACCAGACTGAGTCTCAGAGAAAAGATTATGAAAATGCGTTCCCTCCTCTTGGCAGACAGGCTGAGGCTCTACACTGTCAAACAATATATCAGTTGTTTCTGCTCAACTGTTTTTCCTTGATACAACAAAAGTTTTAATGCTAGGTTAGGGTTATGGAATTATGTTTTAGAAATTATATGAAAACAAAGGGCACTAATAAAATATAACTTAAAAAAGCAATAGAGGGGCAGCCTCAGACACTTCCTAGCTGTGTGATCCTGGGCAAATCACTTAATCCCCATGGCCTAGCTCTTACCATTCTTCTGCCTTAGAACCAATACATAGTATTGATTCTAAGATGGAAAGTAAGAGTTTAAAAAA
>NC_058136.1:13881980-13933467 GCF_016433145.1 Gracilinanus agilis | reverse complement strand
GAAGAAAGAATCTGGTATCTGGGTAATATAAGGGAAAATGACTATTTCAGAGAAACATGGGAAGACTTGTATGAACTGATACAGAGTTAAACAAGTAGAACCAAGAGAATAATATGCAAAATGACTACAATAATGTACATCAAAACAGTACTCAAAAATGACCAAATGAGTAATAGAAATTTCAATTACCAAACTTGACCTTAGAGACCACATGATGAAACTTACTAACCAGCTTCCTCTAGAATAAACTCTCAGTGTGGAATGCTGTATATGAAATCAGATGAAGTCTTTTACTGCTTTTCTTCCTTACTAGGGAAAGTTGGGGGGAAAAGGAGCAGAACATAGAGAAACAAGTGGTATACAAAACAAAATGTATCAAAAATATTTCTGTAAGCGTGGAAGGGTTTGGTCTGGTTTTTTAAAGAGAGATCTGAGGATTCCAGCCAACTACACACCCAACATGAATCATCAGTGTAAAATGGCAGCCTGAAACACTGAATGCTACCCTGGACTTCATGTGAGGAGGCCTCAATCCTGCTCTCTCTCACCCTAATCTGGCCACCTCTGGAGCAGACGAAAATATAGTGATGGGAGACTGAGGGAGGGCTCCTGAAGGTGTTCAGTCTAAATGAGAGGGGAACATCAGAGCCCTCTTTTTAAGGATCTGAGAGGCTGTCATGTGAAAGTGGCTCTGGAGAGCAGAGCTTAGTTGCCAAAGCCATTTGGGCCTGCTGTAAAGTTGGACTTGCTAACAATTAGAGCTACTCACTAGCAGGGCAGAATCAAGCAGAGCTTCAATGACTACTTGTCAAAGGTGTTAAGAGAAGTGTCTGCTCACTCCCTCACTCTCTGGGTGAACCACAGGGACACTGGAGCTAGAACTGGAAGAGTCTTCAGGCCAGCTAGTCCAACCCTCTCATTTGACAGAGGAGGAAACTGAGGCCCAGGTGAATGAACTTGTCTAAGATCTAATATGGGATGCTGGGGCTACAGCTAGAAGAGCCCTCAGAGGCCAGCTAGTCCAATCCCCTCATTTTACAGAGAAAGAAGCAGACCCAAGGAGGAGAAGGGAGTTAGTTGCCGAAAGTCACCCAGGTAGGTAAGTAGACTTAAACTCAGATCTTTCTTCTTCATTCCAAATCAGGAACTATTCCCACTGCCTGATGTGTGAGACAAGTTGGGTTCTGCCAGCCTTTTCCTAATGCCTAATCACAATACGAAGGTGCCCCTGTGTTTTCCAATGCTATGACAGTGAAGCATAAGCTCTGCAAGTTGTACCCAGGTACTGTGTGTCTGTTGTTTGCTCACAAACATAGCTAAGCCAGAGAGACTCATCACAGGTTGGCCTCAGAGTGACAACATTTTCAGTCATGGCAGGTCTCCAAGGTTCGTAGTAATAAATGACATTTGGAAAGTCCTTTCCATACATACATTATGTAACAGAGCTATAAAAATCTCTTTCTTTTTTTTAACCCTTAACTTCTGTGTATTGGCTCCTAGGTGGAAGAGTGGTAAGGGTCTATAAAAATCTCATCAGAGCCTCCCAATGATCTGGTGAGGGAAGTAGCACAAGGATGATGGTCCCCATTTTGCAAAGGAGAAATGGCATAATAGGATGCACACAGGGTAGGAATCCAGGCCCTGTGAACTGATTAGCTCTATAGAAGACTATTGGCAAGTTACTTTCTCTCTGTAGGTCTTGGTTTCCTCCTCTACAAAATGGGACAATAATACTTATACTGCCTCCCTTACAAGATTCAGAGACTCATGGGATTTAGAGCTTCAAGAGAATTTAAAGGTCACCATCTGTTCCAATTCTCTTATTGTACAGAGAAAACTAAGGCCTTATGAAGAATGGGCTTTGGAAACCATAAGGCTCTATAGAAGAGCAGGTAGGTGGCACAGTGGGTACAGTGTTAGGCCTGGAGTCTTGAATTTAAATCTGGCCTCAGATATTTGCTAGCTATATGATCTTGGGCAAGTCACTTAACCCTGTTAGCTTCAGTTTCCTCATCTGTAAAATAAGTTGGAGAAGGAAATGATAAACCACTCTGATATCTCTACCAAGAAAACCCCAAATAAGGTAAAAAAGAATTAGACATGACTGGAGAATGACTCAACAAAAACAAAAGTCCTACAAAAACATATGAGTTTCTACAATGCTAAATGACTTCTCCCCAGATGTGTAGCTATTAAGTAGCCAATCCAGGGAGGTCTTGAACTCTTTCTAGGGCACCTTAGGCTGCCTGACTGATAGATACAATATACATACTCAGTCTGGGATTTAGTTGACTCACTGGTACCACTGTACCTGGCACACTGATAGGGATAGGGACAGAACAATGATTGCAATGGTAGGGGAACTTCCAAGGGAGAAATTTCCCTCTACCAGCAAAAGTGGACAACTTCTCTATAACTTATAGACTTAAGGCCTTGCCTGAAGCCCTGAGATGTTAGATGACTTACCCAGGGTCACATAGCTAGATTCTGTAAGAAGCAGGACTTGACTTGAGATCTTCCTGGCTCTCTTCACTTTCCAACATAGCAGCCTCTCTCTAGCACATAGTAAGGCTTAATAAATGCTTGTTAAGTAAGAAGTAAACGAATGGGATTAGAAAGGTGCTGAATTCCTGGAAGCATAGGGATATTGAATTAAACAAGAAGTCAGTACTGAGTTAATTTGGGAGCTGATCAAGTCCTCCACTTAATTATGTAAAAAGCCTGGTAATAAATAGAAAATGGAAAGTGGACTCTGCCAATCTCCTGTTGGCCCTAGGCTAGAGAATCAGAGTGAATGATGTGGGTCTAATGGGGATCAGAGGCAAAGATGCGGCTAGATTGATTTCTAGCTTGGCACAGCTGTTTGCTAAGGAGCAAAGATGGTATCTGTATGGAAAGTTTCACTGTGTTCTTTGAGGGGAAGAGAGACTAAGGAATGGGATCACAGTGTAGGTTCAGCTCTTCAGAAGTAGGGGTGAAAGGAAGCAGAACACAAAGCAATAAACACAAAGATCCAATAACGTAAAAGATAACAACCCTCCCCCCTCCCAACCCTCAGTATGGTGGAACTCCAGACTGGTTCTAATGACTGATCAGTCCTAGATAATTCATAAAGAAACACCTCTTATCCACTCGGTAGGCAGGATGAGTGTACAGGTGTGGAATAAGGTATACACCAAACATACTGCCTAGCACCCTTCAGCTTAGCTTTGTTAGGAGGAGGAGGTAGGTGAGGGGCAGAAGAGGTTTAAATGAAATGACTGTTGAATCCAAAAGAAAGGATAAAATAAAACTTTGGAAAAAGACACTATGGCTTTGCTCTGAAGATTGAGAATCTTCTCTACTGACTAGCTATTCATTCACTCTGCCATCAAGGCCAAAGCTAAAGCAGTACCCTGACCTGTGTAGCACCATATGGACTTTAGGAGATACTGAAAAGGTTACTGACAAAGAAGGTTCTGTAGAATGAAAGTGAAGAGTGAAAAAGGCTGCTGGAAGAGAAAATAGCCTTGGCCCAACCAGAGCATACCCACAGTCAAAACCAACACTTCATAGATTTGGAGCTAGAAAGGCCTTTAAAAGTCATCTCACCCATCTTTCTCATCTTATAGCTGAGGAAACTGAGGCCCAGAGGAGAGGAAGTGACTTACCCAATGTCACATAGGTAGGAAGTGGCAGGGCTGAGATTTGAACCCAGTGTCTTTCCCCCAAGGCCACACTACCTTCTGCTTATTTTGTAGCTTTTCCTCTGTCCCCACTCCACTATTGGGCAAAATTGATTATAGAGTATCTTTTTTATAATTGTTTCTAAAGACCTTGAGAAGTCATGAAATAGCCCCTACATCTTGTTCCCTTCCTTCCTCAGCCCACACTAACAACAGAAGGCTCTCCAACATGGAGAAATTCTCAAATTACCCCCATTTTTTAAAAAAGAAAAAGAAAAGCCCATAGGGAAGCAGATTCAGTTGGAGAGGAAGGTTTGGAAAGAGAATTGTACTTGGAGGCAGAGAATGGAGGTTGCTAATGGGTTATTAATGTGGACTTTGCTACCTACTAGCTCAGTGGTCTTGAATAATTCCCTTCTACTCTTTAGGCCCGTTTCCTCCATCCTAAAATGAAGGAGTTGAAACTTCTGGCCAAGATGGCTTCCTGAACTAGAGGTGAACTCTCTCATAGCCTGAAGCTGGTCAATACAAAATAATGGTCAATTAGTCTAATGAGAAACTATAGTAGTTGCTTCTTCCACTCTGTATTTATAAAAAGTCAGCCAGAAGTCTATTCGAAATGGAAAAGAGGGAACTTTCTAGGAAAGCTAGCTCCAATGTGACCTGAGATAGATCACACAAAGTCAAGGCTGAGGGTTCCCCTCAGAAAGCTCAAGGAAGAAGAACTCGGAAGACTCAGAGAGTGGAAACAGGTCAAGAAGAAATGATTTAAGAATCAATGAACTACGTAATTGGGGAAAAATAAGATATTACCAAAGGGAAAAAAGAATTACCAAACTACCTGAAAACCATGATTTTTTAAAGGCCTAGACATCATATTTCAAGAAATCATAATTGAAAACTCCCCAAATATACTAGAACCATAGGTCAAAGTAAAGATAGGAAAAATCTACCAATCACCTCCTGAAAGAAACCCCAAGAGGAAAAGCCCCAGTAAATGTCATGAACAAAATCCAAAGTTCCCACATTGACCAACATCTAGAAAGTAGTTCAAGAACTTTACAGTCAGGATGAGGAAAGACCTGGAAGCTCCTACTAAAAATGAGAAGGGATGTGGGAATACACTATTCCAAAAGGCAAAAGAGAGAAGTTTCCAACCAAGAGCAACTTACTGTGCAATACTGAAGAATACTGGGATGGGGTGGGATGGATCTTTAATGGAAGAGAGGCCAAGCATTTTTTGAAGAAAAGACCACAGTAGAGTAGAAAATCTGAAATGCCAACATAAGAGTTAAGAGAAAGCTAGAAAGACAAATTTATTTGAGCATTTGGGAAGGGTTGCATAATGATTTACTGCTAACATTCTAAAAGGGAGGGAAGAATTTTCAGAGTCTTAATATTTTAAAAAGGGTATTGAGGGGGCAGCTAGATGGCTCAGTGGATTGAGAGTCAAACCCAGAGATGGGAGGTCCTGGGTTCAAATCTGACCTCAGACACTTCCTAGCTGTATGACCCTGGGCAAGTCACTTAACCCCCATTGCCTAGCCCTTGCCACTCTCTCTTAGAACCACTACCCAGTATTGGTTCTAAGATGGAAAGTGAGAGTTTTAAAAAAAAGGGGTAATGAGGGAGTTAAATAAGAAAGACAGGTTCTGGGGGTGGGGGGGAATTGATTCTGTTCTGAGGGTGTGAAGAAGGAAAAGAGAAGGAAGGGTAAAAGGCATTAGCTGCAAGCAAAACAAACTTCCAAATCCTCAAAGTGGGGAGTAAAGGAGAAGGCAAAAAAGAAATAGGATCCAAAGGGTACCTTTGATTCTCTTTTTTAAAAAACCCTACCTTCTGTCTTAGAATCAATACTGTGTTTTGATTCCAAGGCAGAAGAGCAATAAGGGATGGGCAATGGGGATTAAGTGACTTGCCCAGTGTCACATTGCTAGGAAGAGCCTGAGGCCAGATTGGACCCCAGGGTACCCCGACTCCAGGCCTATGATTGTCTCTTAAGTTAGTTGGGGAATGGCTGAAAACTATGATATATGAATATAATTAAACATCACAGCAGCATAAGAAATGGCAAATGAGACAATTTAAGATGATCCTGGACAGTATGAACTAATACAGAGGTGAGCAGAACCAGGAAAACAATTTCTCTAAGGACAGCAACACTGTAAAAATAACTTTGGAAGAATTAGAAACTCCAATAGATGCAATGGTCAGCCATGATTCCAGAGGACCTATCGATGATGCATGTCACCTACCTCCTGGCAGAGAGATTAATAGATACAAGCTATTCACAGAGATAGATATTTTGTGGCGTGGACATTTTGTGGATTCATTTTGACTTAACTATGTTTATTTGTTGCAAAGTATTTTTTATGCTCTTTCTCTTGGCTGGTGGCAGGGCTGGAGATAGAAAGGATGTTGAAAAGGAAGGGCCAGTTGAAACATTTTTTTCCAAAATGTACAGAAGAAAGTTTAGAAGGAAGCACAAATGAGCAAGATACTTTTGAAGGTGATATGTGCAGTTTATTAGATACTTTTAAAGTAAACAGTATGGAATGGAGATTCATAGTTTCAAGCAATCAACCGTAAAAGAGGTTGCATAGAGAATCCTCCTTTGGGATTCAGCTACATACATGGAAATGCTCTTTTTTTGGTCTTTAAATTCAGGATAAAAGAAAATGTTTAAACGTTAATTAAAAATAAGTAAGACAAACTAAAGGGGATGACTAAATGGCTAGTAAGGTCCCTTCCAGCTTGGATTCGGACATTCTATTTTCTAGCTCGAAGTTCTACATTTCCGTGAAATTGACTGAAAGCTCTCTGGGTTTAGCTATCAAATAAAGTAGCATCTGCTAATCCTGGCATTCAAAGTTCTCTGCAACCTGACTCTCATCTGTCTATCTAGACATCTCACACTATTTCCCTCATTTGTTCCTGATGGCAGAACAAAAGCAGTGAATGGAAGATCTATGGCAGATTTGGGCTTCACGCAAGGACAACTTTCCAATACTCGGGGCTACTCTCAAGTGGAATGGACTCCCCTCCTGGAGGTCTTCGAGCAGGGGCCAGGGATACCGTAGAATGGATTCATTCTCAGACACACATGAGACTGGATCCCCCTAAAGTCCCTTGCAACTATCCTCCATTCGGTAACACATCTATATAGGTTAACCTCCAGAGGCAAGCAAAACAAGGCTAATCCTTCTGCCACATGGCAATCCTTCCAATACCAAGACAGTTCTCATGTTCCTTCTCTTTTATGTGGAGTTCCTACTGCTGATACCAACATGTGCTAGCTAGTCTCCAATCCACCCACTCTCCTCTTAGCCCCTCTTGTGTCATCCTATATCTTAATGGATTTTATTTACAGATATAAATCTCCAAAAGATGATGGTGGCCTGGCCGCTCTGACTCTTGGAAGGCCCTTGGGAGCTAACGGTTATGAGAAAAGGTTTGATGAAGGGGATAGCATCAGAGGTGGGCCTTGAAGAAAGGAAAGGATTCCATGGATTGGTGGAAGGGACAAAGGAGTACCTTTCAGGCCACTTTCCTCTCCATAGCTCTCTGAGATAATGCAAGTACTGGTATCCTCACTGTATATAGTCAAGGAAATGGAGACTCAGAGACAGGAAGTGACTTGCCCAAGGTCATATTGCTAATAGAATCAGAATCCAAGTTCTTTTTACTCTATGGCAGTTACTTGTGAAATCAGATCAAGTGCAATACTCCAACCCAGAATTGCTAATAGGCACCTGAACAAAATAAGAGTTGTTTTCCAACTTGCTACTCTGAAACGTAGACTGCTCAAAGAACCTTTTTGCTATTTTGCAGTGCATCAACAGACTGTCCAAACAGACCAGAAAATGTCTCTCTCCACTTCCTCACTTAATCCCCTATCCTGTTTGTGCTTCCCCCCAGACTGTGCAAACAAGCCTCTACCAGCTCTTCCTCTCCCTCCCTTCTTGGTATCTAAGAAGAAAGAGAGTAGCAGGTGAAAGGTTAAATCTAATGGATCTGGGCAAATGGGTCTGTGACTTAAAAATAGGATGAAATGCACCCGTGTGACCTTAAACAAGTCACTCCTCATCTCTGAGCCTCAGTTTCCTCATCTGTAAAATAGGGTGAAGAATATTAAAAGGATCTCATAAGACTGTTGTTGGGAGGGCCAAACAAGGCAACAGCCAGAAAGTGCTTTGTAAACACAGAGCATTAAAGAAACAGGAATTGTGATTAGCCCAACTTTTCCTCCAAATCCATTTTACTTTTCTCAGTGGCACTGACTAGCTAAGCTCCTATCTCTGAAAAGCTGCCTCCAAGTACTAGGGTAGAGCCCACTCTCTCTCTCTTCTGGCTTAAACCACAACACCTCAAACCTAGGGGATCTGGAGAGACAAATAGAGCAACGTCTCTTCAGAGATGGTTAGAAGCTTGGGGGAAGACAAGGAACCTGAGTTCCTCAACATAAGAAAGAGGGAAACAGGGAAATGGATACAAATAAATCAACCTTAAGAGAAGCATCATCATCATCATCATCATCATTATCCCTTAAAGCATGTCCAACATGCAACCTTCAGGCCACAACACCCTTGAGTGTGGAAGAATCACATTAAAATGTAGTTCCTCAGGCAGCCAGTGGCTCAGTGGATAGAGAGTCAGGCCTGGAGTTGGTAAGGCCTGGGTTCAAATCTGATCTCAGACACTTCCTAGCTGAATGACTCTGGGCAAGTCACTTAATCTCCATTGCCTGACCCTTATCACTCTTCTGCCTTGGACAGAAGGTAAAGGTTTTATTTCTCTAAATGTAGTTCCTCTCTGACTTTTAATGTGCTGCTGTAATAAGAAAAAATAAATGTATGAATGTGTGTTTTTCTATATGAGTCAATCAATATAAGGCCTTCAGAGATCCCTATGTATGGTTTAGTGAGCTCCATTTCTAGTTGAGTTTGACACTATTGCCTTACAGGACCACAGATTCCAAGCTGACAGGGACTTTCCAATGTAGGTAGGGCATAGAAGGCCGCAGCTATTAGGAACTCTGGGAACTATCTGTCCAAACCCCAGACGTACCAAGGAGGATATTGGGACTGTGAGAATTAAAGTGGCCTGATAAAGGTCACACAGCCAATAGGTAGCAGACCTATTGAAAATCTGATGGGGATGTGCATCTGTGTGATCAAATGAGAAGATGGACCAGCCATGTAGTGAGAAGGAGGAATAAAAGATGAGGAGCCCAGATGCTGCCCTGGTGCCCACGAAATAGTCAAAGAAAGGCCTCCAGTGCACCGGACGAATCTTCCTCAGAGACATTATCAAATGAAAAATGGAAGAGGATCACACAGGGTTAGAAGCTATGGAGGGACTGCAATCTATACTGATACAGGGAATAACAGGGAATAGCCATGCGCATGTGACCATGGGACCATTCATAGTCCTGCAGCATCCTGTTACAACATACTTCGCAGCTCCAACCTCATTTACTGCTCACAATAATCCCATTTGGTGTGTAGTTCAAGGATCATTCCCCCCATTTTACAGATGAAGAAAACAAGGCTGGGGGAGGGAGGTCAAGGGAGATGCTCAAATCTGCTAGGTGTGCTTGGCAAAGCCGAGAAGTGGAGAAACTCAGATTCAAACGTGAGCCTTCTTCCTGGGTGACTTAAGTCAGCCAAGCTCCGGACTGAACTTTTGTACTTGTGAAAATTACCGTGGACCCTGAAAGCAGCTCTGTGTGCCTACAGCTCTTTCTCTATCCAGCTGCTTCTGATCATCTTGCCTGATTGCTAGATGAAAGGTGCTAATAATAGCAACCAAGAAGAATTATTTTGCTAATACTTGAGGTTTGGGAAGAAAATAAGCTGCAATTGAGTTCAAGTTCTGGAGAAGGAACAAGCATGATTATGGAGTCAATTGCATCTTCAAACAGACATAAGACTTGACAAACAGCCCCATCTCTCAAAACAAAGCCCTTGAAGCAGCAATGATGAGAGGGAGTCGGAGTGAGACAATTTGTGCCAGGTACTTTGGAGTTGTCTAGTAACTTGCTTATGGGAGGGGGAGGGACTTATCCAGGTGGGGAGGAGGACCAGTCTTCACTGGGATCGTTGCCCTCAGAGAGCGGGGGAGGCGGGAATCCGAGGACTGAAACAGCCAGTGACCCAGCCGCCTCCCACAGCCCTGTAGAAAAAGAAAGACTCAGGGAGAAGCTCCTTAATGAGGGGCAGAGACCAGGAGGCGGTGGCCAGACCTGAAGCTCTGTAGCTCTGTGGAGTTCCTTGAATCTGCTGGCTCAGCAGGGCATGCGTGGGGCCTTCCCTCACTGCCTCCTAAAACTACAAGGCAGAGAGTGAGAGTGACCATCCCTCGGTGCCCAGGAGCCCCTTGACCACGAGCCATGGACTCCACCTTCTCTTTCGGGGTGATCCTCGCCACCCTGGCCTCCCTCATTATTGCAGTCAATGCCCTGGTGGCCGTGGCAGTGTTTCTCCTGATCCATAAGACAGACAGCATTAGCCTCTGTTTCACCTTGAACCTGGCTGTGGCTGACACCCTCATCGGTGTGGCCATCTCTGGCCTCATTGATGACCAGCTCTCCAATCCAGCCCATTCCACCCAGAGGACCCTGTGCAGCCTCCGAATGGCCTTCGTCACCTCTTCCGCAGCAGCTTCCGTCCTCACCGTGATGCTGATCGCCTTTGACAGGTACCTGGCCATTAAGAAGCCTTTCCACTACTTCCAAATCATGAATGGGCCACTGGCTGGGACCTGTGTGTCTGGCCTGTGGCTGGTGTCCTACATCATTGGCTTCCTCCCACTGTGGGTGCCCTTCTTCCAGCAGGGCACCTACCAGGGTCCCTGCAGCTTCTTTGCTGTATTCCACCCTCGCTTTGTTCTGACTCTCTCCTGTGGGGGCTTCTTCCCTGCCCTGCTACTCTTCACTTTCTTCTACTGTGACATGTTCAAGATTGCCTCCCTGCACAGTGAGCAAATCCGGAAGATGGAGCAAGCAGGGGCCCCAGGAGGGCAGTGCCCTGCCCCCCGGGTGGCTGGGGACCTCAAGGCCCTCCGAACTGTGGCTATCCTCATCGGGAGTTTCACACTGTCCTGGGCCCCATTCCTCATCACCGGGATGGTGCAGGCTACCTGCCAGGAGTGTGAGCTCTATGAAGTGCTCGAGAGCTACCTGTGGCTGCTTGGCGTGGGCAACTCTCTCCTCAATCCACTCATCTATGCCTACTGGCAGAAGGATGTGCGCATGCAGATCTACCAGATGGCTATGGGAGTGAAAAAGAAATTCGTCCTGCTTTTCTTCATCTTCCCCAGGGACCCTGGCCCAGGGGAACCCAGGGAGAGCTCCTGCCACATCGTCACTATCTCCCACCCCCAGCTGTAGGTTTAAGGCGACGGTAAGGGCAGAGAAGCTTGCCAATCAGTATACCTGGGTCTCCCACTTCCTAGTTATATGCCCTTAAGCAAGTCCCTTTCCCCCTCTGGGCCTCAGCAAAATGACAACTCGGCAGATGATTTCTTGGGTCCCCTCTACTTTTGACAGTCTCTTATTCTCTGGTCTGTCCTAAGGTCCCTCTGTGATTCTGTGTAACTCCCTCCTCCTTCCCTCCCCTCGCTCCACAACTCTAGAGGTCCTTAGTTATATACCTTCCAGCAAGGGAAATAAACCCCACCATTGGGATCTTCCATCTCCCTGAGGCAGGGTCCCCCACCTCTGCCTTTCCAAATTTCCCCATCCAGAAAAGAAGCCCCTGTCCCCTAAGCCATCGGCTAGGTCTGAGAGGACTGACTAGTCACTCTGGGTCCCCTGGGAAGTTGGGTGTGAATCAAATTTTACTTCCCAGGAGCCTTGTATCAAACAGGGATCATCCTGGATTTGTCTTGTCAATTAAGGATTTTCAGTGTATTTGTATAGGAATATCTGTACCACCGGCCATTCCCTGGGGCCTTTCCAAGCACTGTGTCCAGCCTTGTGTCTCCCTGAGGCAAACCTGATTTCCCCAAGTGTTTCTCCCCCTTCCCCTTTGGAAATGTATCTGCCCCATCTCTTTGCTCTGTGACTAAAAAGTGAATCTCTTGCCTGCTGTTGGCCCACATCAATGATATGTAGCTATTGGGTGCTCAATAAATGCTTGCTGCCTTCAATGCACTCATGTCTCGAGGAGCCTTCAAACTCAAAGCGCAAGTATTGGGGGTGAGGGGACCTTGGGGTCATTTACCACAACAGAATCATCACTGCAGTCCACACTTCTGAGCTACCTGGTACCACCTAACCGGGCCTCCCCAGAGTCCACCTTTTTGGTATGTTCACCCCAGCCTCTTCTCTCCCAGTTGCCTCCCTGTGACATGTCCCCCAACCACTCCTGCTGCTCAAGGCCCCCTCTGGAGAAGAGAGTGGGGATGGGAAATTCTGCCACCTGGGAAATGCAGAAGCAGTTGGCACCTGAGCATTTCCCATTAGACCTCAGTTTCTCTGGTATATAGAAATGCAAAAAGAGCCAAAAGGGACCCCACCTACCCCTGTCTCCGGCCTGACTCGGCAAGCCCTTCTCCCAGCCCCAAGTTGAAGCTTTCTGTACTGGTTCATTAGAAGCCTCAAAAGTCCATTGACCTGGAGGAGATTCAAAGCCCAGGCCGTGAGGTAGATCTCTGGGGGTTGGGAGAGCCTGGGGGCACCCATGAATTCAAATAACTCTCCATCCCCAAATATCTAAGACTGACCCCTCAGCCTCCCTCCGATCTTCTCCCTACATCAAATTCCTAAAGGATGGGACACTCCAAGCCAGCAGTTCACATTTCACCCTCCTCTAGTGGGACCCAAACCAACATCTCCCAAGTCCTTAAACTGAGCTGTTGCACAGAAAAGCAGCCAAGCAAACAAGCAAGAGAGAGGCTGAGGGAAGGCAGGCTTTATAGCACTTTACCACAGTGAGGAGTAGTTTCTTTCTCTTGAATTAGGCTTCCCAATCAAAGCTCCTTTGATAAGGGGAAGCCACCTCAATTTGAGGTTGAAATGGGCAACAGCACTAGAGGGCTAGGGGCTGCAGGGACAGCCCAATGGCAAAAGAGGTGCCCAACTCACATAAATACCAGCTCTGCTATTTACCAACTGTGTGATCTTGGACAAGTCACTTCACCTAATCAAGTCTCAGTTGCTTCATTTTTTAAACGGGAGAGTGGATTTAGATATTCTCAAAGACTAGATATTCACCCAGATAATTCCTATCATTCTATGACTTTCCAAGCACACACATACATACACAGATCCTTGCCTCTCATTCTGCTCTCACCAGAATTTCATTCCCCCCAAATCAGACCTAGAGCTTGCCCTAGAGAGGCTAACCCTCTGCTTCCTGGTTCTCCAAGGCTGATCAGACCCCTGTTATTCTGGCTCTCCCAGGATGACCATCCTGCTTTCAGTCATCTTCCCACTGGTAAAAAACTCTCTTTCCCCTAGCAATCCTCTGCCTTCCTAACCAAAAATGGACCAAATGTTTGGAGAGAACTTTCTGCTTAACACAACGACCTAGAAGAAGGAAATCCTTAGCATCACCAGACTATACCCTATTTATTCCCCTATCTGGTAAACATTGACTATCACAAGGAGGGAAAAGTAGTGAGTCTGGCAGGCAAAGGGATACATGAAGGATAATGAGTCAGTGGGCCCTCACAGAAGACATCTACAGAACAGTGTTAATGGTCAGCTGTAGGAAATCAGATGATCCTTCCATAGTATCCCTGCTTCAGATCTTTCCAAATAACACTATTGGGCACCCAGATTCAAGGAGTACTACAGTGGAAGGGCACAGGCTTTGGAGTCAGAAGGCCTAGGTTCAAATTCCTACCACCTGTATGACCTGCGTCAAATGTGTGGGTCATTCACCACAACAGAATCATCACTGCAATTCCACACCTCTGAGCTACCTGGTACCACCTAACCGGGCCTCCCCAGAGCCACCTTTTTGGTATGTTCACCCCAACCTCTACTCTCCCAGTTGCCTCCCTGTGACATGTCCCCCAACTACTCCTGCTGCTGCTCAAGGCCCCCTCTGGAGAAGAGAGTGGCGATGGAGGGTACTCTGCCACCTGGGAAATGCCTGGGCCTCAGCTTCATCATCTGTGAAATGATGGAGTGGGGGTAGACGTGGCCATCTCTAATATCCCTTTTGGCTCTAAATCCTTTTGTTATTGTTGTGCAGGCATTTTAGTCCTGTCCAACTCTTAGTGATCCCATTTGTGGTTTCCTTGGCAAAGATACTGGAGGAGTTCACCATTTCCTTCTCCACCTCATTTTATAGATGAGGAAACTGAGGCAAACTGGGTGAAGTGATTTGCCCAGGGTCACGCAGCTACTAAGTGTCTGAGGCAACATTTGAACTCAAGTCTTCCTGAATCCAGGTCCAGAGATCTATCTACTACACCATCTAGCTGCCTCTGTAGTCATATAAATGTAGTTATTCAGGACCATTGAGATAAACTGGAAAATTTGACTTAAAAGCCTGGATTTCTGTGCTTCCCACTGTCTAGTTGCTGAAAATAAGTGGTCCTAGAATACAAGGAGGGGCTCAAAAACTGCACTGGGGATGGGGGGGGGGAAAGGGGGACTTGAAAGTGAGCACCCGGGACCAAGTATTATACTGTTTTGTATATCTGGCCAGAAGACATCATCATTAGGAACATGGTGTTTAATAAGTCACTAAGAGTGGAGATACAGATCATGCCAAAGAACTGAATGGCTTTCTTTGACAAAGACTCTTTCCCAGATAAGGAGAAGGCCCTGAAGGGTGAACATTCAGATTTTATCAGGTACTCAATGTGCAGTCATCAAATGAACTTACAAAGAAATCAAAAAAATTTTTAAGTCAGATCAAAATGCCACGAAAATAGATTGGGGGCAGCTAGGTGGCTCCATGGTTAGAGAGCCAGGCATGGGGACTAGAGGTCCTGGGTACAAATCTGGCCTCAGATACTTCTTAGCTGTGTGACCCTGGGCAAGTCACTCAAACCCCAATTGCCCAGTCCTTGCCTTAGAACCGATTCTAAAATAGAAGGTAAGGGTTTAAAAAAGAAAAGAAAAAAAGGAAAAAAAGGAAAAATAGGCTATGACCTGGTATCCTTCATATCATGAGTCGGCTAAAGTCATAATAATGGCTGATGCTTCCAGAGCCCTGCAGGGTTTTCATGGCACTACTTTAAGCTATCCTGCTCGATCCCCACAACCCTCTGCCATAGGCAACCTCTTTTATACAGATTTTACAGATCAGGAAAGTGAGCCTCAGAGAAGTTAATGGACTTACCCAGGATCACACAACTGAGTAGTGTCCCAAGTGGGATCTGAACCCAGCTTTTCCCATCACCAAGCCTAATACTCTGATCCATTACACTCTGCCACCTCTTCTATATCTCAAAAGTCAGGTAAGGATCAGAGTGGATAGACTGCTAGCCTTGAAGTCAAGAAGGCCTGAGTTTCACTCTCATCTCACCTCTCTTAGCCTTAATGTCTTCCGCTGTAAAATGGAGGATTATAATAACAGCTTCTACCTCACAGAGCTGTTTCAAGGATCAAATAAAATAACATATTACCAGTACTTTGCGAACCTTAAAATACTCTATTGCTGTTAGCGATTATTATTTAGTAGCAAAGTTTCTATAAGTTATCACAAAATAGGGCAAAGCTTAATAACAGTTTACCTTTATACCATAAGGCTTTATGCTAACAAAATGCAATCCTGTTTACAAAATGATCCTGGCATCTTATCTAAGCAGTGGGTCAAGCTGGAACTCTTATGCCCATTTTCCATATGAGGAAGATGAGTCCCAAAAGATTTAAGTAAAGTTACATGCCCAAAATTACCAGTCTGGTAAAGTAGAATTCCCAGGACTAGAAGGCAGACCTTGAGACTCCCAAATCTGAACTCTCCCCACCATACACAAAGCCTCAAAAACAAAAAGGAAGAGGACAGCTGTGTGGCTCAGTGGATTGAGAGCCAGGCCCAGAGACGGGAGGTCCTGGGTTCCAATATGGCCTCACACTTCCCAGCTGTGTGACCCTGGGCAAGTCACTTGACCCCCCATTGCCTAGCCCTTACCACTCTTCTGCCTTGGAGCCAAGACATAGTATTGATTCTAAGACAGAAGGTAAGGGTTTAAAAAAAACAAGAAGGAAGAAACCTCAAAGGAACACAAGCCCTGAGTCTTCTGGATGTACTCTTCAGATCTGCAGATGAGAAAGCAGAAAGGAGTAGGTAGCTAGCTGATATTTCAAGCCCCAAATGATTTCAACAACACTGGGTCCAAACTGGGAAGATGAAATTGAACATGGATCAATGCACAGGTTCAAAAACTACTTCTCAAGTGCAAGATGGAGGAGGCATGACAAGCTAGAAAGAGCTCTCTGGGCTAGAGACTTTAGGGCAGCATTGACAAGGTGTGACACATGTGCCCAGCCAGCACAGGGGAGCTGCTCCGTTCCCCCTCTTCCCAGTGCCTGAGGACATTTTTTCATGCCCCACCCCTCTGTCCAACTCCACAAAGCAAGCACTTCCTCCCTCCACTCTCTGGGGTAATATGGGGGGCTCACAGGCAGCCTGAAGTTGCAGTTTGGGCACACAAACTTGAAAACCTTCACCAACACTGCTTTAGGGCATTACAAGCTCAAAACAAATTAGTGGTATGATACGATGGTCCAAAGGCCTAGCATGATCTCAGGCTAGATGGAGAGAAGGAAGTGTCCCAACTGAGGGATGTGACTGTCCCTCTCTCCACTGCTTTGATCAGATAATAAGGAGATGGAATTCAATTCTTGCCATCACATTTTAGCAAGAATACTGAGAAGCTGGAGGAAATTCAAGGGAAGGTGCCCAAAATAATGAAAGGCTGCCATGTTGCTCCTCATTAGGACTGGTTAAAGGAACTGGTGGTGGTTTGCCTGGAGAAAACTTGGGAAAAACATAACAACTATCTTTAAGTATTTGAATGAAGGAATCAACTTATTCTGCTTAGCATGAAGGGATAGAACAAGGAACAATATGTGAAAATCAGAGGATCGGAAAAGAGGTACATACTGGGTTGAGATCAAAGGAGAAACTCCCTGACCATTAGAGCTGGCTAAAAGGAGAATAGATGACCTGAGGAGGTGATGGGTTCCTTCCCCCTCACTACAGTTATTTAAGCAAAGGATGGATGGGCACTTTTCAATATGTTCAGGTCTAAGTAAAACTAGGCAGTCTATTTTTTAAAACCGTCACCTTCTATCTTAGAAACAATACTGTGTATTGGTCCCAAAGCAGAAGAGGGGTAAAGACTAGGCAATGGAGGTTAGGTGACTTGCCCAGCTAGGAAGTGTCTGAAGCCAGATTTGAACCTCCCATCTCTGGGCCAGGCTCTCAATCCACTGAGTTACCTAGTTACCCCATAGAAGGAAGTTTGACCCTGTCAGACTCAGAGAATCTGTGAGCTAGTCAAATAACAGCAATGTATCAACTTTCTTACAATAAATCAGGCAGTTAGTTAATAAACATTTATTAGGCATCTACTGTGTGTCAGGCACTGTACTAAGCACTAGAGATATAAAAAGAGACAAAAGACAGTCCCTGGCCTTAAGGAGCTCAAAATCTAATGGGGGAGACAAAAGCAAACAAATCTATACAAACTAGAGGGTAAATTAAATGAGGGTCTGAGAAAGACTTCCTGTAGAATATAGGATTTTAGTTGGCACTTGAAGTAGGCCAGGGAAGCCAGGAGATGGAGATGAGGAAGAGTATACCAGGCATGAGGGACAGCCAATGAAAATGCCCAGAACAGAGAGATGGAGAATCCTGTTCATGGAATAGCCAGGAAACCAGCATCACTGGATCAAAGAGTTTATAGTGGGGAGGGGAGGTGTTAGGTATAATAAGAAGGTTGGAAAGGCAAGAGACGCAGGTCATGAAGGGCTTTCAATGCCAAATAGTGGACTTTGTATTTGATCCCAGAGGTGATAGGGAGCCTCTGGAGTTTACGGAGTGGGGGGGGGGGGGAGACATGACTGAACCTTCACTTTAGGAAAAATCATTTTGATAGCTGAATGGAGGGTGGTCTAGAGTGGGGAAAGACTTGAGGTGGGCAGACTCACCAGCAGGTTATTGTAATGGTCCAGGCTCGAGGTGATGAGGGCATGTACCAGGATGGTACCAACACCAGAGGAGAGAAGGGAGTATATTGGAGAGACATTTTAAAGGTATCACCAGGCCTCGGCAAGAGACTGAATATGGGGAGTGAGAGACAGTGAGAAATCAAGAATGACACCTAGGTTTCAAGCCTCTGGCACTGGGAAGATGGCAGAACCCTCCATAGTGTTAGGGAAGTTTCGAAGAAAATTATGGAGAATTATGGTTTATGGAGAAAGATAATGAGTCTAATTTTGGATATGCTGAGTTTAAGATATGCACAGGGCACACAGTATGAGATGTCTGAAAGGCAGGTGGAGATGAAAGCCTGGAGGGCAGCAGAAAAATTAGAGCTGGATAAATACATTGCAAAATCATCAGCATTGAGAAGATGATTAAATCCTTGGGAGCTAATGAGATGACTATGTGAACTAGTATGGGGGCAGAAGAGAAGAGAGACCAGGACAGAGCCCTGATTGGTGTGCACTGACCTGAGGGAGGATACACACCAAAGGAGACTGAGAAGAAGCCGGGAGAGAGGTAGGAGAACCAGGAGACAGTGGCACCCCAAAAACCTAGAGAGAAGAGAGTAAAAAGGGCTAGAGACTGATCAACAGTGTCTCGGGCTGCAGGGAGGTCAAGAGGAAGAGCAGTGAGATGGTGCCTTTGGCTTTGGCAGTTAGGTCATTGGTGACATTGGAAAGAATAGTTTCAGCAGAATGGTGGGGTTGCTATTTCTTTTTCTTTTTCAAAATCCTGATCTTCTGTATTAGTGTTTATATGTATTACATGTATTAGTATGTATATGAAGTATTAGTTCTAAGGCAGAAGAGCGGAAAGGGCTTGGCAATGGGAGTTAAGTGTCTTGCCCAGGGCCCCATAGTTAGGAAATGTCTGAGGCCACATTGGAACCCAGACCCTCCCGTCTTGAGGTCTGGCTTTCTATCCACTGAGCTACCTAGTTGCCCCTGAAGTTGTTGCTTCTTATGCATCTGGGGGATACGGGTCTTAGGTTGCTTCACCAGAAACAGGGAAGGGTTGCAAAACCCAGGGCCTGCACCCCTGGTCCCTGAGCGATCTGACCTCTGTGCAGCTCATCTCAGCCAGAGCCTCTGTGGCTTCGAGATGGCATCTAGCCACACCCCTACTGTTACTATTTTGTATGATGGCATGGGGAAAGAAGGTCCAGAGCAGAATTCTCAAACCAATGACAGGTCTGGAAACTGCTCACACTATTTCTGGCAATTTGTTTCCTGACATAGGCAACAGTGAAGACAACAGGAGCACCAGCAAGTGTTCAAAGACCTAACTCTCGTGGGATTTTCCTGAAGCATTCTTCCTTGTGACACTTTTAAGAGCCTAAAGGTATGAACCAGACTGGCACAAATACCAGAGCCTTCATTTTGTCCTCAGTAAAATGAAAGGATTGGGCCAACTAATCTCTAAAGTCACTTCCTGTTCTAGGTCCTCTTATTTTACAATAATTCTGTGAAAAAAGACACTACCAGTGTCCAAGTGGGGGAGCTATTAACACCTACAGCACCAAGTGGGGAGGGTTTAATGTGTGGGCAGAACTAAGGGTGAGCTTCCTGCTTAGTCTAGAATCCAGGAAAACCAGAACAAAGCTTTAGCATCATGTCCATCACATCCTCAACTTAAACACAAAGCAGAAGTGAGAAATGAACATGAGGACGAGTGTCTGGGGGCCATTTTTCCACCATCATAAATTTTATTTATTAAATGGTAAATTTACAAATTAATATGCATAGGGCAGCTAGGTGACTCAGTGGATAGAAAGCCAGGTCTTGAGTTCAAATCTGGCCTCAGATACTTCCTAGCTGAGTGACCCTGGACAATTCACTTAACCCCAATTGCCTAGCCCTTACCATTCATGGAACCAATACTTGTCTATTCTAAGACAGAAGGGAAGGACTGTTTAAAAACAAATTAATATGCATTAGATGTAATGATGGAATCAGAAAGTACTGTGCCTTCTCCAAGCAGCATGACAAGACACACCAACGGAATGACAGAAACTGTAACCCTTTCTGAGACTGGCTTTTCTTGCCAGCAGAGGTAAGCTTATGCACTATTTGTGTGCTGGTCTGGTGACCCTTTGAATGTTAGGGTTTTGTCTGATAGTTTTACAGAATGGGGCAATAAGAATAACCTCAGGGGCAACTAGATAGCATAGTGGATAAGGTGCCAGGCCTGGAGTTAGGAGGACGTAGGATCAAGAATTTGTAGTTTGATACAAGATTAATTCAGAGTGGGCAAATGACTTAAATATAAAGAAGAAAACCATAAACAAATTAGGTGAACATAGAATAGTATATCTGTCAGATTTATGGGAAAGGAAGGAATTTAAAACCAAACAGAAGATAGAAAACACTACAAAATGTAAAATGAATAATTTTGATTATATTACATTTAAAAGTTTCTGTACAAACAAAACCAATGCAACCAAAATTAGAAGGGAAGCAAGAAATTGGGAAAAAATTTTTGTAACAAAAACTTCTGACAAAGGTCTTATTTCTCAAATTTGTAAGGAACTAAGTCAATTATACAAAAAATCAAGCAATTCCCCAATTGACAAATGGTTACAGGACATGAATAGGCAGTTTTCAAATAAAGAAATAAAAAACTATCAACATATGAAAAAATGTTCTAAATCTCTCATAATTAAAGAGGGAAAGAAAATAAATCATGTAAACATGGAAAAATACTTATAAATAAATAAATAATTATGAACCACATATTTAGTTGGGGTAAACAATCAAGATTTTAGCCAAAGTTGATACTTTGTAGAAGCTAAAAAAACGAATTTGTAGTTTGAATTTTTACCTACCCAGTAGGATGTCTTGATGTCCTGATGTGGATATCATTGTTGCTGTTCTGACTCTTCGTGACTCCATGGACCATAGCACGCCAGGTTTTTCTATCCTTCATTATCTCTTGAAGTCCTTCCAAGTTCATATTCATTGTTTCCAGAAGGAGGAACAACAAACCATCCAATAGGAGTTTAAGACTCTTAGGGGACCCCAGTGGTATCCTGCATGCTCTTTTGTTATAGCTATCAAACTTTAGCTGCTGGACTCCATGTGGCCCCTGTTTACCATGATTTGCACCCCTGGGAACTAGATGCTTTCATTCATTACAGCAAGTGTGAATATGATAGATAACATAACTGCACTTGGTCTTGTATCCTAGTCTTTGAGATTTCTCAAGTCTGATAGACCAGGGAGCTCTATGGAAGGCACATAACTGGGGTGCTGCCAGCAATGGATCCACAAGAACCACATTACATCCAACTGCTGTTTCCCCATGATTCTTGGATGTATTGATGAGCTCCTATCCTGGCTTATACCTGATAGCGACCACCTACTTGTGGGTTTCTTTTTTTGACCAATTGATCAGGCTCTTATTATAGAATAATCAGAAAATAAAAGCAACCCATCCAAAGGGGGAGCTGGGCCATGTCCAAGGTAGCTGGAAAGAACAGGAAGGTGAAGGCAATTGTCAAGCCTGCCCTGCCTTTCTGAAGATGACAGAAAAACTCCAATTTCTTAATCATCCACAGTTTGTTTTCCACAAGAATAGGTCAAGAGCAACAAAGCTCATCCCAAGACCACTATACATAGGTGTGGAGGAACGGAGAGTGTGAATGTGGGTGAGTGTGTGGATAAGAGAGAGAGAGAGATGGAGACAGAGACAGAGACAGACAGAGACAGAGAGAGACAGACACAGAGAGAGATGAGACAGAGACAGAGAGAGACAGAGAAAGACAGACAGAGACACAGAGAGATGAGACAGAGACAGAGAGACAGAGACAGAGAGAGACAGAGAGAGAGACAGAGAGAGAGACAGAGACAGAGACAGACAGACAGAGAGAGACAGACAGAGAGAGACAGACAGAGAGAGACAAGAGAGAGGACTGTAAGAGGAATACAAAGCCCTATTGAAAAAGCCAGTTTCATGTACAGAGGAGGACAAGATGCCTCATCTTTCTGTCCTGGGTTCTAGGGGTCAAGGGCTAAGATGAGGCACCTTCATCTACTGCGGCGTCATCCTGGCAATGTTCATCGATCTGTGGCTCCCTATACACTAACAGATCTCACTCATAGGCACTTGCTTTTTTAAATCTTATTTAAAAGTGGAGCAGTGGATAGGGTACTTGGCCTAGAATTCAAATTCACCTTCAGACACACAATGATTGTGTGAACTTGAGCAAGTCAATTAACCTGTCTGCCTCAGTTTGCGTAACTGTAAAAGGGGGGCTCATAATAGCACCTATCTTCCAGGGTTGTTGTGAAGATCAAATGAGATCATATTTGAAAGGCACTTGGCACAGGGCCTGGCACATAGTCAGTAGGTATTCCTGTTTCCTTTCTTTCAAAGGCACTCCCCTGCATTCTGGTTCAACCCCCTAATTTCACAAAGGCCCACAGCAGGGAACTAAAGCCCAGAGAAAAGGAGCTTCACCTAAGATCAACACACTATGTTGTAATGGAAAGAATAAAGAATTTGGAACCAGAAGACAAGGGTTTGAGTTCTGCCTCTTCTATTTCCTAGCTATGTGATCTTGGGCAAGACCCTTTCCATTTATGGGCTTTATCTATAAAATGAGGGGGTTGGATTCGTGGGTTCTTAAGAGCCACCCTCAATCTGAATCTTCCTGCAGCAGCAGGTCTCCCATTTACCAATCCAGCCAGAAAATTAGAAATGGCTGAGACCTTAGAAATTCTCTAGTTCAACTGCTTCATTTTATGATGGGGAAACTGAGGCACGACAAAAGGAAGTAACTTATGCAGAGTCAGGGTTCAAACCCAGGCTTTTGGAGTTCAGGTCCAAGACTCATGTCCATGGCCTCCCAGCCAGCTTCCTTGACACACTGGGCAATCCTTCTCATTTGGAAGACAGCTTGGGCTATCAGAAAGTGCCTTTGCAGAGAGCTCAACAGCAGGGCTAGCTGTCAGCTAGTCAGGAAACCGCGGCCTCACATCCTTGCTGAAGGGGGAAAATTCACTTCGCCTAATGGATTGAATGCCACAGTGTAAACTGCATATGAGTTTAACATACTGCTATCCAGCCATATGTTCCAGGGATTTACAAGCTGTTGGGACCAAGATCAGCCATCAGGCTAGAAGAGCCCTCTCATCAGGAGTCCTGGAAACGTCCCAAGCAGCTGCTAGGTGTCTTCAATTTCTGCTTTACATGCACGAAATAGTTCCTGTTTCTTTTTTAAAAACCTACTGACAGGCAGATAGAACACAGTAGCTGAGGCCCAGAGAGGGTACATGCCCAAGATCAAGGAGCAAAACTAGGATCTGAACATATACTCAGAGGACTCAAGTTCAAGTTCTGGCACTGCTACTTACTACATACCTGCCTCTCTGAAAGACAGAGTGAGGCTGACGAATCTGTACAACCATCCCATTAAAATATAATTTATTCCCAAGTCAAGACAGCACCCTTGATACCGCTAGACCTCTTTGAAAAGAAGGATGGACAATATGATACATGATCTCAGCTCAATTCCTCCTTGTTGAAACTCAGTCAAGTATTTTTTAAAATGCCTACTTGGGTTACATCATATACCAGAAGAATTACCAAGTTCAGATAAGCCAGGAGACTGACCTTCGACAATTACAGTGTCAGAGGCTTAAAGATATATGGATGAGAAGGGCAGCTAGGTGGCTCAGTGGATTGAGGCCTAGAGACAGGAGGTCCTAGGTTCAAATCTGGCCTCAGACACTTCCCAGCTGTGTGACCCTGGGCAAGTCACTTGACCCCCATTGCCCAGCCCTTACCAGTCTTTTGCATTGGAACCAATACACAGTATTGATTCTAAGACGGAAGGTAAAGGTTTAAAAAAAAAGGTATATGGATGAAAGAGATCTCAGAGGACACTGAGTCCAACTCCCTCATTCTACAGTTGAGGAAATTAAAGACGGAAAAAGGGACTTGCCTAAGGCCACATAGTTCAAATTCGTGTAGGTTTTCTGACTCCCAGGGGACTAAGATACAAGCACACAGACAGATTTTGAGCTGAAAAGGGCTTTAGAAGTCCTTGAGGTCAACTCTCTCATTTTAAAAATAAAGAGACCGAACCCCAGAGATACAGAAATATATTGTTTAATCATTCAGTCTCATATGACTCTTTGTGACCCCATGGAACATAGCACAGCAGGGCCCTCTATCTTCTGCTCTCTCCCAAAGTCTGTCCAAGTTCACGTTCATTTTTTCCATGACACTATCTGAATATCTTATCCTCTGCTGTTCCTTTTCCTTTTGCCTACAGTCTTTCCCAAAATCAACATCTTTGCCAAAGTGTTCTCTCTTCTCAGCATGTAGGCAAAGTATTTAAGCTTCATCTTCAGAATTTGTCCTTCCAGGGTGCATCCTGGATTAATTTATTTAAGGATTGACTGGCTTGATCTCTTTGTAGTCCAAGGGACTCTCAAAAGCCTTCTCCAGCACCCCAGTTCTAAAGCACTGATTCTACAGCGCCCAGATTTCCTTATAGTCCAACTCTAGGAGACATACATCTCACCGGGAAAACCATAGCTTTGATTATATGGACCTTTGTCAGTAAACTCATGCATTACAGAGATGTAGAGTGTGATGTGAGATCTCAGGTAGGAGAGTTATGAATCAAGAGAGCTAGCTAGAGAATGTCTGAAAAGATGATATTTTAATTGAGCTTTAAATGACAAGCAAGAATTCAACAGGAAGAAGGCAACTGGGTGGCTCAGTGAATTGGGAGCCAGGCCCAGAGATGGGAGGTTCTGGGTTCAAATTTGACCTCAGATACTTCCTAGCTGTGTGACCCTGGGCAAGTCACTTGACTTCCATTGTCTAGCCCTTACCACTCTTCTGCCTTGGAACTAATACATAGTAGTGATTCTAAGATGGAAGGTGAGGGTTTTAGAAAAAAAAAGAATTCAACAAGGAAAGAGGAGGGAAGAGTTTTCCAGGAATAGCAAACAAAATGGGAAAATGCAGCACTGGGGTGGGGAGGCAGGCGCAGAGGTTACAGCGGTTTGACAGTACTATAGAGCACACAGAGCAAAAGAATGATGTAAGACATGGCTGGAAAGCCAAGGGTTTGGAGGGTGTTGCATGGTTCAGCAGACAGGTAGCATGGAATAGTGGCTCTATAGTCAGGAGGTTCAAGTCCTGTCTCTGACACATACGGTACGATCCTAGGCAAGTCAACGTGTCTCCCAGTGTACCAGGCAACATTCCAAGATCGTTGAAGAGATGTCGTCATTCAGAATTGATAGAGGGAAATCTCATGCAAGAGTTCCCTAAATCAATAAAATCACAGCTCCTATCCCTTTCAGAAGACAATATGGTACCAGGGAAGATTTTTGAGCAGGAGTGATATGACTAGATCTAGACATTCATAAAGACGATTCTGGCAATGGTATGAAGGGCCAATTGGAAGGCACAGACAATGGAGGAGGGAAGCTCTAAAAGGAAGCTATTGCAACAGTCTAGGCAGGTAGCAATGAGAATCCATAAAAAGTCCAACTCCTTCATTTTCAAAATAAAAGAGACCAAGCCCTAGAGATATCCAAAACTATTGTTCAGCTATGTTTGACTGTTCGTAACCCCATGGCCCACAGTACGGCAGGCCCTTCTAGCCTTCTATCTTCCACTGTCTCCCCAAATCTGTCCAAGTTCATGTTCATGGGTGGCAGTGGAAATAGAAGAGAGGCTGAAAGTGAAATAGCAGAGATGCGGGAAAGGGGAAAAAACCAAGATAAGCTCAAAGTTATGAAAATAGAATGGGTGATGGTGGTGCCACACAGAAATAGTTAAGTCAGAAGAATGAACAGGTTCAGGGGAAAAATAATGAATTTCATTTTCAGCATGCTCAGTTTGGAGTACTAATGGGATGGCCAGGCAGAGGTCCCAGAGGCTGTTTCCAAGGGTAGCTGTCCTAGCTTGGTGGCTGATCCCAATACTGGGATTTCCCATTCCAATATTGGGTCACATTTCTATTTCTTGCAATAAAACCAGCTCTGTTCCAGCCCTATAGCTCACATTTATAGCAGATGCACATGCTCAGAGATGGGTCATTAACCAGGGCTGTGTTTTTGGTTAGGGAGAAGCGAGATACAATGGAGACAATATTGGTCTTGGGGGGGAGTGTGTGTGTCTTAGGAATCAAGGCTTTGACAGTGACTCACTTCACCTCTCTAAGGTTCCTGTTTCCCCATCTGTAAAGGAGACACAAATAACAGCTCCACTGTAGGCTGTTTTGAACATCAAATGAAATAGCATATGGGAAAGTGTTTTCTAACTCTATAGCATGCACAGTGTACACATTGAAAAATGGCCCTTCCTCACTGCGTGTATGGCAGAGGCATAAAAGTAAGCTATTATTGCTGGCTTCATACATCAGTTCACAGCGTACTTTTGCTTCCCCAAGTCTTCTGCATTTGTTCAATAAACAGTTTGGAGAGTGATCATCAGATGGAAGAGAAAGGGCACGACTGCTAAATCATCCAGGAGATTAGGTCAATAGGATTAGAGGCCAGAAGGAACTTTATTTTTTTAACCCTTACCTTCCATCTTGGAGTCAATTCTGTGTATTGGTTCCAAGGCAGAAGAGTGGTAAGGGTAGGCAATGGGGGTCAAGTGACTTGCCCAGGGTCACACAGCTAGGAAGTGTCTGAGGCCAGATTTGAACCTAGGACCTCCCGTCTTTAGGCCTGGCTCTCAATCCACTGAGCTACCCAGCTGCCCCCCCCCCCCAGAAGGAACTTTAGAAAACACCAAATCCAAGGAAAATGAGGCCCAGAAGGTGATAGTAGGTAGCCAACAGCAGAACCAAAATCCACATGAGCCAATGAAGAAAAGCCCATTTGAGGGGATCATAAATCAAAGGGTCAGCTCTAGGGAGATTTCAGGAGTGGAAACCAGTTTGTGAATAAATATGTTTGTTGCCCCAAATCCCAGCCACCAAAACTGATCTATTAAGGGGATGGTCATATTTAATAAAGACACAGAAAAAGAGAAAAGGAAGGGTGATAGAACATGGAGGGAGAAAAGCCACAATACAGTAGCATCCTGATGTTTGGAGGGATAGCTAACACTAATGGCTTTCTACATTAAAGGAAGAGCTATGGCTCTTATACCATGAGGATACAGGTAGGAAAGCAAGAAGCCGGGGTATGAACTCGGGTATCCTGACTCTAACTCCAGCATTTTGCCTTCTCCACACACCTCAGCTCCCTACCTCTCCACTAAGGGAGGAAAGGAGCTAGGACTTCAAGGGATGTGAATGGCACTTTACAATTCAGAAAGCGCTTTCCCATTTACTCTCAATGAGGCCTCGGGACCACTTTGGAAGGGAGATAGGGCCAGGACTGACCTCATCTTCCAGAGGAAGAAACCAAAGCTAAAAGAAGTCAGATGACTTGTGGGCTACTAATCAATCATGTGGTATGGTCCCTTCAAACAAATCCTTCCAACTCATAAAAGGAAATAATACAACTTCCATACAAACTGAGAATTTTGTCATCAATGAAAGGTACCTGGGAAGCACAATTCTGAAGGTCTAACCTTAAACATGACTGCTTTAAGAGCATAGGGAGATATCTCTCTTCTCTTACCCTCCCTTTACCACCAGCCCCAGTCTAATTCCATAGTTACATCCCTCCTTTTTGGCATATGAACAATTTTTTAAACCCATACCTTCTTTCTTAGTATTGATACTAAATATTGGTTCCAAAGCAGAAGAGTGGTAAGGGCTAGGCTAAGTGACTTGCTCTGGGTCGCACAGTTAGGAAGTATCTGGGGCCAAATTTGAACCTAAGACCTCCTGTCTCCAGGCCTGGCTCTCTAACCACTGAGAAGCCTTTCTAATATATGTGCTACTAAAAGAGGAAAGAAGAAATAATGACAAGACCAAAGCAATCCTGTCAATAAATACTTTAATGAGAAACAAGATCTGTAAGACTACAACAGCAGGAACTGCCCTGGCCTCTGCTTTCTGCTCTCCCCAAAGGCAGGGGCTACCTAACTGCATTTGGACCCAACTTGGGAGGAAGATCAATTTTGAGATCACCTGTTAGCATCCATCTTCACAGAAGATACCAGTCTGGGGCCAGAGAGTCTCACTTTTGACACATCACTTCATGGAAAAAGCCAACCACATGAAAACACAAACACAGAACACAACTCCAAATCCTTTGCACCATCCAGGTCATCTTCGTCCAGGATGCCTTCAGGAACCACGTGCTCAGCAGGTACATAGGTTCTGGTCAAAAGTGCACCAAGACACAGGGAGCAGGAGAAAATGATGGGAGAGGGGTGGCAGCACTGTGCTCACACAAATCCGAGCCTCTGTGAACAGCCTCACTTGCCTTTAGAAGGAAAGCCTCTTAAGCTGCTCATAGGTAATAAAAAACTGGAGACCGAGTCATGGAAGACATAAGAATGGGTCACTCAATTACAGCCAAATTAGATTCAGAAACCAAGTTCCCTTTGTCCTGCTATATTTAGTGATGCCTATTCTCTGTTGCACTCATTCAAAAGAGCCTTGAAAATATACCCATTACCCAACTATGTGCCTGGTTCTGTGCCAGGCACAAAGGAAGGACAGGAATAACGACTATATAAACTAGATTTTAAATTTTTTAAAAAGGCAAGCAAACTTAACAAATCTTTTCACAAGGAATATCACGGTTGGCCCACTGGCCTGTTTTTTGATTCAAAAAACATGGGTGCTGTGAACATAAGCCCTACTAGCCCTTGCTTCTTTTTGTCATTCAGTCATTTTTCAGTTGTGTCTGACTTTTTATAACCCCATTTGGGGTCTTCTTGGGAAAGATGCTGGAGTGGTTTGCCACTTCCTTCTCTATCATGGTGGAGTTAATGAGTCTAAAATTCTGCTGGGAAAATCATATTTAGTTACATGCAGTGGCAGAGATCAACATAAGTGGTGGGAGAAATCATTTGTACTACAAGTAGCAATCACAATATCATAGGGGTTGCTGACCTGTTTTGGGAGAAAGTACCTGGGGGACAAGGCAGGTAGTGTCAGTTGGGAAACATCTGCTGTGTTAAAACAAAATATGTGCATATATGTATGTGTACATACACATATGTTAGACTGTACGGTATAGGAGTTATAAGAAAAAGAGACTTCCCATCACCATCCCTCTAATTAGAACTTGCCTTCAAACAAGCAAGAAATGTGCTTCTGTTACCCCTGCCATGAACACAGCAATGCTCAATAAATAAATGTTGATTATCAGAAACTAGAGTCCTCCATGGGGAATGCTACTCTGCTCTGACTACCTACTGCAGTGGACATCTTCCTGACACCATCTCCATCCCCAGCTACTTTGGTCCTGCTCTACATTGGGGGAAGGATGAGAGCAAAACCACTTCAGTATCTGGGGACGTCCCCAAATGCTTTTTGGAAACCCTGTAGCTCGGCACTATATCACTGCCAAGGACAAGTTAAGGTGGTTTTTAAAAATTGAAACAAACCCAAACCAGCCAGCTTTTCTGCCCATCTATTCCAACCCCATCAGCCGCCAAAGAGGACTACAGCTCCCTAGCCCAGCCTCATTCAATAAACTGTTTCAACATCTGGTACTGTCCTACTCCAGACCTAGAGTCTTGTTTTAACCCCTTGATAATTTCGACTCTCATTCATGCCCCCTGAGTTTCTTACCACCTGAAGCTCTAACAACCATGAATTCTTGCCCACTGTCTAGAGTTACCTGGTAATTTATAGTACCTGCTTCCACTCTCAAGTTCCAAAGGATACAATAATGTTCCAGGGGCCCAGGCGGAGCCAATTTGGCCAAAATCCCTTATACAGGGCAAAGAAGCCCTCAGTCTTCCAAGTCTGGGGAGACAGAGAACAAAAAACAGAGTGTATTTATTTTGTCTTACTCTTCATTTCAGACAGTTCCACCCTCCTCCCTACACAGATTATGGTAACCTTCCCAAAGCAGCCTAAGTCCTCAGCACTGCTGGAAGGATCTCGTTTCTAAAGACATATGTGCCTTCTAAATAGCCTCTCAGAACAGCCTGTCCTAAGCAATAACCATTTCTGACTTTTCACCTAAAACTTTTTAATAGTTTGGATTTCTTTTTTAGGACAGGCCCTGCATTTTCATATGGGAGGGGATATGTGAGTACAAATATGCCCCACTCAGTTCTGCATGAAACATTAGAAGTGGTAGGAAAACTACTCAGTAGTAATGAATATCACAAATGAGCAAGGTCTGTCCTTTCTCAGACAAATACAAGGCATCAACTTCATAGAGATTTGCTGGGTATCTTCTAGCTTGCTATCTGTTGAACCCATACAAATTCTAGAGGTACGACAAAAAAACCCTTTGGTGTTATCAAAATCCCTGCTGGTAACTGAAGTTGACTTTACTGAACATATAAGAAGTTAAGGTGAACTGGGATAATTCAAAGTAGACTTCACTCTGCACATTTTCCCTTGTTCTTAGAGAAAATAATGATTTTAGAAATAACTTATGGTTTTGTCGGGCCCTTAGAAATGATGTGGTGTGTCTCCAAAACCTTGAACACCACTAATGAGTGCCTAATAAAACCTCTGGTAAGGGAGAGAGATAAGTACTCCTGGAATATTCCTTTCTAGTTAGGGATAAGTTCTGGGCCAGAATAGGGCAACTAGAAGCCTGTGTCAAAGGAGCAGGGCACATAGGTCCAAGATCCCAAGCAGTGAGAGAAGCTGAGCTATGATATGCCAGCTGGCAAATGTCAGTAGGTCATTTAGTTTGGCCAACATTTCTTTGCTGGTGATCGACTGTTGCCAAGGCTGGCAACATATACTGGTGGAGGGGCAAGGACCTTGGAGTTGAAAAAAAAAACAAGTCCACACCTTTGGATGACAGGTGATACTCAAAAGACAAATCCTCAAAAGACAGGTGATAGGGAAACAATTTTCAATTTGGTATACATAAAAGTATCCCTGGATTTATTTATTACATGTGTTTCTTTTCTTTTTTAATAGCAGTTCATTTGCTTTTTATTTTATTTTTCCCCAATTACATGTAAAAACAGTTCCCAACATGTTTAAAAGAATTTTGAGACTTGAATTCTCTCCCTCTTTCCCTATCCCTGCCCCCTGCTCAGACATTAAGCAATCTCATATAGATTTTACATGTATAATCATGTAAAACATTTTTTCATATTAATCCTTTTGTGGAAGGAAATTTGAACAAAAAAATTGAGAAAGTAAAAAAATTTTGCTTTGTTCTGGATTCAGACTCCATAAGTTCTTTCTCCGGAAGCAGAAGGCGTTTTTTATCCTTTAGGGTAGTTTGGATCATTGTATTGATGAAATTAGCTAAGTTATTCACAGTTGTTCATTATACAGTATTCCTGTTACTGTACAATATCCTCCTGAGGTTCTGCTATTTGACTTTGCTTTAGTTTGTGTAAGTCTTTCCAAGTTTTTCTGAGCTCCTCCTACTCATGATTTCTTATAGCACAATAGTATTCCATTAGTCACATACCATAACTTACTCAGCCATTCTCCAACTGATAGGTATTCCTCAATTTCCAATTCTTTTCCCCCACAAAAAGAACTGCTTTAAATATTTTTGTGCATATAGGTCATTCCCCCTTTATTTTTTTATCTCTTTGGGCCACAAACCTAGTATTGGTATTGTAGGTCAAAGGGTGTGTACCCTTTGGGCAAAGGTTCAAATTGCTCTCCAGAATGATTAAATCAGTTCACTACTCCATCAATGCATTAGTGTCTCAATTTTTCCACATCCCCTCCGAGTTTTATCATTTTCCTTTTCTGTCATAATAGCTAATGTTAGGTGTGGGTTGGTACCTCAGAGTTGTTTTAATTTGCATTTCTCAGCGATTTATTTTTTATTTTAATTTTGAATATTTTCCCATAGTTCCATGTTTCATGTTCTTTCCCTCTCCCCAAGTCCCCTAACCCCCCTTAGCCGACGCACAATTCCACTGGGTTTTACATGTATCATTGATTAAGACATAATTCCATATTGATAGTTGGACTTAGAGTTAGCGTTTAGTGTCTTCATCCCCAATATTAATAGTGATTCAGCGCATTTTTCCATAACCATAGAAAGCTTTAATTATTTTATCTGCGAACTGCTTGTTCATATCCTTTGATCATTTATCAAATGGGGAATGACTTGTATTCTTATACTTTCAACTCACTTCTCTATGTATTTGAGAAATGAGGCTTTATTAGACAGATTTGTTGTAAAATAATTTTTAATGTGTATTACTCTCCATCCTACTTCCCCCAGTTTAGTTTCTTTTTTCCCAATATTTAAAGAAAATGTTCAGTTACATATAGAAACAATTTTTGACAACCATTTTTTGATATCTCAGAATTCAGATTTTCTCCTTCCCTACTCTTGCCCCAGGTTATACTTATACTTTCATTTGATACATATTTCCAATTGTTTTGTGTAATGATAGAAGACATCCCACAAACAAAAGAAATCTCATAAAGGAAATATAGTAGATAATGGCATGCTTTGATCTGCACTCAGATTCAAACAATTCCTTCTTTGACTGTGTTGCTTTGCTGATAATGGTTTAGTCTTTCACAATTGATCATTATATAATATTTCTATTACTGTATGCATTGTTCTCCTGGTTCTGCTCATTTCACTTTTCATCAGTTCATATAAGTCTTTCCAGGTTTTCCTGAACTCATCCAGTTCATTGTTTCTTATAGTATTCCATTACAACCATATACGACAACTTGTTCATCCATTCCTCAAGTGAAAGACAACCCCTCAGTTTGCCATTCTTTACACAAAGAGTACAGGTAGGTACATTCCCTTTATCTCTGATCTTTTGGAGATACAGACCCAGCAGTCGTATTTCTTGGTCAAACAATATGCATAGTTTCATGGCCCTTTGAGTCTGGTTCCATATTGCTCTACAGAGAATGGTTGTGTCAGTTTACGGTTCCACCAACAGTGTATTAGTGTTATTTCTATTAGTTTTTTATTCTCTAGGTATATCATCATATCATCTACAAAGAGTGATAATTTTGTTTCTTCATTGCCTATTCTAATTCCTTCAATTTCTTTTTCTGCTCTTATTACTATAGTGAGCATTTTCTTGGACAGTATTAAATAATAGTGATAAAGGGCATCTTTGCTTTACCCTGATCTTATTGGGAAAGATTTTAGTTTATCTCCATTACAGAAAATACTTGCTGATGGTTTTTTTAAACCCATAATTTCTGTCTTAGAATCAATACTGTGTATTGGTTCCAAAGCAGAAGAATGTTAAGGGCTATGCAATGGGGGTTAAGTGACTTTTCCAGGATTACACAGCTAGGAAGTGTCTGAGGCCAGATTTGAACCTAGGATTTACTGTCTCTAAGCCTGGCTCTCAATCCACTGAGCCACCCAGTTGCCCACATTGCTGATGGTTTTAAATAGATGCCATTTGTCACCTTAAAGAAGGGTCCATTTATTCTAATGTTTTCTAACTTTTTATAAGGAATGAGTTGTATTTTGTCAAATGCTTTTTCTGCATCTATTTAAATAATCATAAGGTTTCTATTGGTTTTGTTATTAATATGGTCCATTATGCTGATGGTTTTCCTAATATTGAACCATCCCTGTATTCCTGGTATAAAACCTATATAATCATGGTATATGATTCTTGTGATATAATGTTGTAATCTCTTCGCTAGTATTTTACTTAATTATTCTGCATCAGTGCTTCGTTAGGGAGATTGATCTATAGTTTTCTTTTCTGTTTTAGTTCTTACTGGTTTAGGTATCAATAGCATATTTGTGTCATAAAGTTTGGAAGGATTCCCTCTCCCACTATCTTTCCAAATAGTTTATACAGATTTGGAGTTAGTTGTTCTTTGAATGTTTGATAGAATTCACTTGTAAATTCATCTGGCCCTGAGGCCTTTTTCTTAGGGAATTCTCTGATGGTTTTTTTTCAATTTCTTTTTCTGTGATGGGATTATTTAAGTATTCTATTTCCTCTTTTGTTAATCTGGGTAGTTTCTATTTCACTTGGATTGTCAGATTTATTGGCATGTAGTTAGGCAAAATAACTTCCAGTAATTGCTATAATTTCTTCTTCATTGGTTGTGATTTCACCTTTTTCATTTTTGATACAGGTAATTTGGTTTTCTTCTTTTTTTAATCAAGTTAACCAATGGTTTATCTATTTTATTTATTTTTTCATAAAACCAACTCCTTATTTGTTAATTCAATGATTCTCTTACTTTCAATTTTCTTAATCTCTCCCTCTCCTATTTAGTTTATGACCACATCTCCCACTTTGCCTCTTTTCTATCAGCCCCATCCCACCCCCTTCTTTTACTCCCCTCCTCTCCTATTTTCCTATAGGGTAAAATAGATCTCCATACCCAATTGATTGTGTATATTCTCATTGAGCCATTTCTGACCATAAGATTCATGTTCTTCCCTCCCCACCTCCCCCATCTTCCCCTTCACCATAAAAGCTCTTTCAGGTATCTTTTGTGAACAATAATTTACCCCCATTCTGTTTTTCCCTTCCCCCTTATCCCAATATGTTCTTAAATATCATCCCATCATATTTAACTCATATCCTTGCCCTCTGTCTATGCATACTCCTTATAACTACATTAATAATGATTTCTTAGGAGTTACAAAAATCATCTTCCCATGTAGGTATGTACACAATTTAACCTTATTGAATGTGTTTTGATTTCTCTTTACTGTTTACCTTTTTATGCTTCTCTTGAGTCTTGTATTTTGAAGTCAAATTTTCCAGCTCTGATCTTTTCATCAGGAACATTTGAAAACCCTGTATTTCATTGAATATCCATTTTTTCTTCTGAAGGATTATGCTCAATTTTGTTGAGTAAGTGATTTTTGGTTGAATCCTAGCTCTTTTGCCCTCTGGAATATCATATTCTAGGCCTTCTTATCCTATAATATAGAAGCTACTGAATCGTGTGTTATCTTGATCATTTGTTTTTCCAATGAGATATTTCATATTTTCATCTATCTTTTCATTCTTTTGACTTTGTTTGATTGTTTCTTGATATCTCATGGAGTCATTAGCTTCCATTTGCCCAATTCTAATTTTTTTTAAAACCCTTACCTTCTGTCTTGGAGTCAATACATTGTATTGGTTCCAAGGCAGAAGAGTGGTAAGGGTTAGGCAATGGGAGTCAAGTGACTTGCTCAGGGTCACACAGCTGGGAAGTGTCTGAGGTCACATTTGAACTTAGGACCTCCCGTCTCTGGCTCTCAATCCACTGAGCTACCCAGATGCCCCACCCCAATTCTAATTTTTAAGGTATCATTTTCTTGAGTGAGCTTTTGTATCTCCTTTTCCATCTGGCCAATTCTACTTTTTAAATAGTTCTTTTCCTCAGTGAATTAAAAAAAACACCCTTACTGTCTGTCTTAGAATTGATCTGTATTGATTTTAAGGCAGAAGAGCAGTAAGTGCTAGCTAGGCAATGGGGGTAAAGTAACTTGCCCAAAGTCAAATGGCTAGAAAGTATCTGTGGCTAAATTTGAAGCCAGGACCTCCCATCTCTAGGCTTGGCTCTCAATCCACTGAGCCACCTAAATGCCCCCCTCAGTGAATTTTTAAACCTCTTTTTCCATATGGTCAATTCTGCCTTTTAAAAAGCTCTTGTCTTCAGTGCATTTTTGTTTATCTTTTTCCATTTGGGTAATTCTGCTTTTTAAGAAGTCCCTCTCTTCAATGGATTTTTGTTCATCTTTTACCAAATGGCCTATTCTATTTTCTAAGATATTAATTTCTTCTCTATTTTTTGTGCCTCCTTTACCAAGATTTTGATTCTTTTAAGATGTTCTGTATCACTCTCATTTCTTTTACCAATTTTTCTTCTACGTCTCTTATTCAATTCTTTTTTTAAACCCTTACCTTCCGTCTTGGAGTCAATACTACGTATTGGTTCCAAGGCAGAAGTGTGGTAAGGCCTAGGCAATGGGGGTGAAGTGACTTGTTCAGGGTCACACAGCTGGGAAGTGTCTGAGGTCACATTTGAACCTAAGAACTCCTGTCTCTAGGTCTGGCTCTCACTGAGCTATCCAGCTGCCCCCCTCTTATTCAATTCTTAAAATCTTTTTGAGCTCCTCTGTTAATTCTTTTCGGGCTTGAGAGCAATTCCACTTTTCTTAGAGGCTTTGGATGCAGCAGAATTGACTTTGTTGTCTTCTTCTGTGTTTGCATTTTGGTCCTCTTTGTCACCAAAATAACATTCTAAGTTGAATATCTTTTCTTGTAATATTCTATTTTTGCAGCCCTTTTCTTTCCTTTTGACTTAAAAAATTGTTAAGTTGGGCTCTATGGCTATAGTGAAGGCAGCTGCAAGCTTTGGGTTCTTTGTGCAGCTGCCTTTAGAGCTAACTCTGGGTATCTATAAGTGTTTAGTTCTTCTAAGCGGGGTATGATGAAAGGAGAGGTGTGTTTAATACTCTTCCTGCCTGTACTCTGGTATATGAACAACCACAAGTATCCTTTTCCATCTTGAAACCATGACCAGGATCCCCTATTCCCCTGCAGCAGCAAGTGCTGATGCGTGCTAATGCTCTTCCTCACCCTGAGACCCTGAACTGTGACCTGAATCTGCGTATAGGAAATACAATAAGAGTTTTGCACCCAGAGCCAGCAAAGAGAACCCTATAATCACCTTCTGAACAATGTCTAACCCCACTTACTGTCTGTGGCTGGGAGCTCAGGAAGCCTTTGCTACTGATTCAGCAGCCTCTCTAAAGCCTCTTGTTGGGTGAGGGTCTGACTTGGTGTGCTGTTTTGAGCTCCACTTCCACCTAGTGCAATAGATCTTTTGTGCTGGCCTTCCAAATTGTTTTAGGCTAACAAATTATTTCACCCCATCTTTTTGGGGTTCTGCTCTGCCAGAATTCCTTTTGAGGCATTATCTTGGTTTTTTGGAGGGTAATTTGGTAGAGATCAGGTGGGTACCTTCACCACCATCTTGGCTCTGAACCCATTTCTTAAAAGTATGTTGACATTTCTACACATTAGATCTTTTTCTTTTTAAAACACTTGGGGGAGGTGGTTATTTAAAGACATTTATTACTAAGAACTTGTTCCAGGGTCAATTCTGGGGTCCTTGTGTATTTTTAGACTCACTACCAAATCAGGCTCTCGAGCTCCAACTGCCCAAACAGTTAAGGGAAGCAGACCTTTCCCCAACCCAGTACCACACTGGTCTTCAGCATTAGCAATGGAGAAACAATCACATTTTTCAAGCTTACTTTGTTCTTAGGAGTAATGCTAACAAATATAGCCTGGTCTGTATTACCAGGCAGATGTGGCCAAAGATTTTTGGAAGAATAGGTGGGACTGATGGAAACCCACCCTATCCTAACCCCACTGCTAGCAAGTAAGTAAGTAAGGCTGGAAAGTAATATTTCAGCAAGTCCAATAAGGTGTTCTGAAATCATTTTTTAAGATAGCATTTTGTTGTTGGTGAATTGTTTTTTTTTCATTTTGTTTTTTCATTCATGTTGTTGGTGAATTGTTTTTTGTACATTTCCTACTCTGTGACCATATTTGGAGTTTACTTGGCAAAAATACTGGAGTGGTTTTGCCAATTTTCCCCCAACTCATTTTATATGTGAGGAAACTGAGGTACATAGGGTTAAGTGAATTGCCCAGGGTTACAGAGGTGTCTGAGACAGAATGTGAACTCAGGAAGACTTCTTCCTGAGTCCAGGCCTGGAACTCTATCCACTGTGCCACCTACTTGCCTACGTGACATCTAGAAGCTCTCTTATCACCTTATCTTATCAATATATCTATATATCTTATCTATATATCATCTTAATGCTCCATACCTTCAGTAGTCCATCCAAAGTGCCCTTGTACAGTTCCACATTGCCCACGATGGCCCTCTGGTTCATCATGCGGGTTCGCACCACATCCACTGGGTTGGAAGCAAGAGCTCCAGCCAAGCCACAGGAAAAGCTAGAACTAAAGACACCAACTTTTCAAAGAATTCTCTAATTCCAACCATATTCCATGGCTCCCGACTCCTAAAAATGTCAACCCTTTGGGAAAACCAAGTACCTACTCCTTTGTGCCTATTTAAGGAGACAGAAAGATTTGCCAGTGATGCATTACATTATTCAGAGAGAAGCATCTAAGCAATTTGAAAATTAACACAGACTGGGCCTGCTGCTTGGGAAGGCAGTTACAAGCTAAGATACCAAAGCAGGAAGCATCATATGCCATCTATTAGATACCAACATTTTTCAAACCATAGCTTCATTAGCAGAATGTACTTAGAGAACAGACTATCAAATGCAAGAAAGAAAGAAAAACTTCCCAGCTTTTAGTTAGCATCTAGGGTTTTGATTATGTGCTCTATTGAATTTCAGCTTTTTTCCTGACTCCTGATGAGCAAAGTTTACTTTTTCAACGAACATTAGGCCAAAGCAATTTATAGATGTGCAGTTTTACTAGGGGAGTTTGGTGCAAAGAGGTGTCAAGTTTCCAGGCATTTGATGCTGCCCTGACACACCAGAATCCCCACAGTCTCTGGAATCCATGAGGGGATCATTTCTCAAAAGACCTGGGTAACAGAAGAGACAATGGTCTTACTCAATGATGGTCACTGGCTCTAGTTCCTGATTTCATGGGAGGGACATAGTGAAGGAGGCCTCAGAGGCACTCAAGATCCAGAGTGTAAAGAGTGGGAGCCACTTACATGAGGATATACTTACACAAAGTGGGTAAAGATTGTGTCTCCCAGCAGCCCCGATAATATTAAGTGCTTTTTGGTAATATCATAGACCGGTAGCTCCACTCCCACAACGATGGCAGCACGCTGAGCGGTCGGTACCACACCCTGCCAAACACAAGTGTCAGTGAACCCAAGAGGAAAGTACAATGAAAGGAGCTACGGGTGGAAAATAGTCTGGGAACTGAACAGAGCTGAACCATCCCAGTCTAAAAAGCCAGGAATAGCTTTCTAGGAAAGAGAGAGCTAGAACGTTGGAGTTCCTATTTTAGTCCTTCTGCTAATTAAAAAAAATAATGCAGCAAGCCCAGCCAATGAAGAGGAAGGCTCATCCTAAGGCTCTTCCATCCAAGTCTAGGAGAGTCAAAAAGGATGCATGCTGGAAAGGTGGCAAAAGCATAAGGCAGATGGGCAATAAGGCCATGCTATCAGGCCTAGGAGCTCTACACAGGAGCCAGGCCTCATTCCCAGCCAACACCATCTCAAAGTCTCACTGGGCCCCAATGAATGGTAGAGCAAGGCTTAACTACCTCTGAATCTTACACATCCCTTTGCCCTCTGCTCTTTGTTTCTCCTTTGCTTTAAGGAACTAAGCGGATAGGTTTCATTTGCTGGGCTCCTGTTGGGCAAATCGGGATAGCCATAGGCCATCATTAACAAATGACAAGCCCATCTTCTTATTTAAATATCTGTGGAAGGATTGCCACATTCCTTTTCTCTCTCTCTTTCTGCCTTTGTACCTGCTGCTCAGCAGGCTTATGAAGATGAGTCTCATTTGTCTTTATGTAGACATAAATCACTGTTCAGTAGTATGGAAAAATGTGATAAAGAAACTAAATCCAAAGTTACCTAGGAGTATAATGGACCAAAATTAAATGAAAGAGGCAGTCCACTATACCAAAAGACGGGAAGCTAACATATGACTTTGGGTAAGTCATTTCCCCTCTGTGGGCTTCAGTTTCCTCTCTGTCAAATAAGATGGTTACACTCTTCAAACTCTATGAACCTTTCTAGTTCTAGAGGTCTAGAAGTCTATAAGCAAACTAGATGTAATAAAACTCCAGATATATATTTACTTTATGGCTACTTACAAAATCTTGCCCTTTTATAAACAATTTGATATTATAAAAGCAAAGGGCTTGTTCCTGAATTTCTTGAACTACCCAAGAAACTATAACAATTTAGCAGCAGAAGTAACTATTTTTAAAAATCAATTCCCACCACCATTCATATAGAATAATGCCCAGACAAGCAATGCTTACCCTCCATAGGCCTCTTGTGCCTTCCTGCTGGTATATATCGATGAAGCTGCCAATCATGCCCCCTTGGAACAAGCTTCCTTGAGCCTGCATTCGAATCTAAGACAAGAAAAGTCTCACTCTGATCACAAAGAACTCAAAAGGAACCCTGCTCCTTGCTTATGGGTAAGAAACTAAAATGGGGGGCCGAAATGAAAAACACTGACTGTCCTGAGGAAATAAACATGTCAGATTTGCTGAAGGGACAAGAAGATAGGGTGAGGAGGGATGATTTTCCTACCTCAAATACCTCACAAGCAAATTCTGTCATTCCTAGAAGAAGAGAATTCTGAGAGACTTAGGGGTGGAGAGTTGAATGAGGAAATGAAAAGAACACATTTAAATCCCCAAAAGGAGGTGGGTTGACTGCTCCAGTGATACCTCAGAGGGCTATATCCTGGATCCCACTGGCAGGCCAAGGAACCCTTCTTAGAACAATGACTTTTAATGTATAAAAATACACAGGATTTACGAAGGAAACCAATTATATGGAAATTGTTATCAAGAATTTTTTTAAGTGTTCCTAGACTCTCTTGGCTGGAGGGTTAGTGCTCCTCCTGGCAGCTCTCTTTACTGGAGGCTGTATTGGGAGCCACAGTTGAGAAACGCATAGAACAAGAAAGTGGGGGTGAACCTGGATCTCTAACAGTAGACAAAATATTCATAGACCCAAAGATGGTGCCCAGAAGCAATAGATGCTCACACATCTGAGAACCTCAGGAACTCAAAAATAATACTGAATGTGGAAAGGAAATCTAACATTTTGGCCCAGAAAGTACAAAGGAAAAAAAGATCATTTTCAGCTTGGGTTTGGGGAGAAGCAAGAGAGAGGGCAGAGAAGACTTCCTGAAATGAATTCCATTGCAATTTCCCATAAGTTAAAGCAATTCATCTATTTCAATTTCCTATCCCTGATAGGAAGTCTAACTAAATATTAATTGGAAGGCAGGAGGAAGTACTAGATAATGATGTACTGATGTAGGAAACTCCTTCTACCAATGAAGAGCAGCTACCCACTCTGCAACTTCTAGTTTTTGAGAGTTCCTGGGGAACACTGAGAGGTTAGATGACTTATGCAGGGTCACACAAGCCAATATGTGTCACACTTTCCTCCCAACAACCCTGTGAGGAAGTACAAGTTATTTTTCTCCTTTTACAGATGAGGAATCTCAGGCTCAGAAAAGAGAAATGACTCCCCCATAGTCACACAACAAGGTCTCACTCAAGATTAGATCTCATGTCTCTTGGTCACATCAGGGGTTAACTTAGGGATTCATGGAGAGATTTCAGGGAATCTGTGAACTTCAATGTAAAAAATACCACCTTGTTTTTCCAAACTTTAGCTGAAATTTATCCTTTCCTTCGATGATTTAAAAGTGTGATTCTGAAAAGGAGTTCATCCCTAGACTTCCCATGACCGCTGCCAAAGGAATCCAGGACACATAAAGGAGGTTAAGAAACTCCAAACTATGTTCTCAGCCAAGGGGCCCAACCTTTAAGTGACCTGGAATTCTCAAGTTAACTTGGACCTCCTTCCCTGTGACCACATTCCACCTTTAAGTAGCTCCACTGCTTCTCTGATTTGTGGAACTTGAATGAAGACTTCTTCTTTCACATGGGGTCCCACTACCTTTAGTTTTCTCCAAACCCCAATTCAAACATAAAGCCACATGCTCCACTCAGCCCCAGATCCCATACTTACCTTTAATACATCCGTGGGATTGGCTATAGTGGACGATATCACTCCAGACACCACCCCACAGATCATATTAATTAGGAGGGTTTCATCTGGAAAGAAAAAGGATGGAAGTTCACTCACTCTAAATTCATGTCAGATTCCCAGAACTGGAAATTCCCAGTACTGGGAGAGTGGAGGAAGATAGCCACTGGTCCAGAGATTGCTTTAGTGCTAATCTGCTGATCTCTTGCCAAAGAAATCCAGGGATTTACGATGCCATATTAGGTACAAGAGGCTTTAAGACCTTAGAAAAATCTGTTTTAAGCTTAGTCCCAATGAAGAAATGAAAAATGCACCTCCTTCCCCTTCTTTGCAGAGGTAGGAAACTAGCAATCAATAAACATTTATCAATCACTTATTGTGTTCACAGCACTATGCAAAGCAGCTGGGCATATAAAAAGAAGCAGATCTCAAGGAGCTAACATTCTAATGGGGGAGATAAACAAATAGATATAAACAGAAGAATGAAGAGGGGCTAAGGGTGACTTCCTATAGAAGGTGCCATTTTGATTAGGACTTAAAGGAAGCCAGGGAGGTCAGTAGTTGGAGCAGAGGAGGGAGAGCATTCCGGGTAAGGGGAACAACAAGAGAGAATGCCTAAAGCTTCAGGGATTTGTTCTTGTTCATGGAATGGCCAAGAGGTCACTGTCTCTGAATCTAAGACTAAGTATGATGAAGAGTAAGATGTAAGAAGACAGGAAAACTAGGAGGGGGCCAGATTATGGAGTGTACAGAAGTCAGCTCCCCTCAACCCGCCAGGAACAGTGGGGTTAAGGGAGCACACAAGGGGAGCTATCATCTGTCATCTGCTGCATGGCTTCAGCTTGGCCTGAGGAGGCATCTCTGGGGAACAGGAGTTCCAATAACCCATTCAAATAACACCCCCAAGAAAAATACCCACACTGACCTTCTAAACGATCTACAAACAAACGCTTCAAGCTTTGATATATGCCGATCTTAATGGTGCCATAGGATGCCTGTCTTAGTAAAGCAGGAGCAATTCTACAAAAAAAAAAGAGGCAATGACAAGTAACCATTTGCAAATGAACCATCTATTACCCAAGTTTTCATTCACTATACAAGTATCAAACATATATCAACAGTCCCAGGCTGGCTGCTGGGGGACAGAGGGGAACAATCCATGCCCTGGAAAAGCTTACAATCTAGTCAGGGGGCAGAGTTTTGAACACATATACTCAGATAAATATTAAATAAAGTAGAAAAATCACTCCATAATTGGCCTGCAAAGCAAATTGAAATCAGAGGCTGGAGAAATCACTGCCAGCTGGGAGGGGAATCAAAGAAGACTTGATTGGGAAGTTGGCATTTTAGCTGGGGATGGCAAAGATGGCAAGAGAGTGAAGGGGGGTATTCCAAGGATACGGACCAGGATCAGAGGCAAAAAGGTTGGAAACATAGGACACTCAGGACAGCAAGTAGTCTTGCTTGGCATTGAGTATCCCATGGAGCAGTAGTACAGGCTGTAAAATTTAAATAAATAGCCAATAACTCCAAGTATTATATTTTATAAAGTTTATTAATAATCACTTGAAGCAGAAGAAATAAAAGAACAAAATTAGAAAGCCTAAGTAAAAAACACGTGGGTAAAATTCTCCTGCCTGATTCTACAACCGCCTTCCCAGGAGCAGAGAGAGAGGCAGGAGCTACATAAAACTTATATCTTCCCAATGTTAGTACATTAGTATAAATATGCAAATGGGATGCTGGGAAAGAGAGTCCTGGGGAGCAAATTCTAATGACACAAGGCTAAGGTGAGAGAATGGGTCAAGTTTTGAATGCCAGGCTAAAGAGCTTGTTTTTCATTTGGTTTGTAATTTGGGGAACCCAAGAAGGCTTTTGAGAAGCAGTCATGTGGATATAAACAAATTAGGCTTTTTTAAAATTCGCCTATACTTTATTGTTTTCTAACCCTTACCTTCTGTTTTAGAATCAATATTGAGTATTGGTTTCAAGACAAAAGAGGGGTAAGAGTTAAGCAATGAGGGTTAAGTGACTTGCCCAGGGTCACAAAGCTAGGAAGTGTCTGAGACCAAATTTGAACCCATGACCTCCCATCTCTAGGCCTAGCTCTCAATCCACTGAGCCACCTACCCATCCTTTCTCCTCTATAAACAGTAGAGGATACACATGCAGGAGATGCCAGAGTAGGCGCTCTTAATTTGGGGTGTGTGAACCTGCCTTTTTAATATTTTGATAATTTTTTCTAACATAACTGGTTTCCTCTGTAATCCTATGTATTTTGCCATATGCGTTTAAAATTTTATTCTGAGAAGAGCTTAATTAGGCAGATTAACCGAGGGGTTCATGGCATGAAGAAGGTTAAGAGCTCTTGTTCTAGAGCTAAGCTCCTAAAAATTCCTACCCTTTTAAAAAGCTGCTTCTGAACCCAGGGAATTTCATCTCATCTGCCTTTGAAGGTTTTGCCAATGGGTAGAACTGTAGTTCCGTTCTCCATGGCCCACAGACGTATACAGGTCTTCTCTAGCTTTAAACCTTCGCTTGACTCAGTCGCCCCCTCAAATGATCACCCTAGGCCGCTCCTCCCTTGCATTGCCAAATATTTAGAAATAATTGTCTCTATTTGCTGCCACTATTTGCTCACAAGCCTGATTCTTGACCCCTTTAAATCTAGCTTCTGACTCCATGACTCAAAAACAGCTCTCTCAAGAGTTAGCAGCCATATCAGAACTGCTACATCAAATAGCCTTTTTCTCAGTCCTCATCCTCCATGATCTCTCTACAATTTCTAACATAGCTGACCATCCTATTGTCCCAAATACTCTATTCATTCTTGGCTTCCGTGACACTATCCCTGTTCTCCTCCAATCTATCTTACTGCTTGCCTTTAGTATACCTAGCTAGCTTTTCATCCACCTCCTATCTCCTAAGAATGCCTGTCCTCCAAAGCTTTGTCCTGGCTGCCCATCTTTGTCTACATTCTCTTCCTTGATGATCTCAGGAGCTCCCAGAGGACTGATTATCTCTAAGTAGATGACTCCCAAATTCATCCCTAATCTCCTTCCTAAATTATAATCCCCTCATTACCAAGGGCTATTAGGTCTAGGTTGATTCTTCATTGGCATATCAGACTCAAAGATCTCATACACACATGTGTCTTCCTCTAAACCCCGCCCCCCAAATTCCCTGTTTCTGCTGAGATCACCACCATCTGGGTGGCTTCAGAGTCACCTAGATTCATTCACTGCCACTTCCCTCTCCCACACACCCAGTTGTCAAGTCTCACACATTTTATTTCTTACATTTGGCCCCCTTTCCCCCTCACATAGCCAACAGGCCAATTTAAGCTTCTAATTAAGACCACTGCTTCTGGCTTCTCTCTTCTCCAATCCGTCCTCCAGGGAGGAAACTGCCAAATACCATCTCCCAAAGGCACAGATCTGACCATGATATTCTTTTCTTCAAAAGCTATCAGTGGCTACCCCTTGTTTCTATAATAATAATAATAATAATAATAACAACAACAACAATAACAATAATCCAAACTCCTGAGCCTAGAATTTAAGGCTATTCTCAATAAGGTTTGAACCTACCTTTCCAACTTTATCAAATATTCCTTCTCCTCAAGTACTTTACTTTCTAAACAAACTGACTCATTAGCTAGTCTTTTTTTTAAAAACCCTTACCTACTGGTTCTAAGGCAGAAGGGCAATGGGAGCTAGGCAATGAGGGTTATATGACTTGCCCAGGGTCACACAGCTAGGACGTGTCTGAGGACACATTTGAACCCAAAACCTCCCAGCTCTAGGCCTTGCTCTTAATCTACTGAGCCACCCAGCTGCCTCCATCATTCTTCACAAATGAGTCAATCAACTGGGAAGAAATCTTTATAACAAAAAACTCTGACAGAGGTCTAATTACTCAAATATACAAGGAGCTAAATCAATTGTATAAAAAATCAAGCCATTCCCCAATTGATAAATGGGCAAGAGACATGAATAGGCAATTTTCAGATAAAGAAATCAAAACTATCAATAAGCACTTGAGAAAGTGTTCTAAATCTCTAATAATTAGAGAAATGCAAATCAAAACAACTCTGAGGTACCACCTCACATCTAGCAGATTGGCTAAAATGATAGCAGGGGAGAGTAATGAATGTTGGAGGGGTTCTGGCAAAATTGGGACACTAATGCATTGCTGGTGGAGTTGTGAACTGATCCAACCATTCTGGATGGCAATTTGGAACTATGCCCAAAGAACTCTAAAGGACTGCCAGCCCTTCGATCCAGCTATAGCATTGCTGGGTTTGTACCCCAAAGATATCATAGATAAACAGACTTATATGAAAATATTTATAGCCGCGCTTTTTGTAGTGGCAAAAAACTGGAAAACGAGAGTTATGCCCTTCAATTGGGGAATGGCTGAACAAATTGTGGTATATGCTGGTGATGGAATACTATTGTGCTCAAAGGAATAATAAACTGGAGGAATTCCATGTGAACTGGAAAGACCTCCAGGAATTGATGCAGAGTGAAAGGAGCAGAGCCAGAAGAACATTGTACACAGAGACTGATACACTGTGGTAAAATTGAATGTAATGGACTTCTGTACTAGCAGCAATGCAATGACCCAGGACAATTCTGAGGAATTTATGGTAAAGAACGCTACTCACATTCAGAGGAAGAACTGCAGGAGTGGAAACACAGAAGTAAAACAACTGCTTGAACATATGGGTTGATGGCAACTATCAATAATATGTAAATAAGTCTTGATTTATCACACATGTTAAAACCAGTGGAAATGTGTGTGGGATATGGGGGGGGAGTGAAGGGGAAAGTAAAAACAAGAATCATATAACCATGGAAAATTTTTCTAAAAAAATAAAATTGTTAAATTGAAAAAGAGAGAGAGAGAGAAAATGAGTTAATCTCCTTCCTCTGTGAATTCACATAAGCCTGTCCCTAATGTATTCCTTTCTAATCTACTCCTCTCAGAATCTGTATCTCCCTCTGAACTCAGCACAGCTCCTAGGTCCCTGTCTCTTGCCCTTCAGCTCACCCCACAAGAGAGAAAATGGCTTGCTCCCTCTTCCACCTAGGTTCTATCTCTTCATCTATCTACACACCCACTACAGCTCTCCAGTAGAATGGAAGCTCTTTAAGGACAGTGAAACCCTAGTTTTGGTCACTGTCTCCCCAGTACCAAGCACTACCTACATATCAGGCGATGAAACAGGGTTTGTGGAATTAAACTGCAGGATCTGACAAACCAAGAGATGTTGGATTATTCACACTGATCATAAGGAACATGATGCCTTGGGTTATTGGTAAATCATTCACAGTACCCTTCAGAATGCATTACACTTTTATTTTTTCTGCAAATTTCCTGTCTAAATAAAGTTTGGCCAAAGCTGATACGGTTAAGTTCCGTTCCATTCAATACAATTCAGCAAACAATAGTTTAGTACCTACTGTACAGAAAGCACTGTTCTAGCCCTGGGGAAGATACAAAGTTTATAGTAAGACTTAGGGACTACCCTTATGGAACTCATTTTAAAGAGAGAACAAAGCAGAAATATGGACAGTTGTAATAGATGATATCATACTGTAAATACTTTGGGAAGGACCCCAGAATATAGCAAAAAGGCAATCAGACTTTCTGGAGGCCTGCCTTCAAATAAGCCAGTGAATCATAGAGTGTCACAACTGGAAAGGACCTTAAAGGTCATCTAATGCAACTTTCTCATTTTTACAGACAAGGGCACAAAGGCCCAGAGAGTGATCTGCTTAAGATCAAGGGAGCAGTAAGTGAGGAAGCCAGGCTTCACACTCCAAACCCAGGCTCTTTCCACATCACTCTCATTCTCTGGGCTTTCTATTTCATATGCCAATAGCTAGGATACTCTTTCTTAAAAGAGGAATTAAAAATTAAAAATTTTTCAACCCAGCAAAGAAGGAAATATCATAGAACTACAGCCCCTGCCTGATTATGGCTACTGATGATGGCTATCACTACCTTTATGAAGATGAGAAAAATCCAATCCTAAAATATCACATCTACTTGGGAATCTATCGATTATAGACAATATATCACAGAATGCCAGACTCAAGGCTTGGGAAATAGGTAAAGCATGAACTAGATGAATTACAAGACATATTGGTAAACATGAAAAGTACATAATCATATACTTGGAATTCTGTGGCATTTCTGAAAATTCTACTTATCATAAAAAGGAAAAACACAGTCTTACCCAGAATACAGGGCTAGGATACCTTCTTCTTTATAGATCCGGAATAAGGCATGGAACATTCCTTTATATTTTATCTCTTTAAAGCGAGCATCGATGGTTTGGCCTTGAACCTGAAGGCGTGTTTTGGTAAGATCCACTGGAAAGGTTCCTGGGGAGGGAAGCATACATTTAGAGACATTTACAAAGATAATCCATAGCAAATCTGACACCAGAATTGAGTCTAAATATATAACTGTTTTCAAAAAGTTCTGACAGTCTCTCCCATACTCAATAGTACAAAACTGAACTAGGAGTTGGGAGATCATAGTTATAATTCAAATGCTGACTAGCTGTGTGATCTCGGACAAAGGATCACTCTTCTCAGAGACTCGGCTTCCCCATCTATAAATGGCAATAGTTAGACAAGATGGTCTTTTCCTTCAAAGTTCTATGACACTATGATTCTATTCTTCAATATAAAGCTGTCAGAGGATCAAGCTTTCTTATGTTAAAGTAAAATGTACTTTCATGAGATAATAAATGCAAAATGCTTTTTAAACCTTCAAGTACTATTTAAATATAAGCTATTGTGTTATTATTATCATACATTACCATATTGCTAGAGGATATGACCTGACTTCCAGTATTAATACTATTGAATTCTTGGTATAGCAAGATATTTTATGACAGTTTTAACTCACTGTTAATTCTATAAAATTTAAGCAACAACCAAAATGTCTTCTAGATGAATTTTCATAGTATTTTACTATTATGAACAAGTTCTTGTCCCTTTCTTTGTCCATAAAATACTCCAAAAGTCCCACAAATAAATGCAGAACTAATACTAAGAGAGGTCTGGGAATTATCCATTTTCTTCAACTCATTCATTTTTTGTTACTGCAAATATATAGAAGAGTTACAATAGATGTGCTGGACTGTTCTTTCTGCCCTTCTCAGATGATCAGTCCAACCAGCTTTTCAATTATGAACAAGTCAATTACCAATTCCTACTCCTTTGCAGAGACAGAGGCCTACAGGTAAAGAACAATACATATCACCTTAGGGGTTTTTTTAATGTGTTGATTGGTTTTGCTAATTTTTCTTCTCCTATTCCTCCTTTTAAAAAAAATCGTCATTATAAAGTTGACTATCCAGAAGGAAGAGAGGAAGAGACACAGGAGAAATGTTGGTAATACCAAAAAAAGATACCAATAAAATCTATTTAAAATGTCAATTATTTTCACAGAATTTAGAGCTAGAGTGAAGCTTCAAGATGATTTCTTTTAGATTATTATGAAAAACCTAAGGGGAGACACAAAGATAATAAATAAGAAAAAAGTCCATCCAGGAGTTTACAATGTAATATAAAGAAAGGCAATAAATGAAACAAATTGGAATAAAAATGTATAAAAGGATGCTAAAGTACTAGGCCACACGTGCCAAAAGGGGCATGCAGAGCCCTCTCTGTGGGCATGCATGCAGCAGCCCACCAGAGTTCATTACTAGAAAGCCAGAGGGATGTGAGGCAGAGCTATTCCCCTCCCCTCTCCACACTGGCCTGAGGACATTTTTTCACATCACCTGTCCCTCTGCCCAGCTGCCCAATGGGAGTGCTTCGTTCCTCCCCTGTCTGGGGTAAGAGAGGGATGGGGATGGGAGGATGGGTTGGGTGGGGGAGGGCACAGAACTAGTTGGGGAGGGGGGTCACACTCTATCTCTAAAAGGTTTGCCATCACTGTACTAGAAGATCAAAATAGGGAGCAATCACTTCCAGCTTGGGAGCAGGGAGAGAAGGTGGTAAGACAGATCAACGGATCAAGAGAGAAATATCAAACAAGGGAGCATTCGATCCAATTCTTGAAGGATAGAGGAATATCAATAAGGAGGAAAGGCATCACAAAGATAAGCAACAGTATGAATGAATATGAGGAAACAAAAAAAGCATGGGTATATTGGAGTAACATCAGGTGTTCCAGTGTGGCTACATTAGAAGGCAGAAAGGCAGAATGGAGCCAAAATGAACAAAAACTATTTGGTCCCAATGAACTTGGTCTCTCTGACATGATAGAACTAATCCCAAGAAAAAGTCGGAAAAATAATTATTGTTTAATCAAACCCCATTTTAATTATTGTAAAATTATAGAAGGGGTCATTATACAGAAAGTAAATTGGTAGACATTGGAAACAAGTATTATTTTAAGGACTCTAAGTTACCAAGATGATGATCTTTGCTGGTCCAAGTACCTCTTTAAAAAAAAAAAGAAAGAGAGACTATATGTAATAAGAAGCCCAAGAAAAGAGATGAGAAAATGAAACACCCTCCTCAATATGGAAACCTAAAATCCAACAGGAAAATAAAAATCAATTGAACTCATCCAGCTCTCCATTTCCATTTCTATCACTTTCCATAGATGACCATTACAATTTATCAGGCAGTTTAACTCTCAGAAATTGCTGTCTGAATTTTCATAACTTCATCTGCCTACATTAAGCATAAATTCTATCAGCGTATGGCTTAAGAGAGGCAACACTAGAAGTGTACTAGAAAGAACCAGAGAGTTTGAAGAAGTGCTGGATTTTAAGCCTCATCTTTGATTTTTAGGCCTCTATTTCTTCCCCAATCACATGGAGCTAAGGGGAATTTCACGCATACTTTTCACAGGGTTGTTAGCTCTCTATCTGAACCTATGATTTTATCAGTTTAGGGAGCACTGGGTGAAAAGATTCCCTCTACCCACTTGGATCTGTAACAGAGTTCTACAATTTCCTGGGGCACTGAAAGATCCAGTGACTTGGCCAGGGGTCACAGCCACCACTAGAGGGTGTCTGAAGCAGGACCTGAACCCTACCTTGAAAGCTTCCCTGGCTCAGAGGCCAAATCAAGATTATCCCTCACTGTCCCTTTATTGGTATGAGAACCAACTAAGGTATATTTATAAGCCATAAAGCACCAACAGGTGAGGAACTGACTGTGATGATGCTGTTGAAGACATGCCACTATCGTCTTTTTTAGTTTCCCATTCCCATGGGTGCTTAGGAAGAAACTTTACTATCACATTCAATCTGTCAAGTCACACTTTTCTCCTTCAAAGCTTCCTTGAACAAAACCTGAGTATATCCTATAATCATACTCTTAGCAATAGAAAGACAAATGGACAGAGATGATGGAATCAATGACAATTTTAAAAATGAGTAAGATTACTTTTTCCAAACAGAAAGAAATGTTAAGAAATAGATCTCACAGTCCTTTTTTCATTGTGGCAATTATGGAGAACCATTTTTCATTCCATCCTATTTTTTTTCCTTTTCAAATAGATCTCATTTTCAAAGTAGAGGCTGACATTTGGATAAATGTAGTAGCTTATCTTTTAAACTAGAAACTCACTTTAGGCCAATCACTTGCTTTTCTTCTAGATTTTGACTGTACCCATACAGAACTCCAAACTAAAGAGTTGTTCAATGATAGCCTGGCATAATTTTGAGGGCCTGGCAAAAGTCTGCATATGCCTGTCATCTGAGGACTGGCCTGATTAAATTCCTCAAGGCTCATTGACATAGTTAGCTAAAGGGAAATATATATATATATATATATATATATATATATATATAGAGAGAGAGAGAGAGAGAGAGAGAGAGAGACAGACAGACAGACAGA
>NC_058136.1:13860745-13881480 GCF_016433145.1 Gracilinanus agilis | reverse complement strand
ACAGGAATTAGCCTTTTTGAGATCAGACAACTATATGTCCATGTTAGGGTTACTCACAGAGAGTAGGAAGAATGTGCTCCTAATTGTTACAGTTCTAAGGTTTGCCTTTGAGATGTCCAAGTGAGAATGTGGCCCTCACCCTGATATTTTTCTTTCTTTTTAAAATTATTTTTTTCCAGTTTCTCACAGAAACAATTTTTGACAATTGTTTTCTGACATTTTAGGATTTAGATTTTCTCCCTTTCTCCATCCTTGACGCTATAAATAGTCTGATATAGTTTATACCAGTGCTTTCATTCAATCCATATTTCCATATTTCCCATGGTGTGACTGGAGACACATATCACACATACAATAAAAAACTCATGAAGGAAATGAAGTGAAAGGTGGTATGCTTTGATCTGCAAATTGAATCTAATAGTTGACTTTGGCTTTGAATAGCATTTTTTGTCATGAGTCCCTTGGGGTTAACTTGAGACCTTGTTTTGTTGATAATGGTTTAGTCTTTCAATGTTGATCATCATATATTATTTCTGTTACCATATACAGTGGTATATCTCCTGGTTCTCCTCACTTCACTTTGCATCAGTACAAATAAATCTTTCCAGGTTTTTCTGAACTCATACTGTTGGTCATTTCTTATGGCAAACAAGTATTTCATTGCAACCATATACCACAACTTGTATAACTCTTCCTCAAGTGATGGACACCCCCCAGGTTTCCAGTTCTTTACCACTACAATAAGAGCTGCTACAAATATTTTGGTACAGATAGGTCTTTTCTCCTTATCTCTGATCTCTGAGATACAGACCCAGTAGTAGTATTGTTGAGTCAAAGGGTATGCATAGTTTTATGGTCTTTTGAGCTTGCTTCCATATTGCTCTCCAGAATGGCTGTATCAGTTCACAGCTCCACCAGCAGTGTATTAGTGTCCCAATTTTCTCATAACCCCTCCAACATTTATCATTTTCCTTTTTGGTCATGCACTCTAATCTTTTCAACCACATACAAACATAGTATGATGACCATCTGTAACATTGTGTTCAAAGAGAGCAAATTCCCTGGTATTCACAATCCAGAGCATAACAATTTTGTGCAAAGCAAGATAGACTTCTCAGTGTCGTTTTATTGTAGATTTTATTGGATTCCAGTTCTTTGTTCATTGAATGTTCTGTGTGTGGTATGTATAGTGGCTCTTCATTGAATGTTCTGTGTGTGGTATGTATAGTGGCTCTTCATCAGCACATATAGGATAACTTTGTTAAATAACTTATTAACCAGAGTATCCCATCCTCCAGCTGTTTTGCTTAAATGGGACTTTATCATGTTTACAATAATGTGGTTCTTTCTTTACAAAGATGAGCCTGGAACATTGTCTTTGCAGCCTCCTGACAACAGTGCTGGGGGTGGTTTGCACCACTCTGTTGATGGGACATTCACTCTATCCCCATGGGGATCATCTTATGACCCTGGAAAAGAGCTCAGCTGGCCCATGGGGAGATTGAATCTGTGACCTAGTGCCTCAGTGAAGGGATGTCTTCTAAAAGAAGGCTGTGGGCAAGTGATGGACTTTGATGAAACGCTCACCCTGTTAGTGGCTGCAGCTAGACTGGGGCTACGAATGGAAAGGCAGCTAGCTGCACTTGGCCAGAAGCCAGAGTGCAGCCAGAAGCTCTGGCTACTTGCCCTTGTGAAAGCTGCTCCCATTCACCATCTTCCAAGGAAAATATGAGTTCCTAGAAATTGAGGCTTTGACACCAAGGGCATGGGATCTGTGGTTGGAAGGTATCTTTAAGGTGGGCCAGTCCTCTTGGAACTGATACTACCAGGTCTAGAGACAGGAGGCCAAACCGGGTCTCATTCACTTGCTAACTGTGTGAGCTGGGCCCAGCTGCCTCGCCCTTACCACTTTTCTACCTTGGAACCAATGCTTAGTAGCAGTTCTAAGACAGAAGGTAAGGGCTTAAAAACAAACCTCTTCATTTTCCAGTTGTGATAGGGGGAGGGACTTGACTAAGGCTACACAGTGAATTCCTGGCAGGGAGAGGCTTGGAAAATTCTGTTCCGATATTCAGTCCTCAGCTTCAATAGATGAAACCCCCCCACCCCCCCCCCCACCGCCTCTTACTATTCTTTAGAGGATTTGCTACTGTAGTATACAGGCTCCTGGTAGAAAGACACAGTAATGTTCTTGGAATGGCTCCTTGGGAACAAAGACTACCTTTGGTGGCGGAGCAAATGCCAGCTTCCCCCTTGGAGAGAATCACCTCGCCTCTCCAAGTGGCAGGGCCCTTCCAACTTCTCTCCTCAATTTCCGAGTATGGAGGCGCCTCAGCAGATCCAAAATATCCTTGAGCAGGTGGCCGCTGCCTTGACAGCGTCCCCATTAAGAAGTATGGAGGGTGACAGGTAGCTCCCCACCTTCCAGATGACTTCCTCCAGAGTTTGAGGAGGTTTTCATGCTGTGTGCAGAGCTAAGGAGTTCAGTGACTTTTGCCTGACCTAGCCTCTCCCAAGCAGCTCCACAGCCAAAACTGAGCCCAAGTCGAAGCCCATGTCCGCGTGCCTGCCCTTCTCTATCTCGGCTGTGGGAAGACAGAGAGGTGACACAGCAGTTGAGGGTGGTGGCTGTGTGGCTCCTCAGGAGGGGAGGTGGGACCTAGAGCAACCTAGTGTCAGAGCCTGCAACTCTGGCTGGACTCCGAGGTCCAAGGCGCTTTCCTTTACACCCCGCCCCTACCTCTTCCTCCGCGTGCGGGGCCTTGTCCCCATTGGCTAGCCAGGGGCAACTGACTGGGGTATCCAATGGGAGCCACTGTCCTGGGCATCCCGGGCGAGGGGCGCTCTCGGTGTGACGGGGAGGGGGAGCGGGGGGAACAGGGGAGGCCGGAGCCAGGCACGAGGAGGCCGACATCTGGTGAGGGGGCCGGCCGCTGGCCCCTCCCACCTCTGCGAGCCCCCGGGGAGGCAAAGGTTAGACGGCGGTAGCAGCAGCCAGAGCGGCGGTGGCACCGGCTGCCGCCGTGAGCGCCACCTGATTGTTAGACCTGCCCATTCGGCACTGCCCACGCGCCGCCGCCGCCGCAAAAAAAAAAAAAAAAAAAAAAAACTTTTGTGCCGCGCGCGCTCCCCGCACACACGCGCGTTCCCGCACACGCACAGAGCCTCGGGCTCCGCAGCGCCTGCACCTAACCGCGCGGACTCCCACACCCTCCGGCCAGAGGCCGGGGCGAGCCGCCGCGGCGGACCCTTCTTCTTTGTGTGGCGGTGGCCGGCCGGCCGGCCAAGGCCGCCCTCGGGCCCGGCGCGCGGGGTCATGCCGCATCGCGCTGCCGCTACCGCCTCTTCCTCGGATACGGCCGGAGCCAGCCTGGCCTCCTTGGAGCTCGACTCGGCGGCCATGGAGCACTACGTGCAGGTCCGCATCTTCAAGATCATCGTAATCGGAGACTCGAACGTGGGCAAGACGTGCCTGACATTCCGCTTCTGCGGCGGCACCTTTCCGGACAAGACCGAAGCCACCATCGGCGTAGACTTCAAGGAGAAGACGGTGGACATCGAGGGCGAGAAGATCAAGGTGATGGGAGAGGGAGGGTGGGCGGGCGCCGGGCCCGGGCCGCCTGGCCGAATCTGGGCCCCACCGCTCTGCACCTTGGGTTCGGGGAGGACCGGGACCAGGGCAGCGGGCCGAGCCACACCATCCCCCCCACCCCCTCTTTCCTTCCCTCACAGCCATTTCAAGGCTCCCCGAGGAGCGGCTGGTTTTCGGATCCAGTTCTTTATTTTCCCCGGCCACTCGATCCCAAGGGAATGCTTGGGAGGCTGGCTGACTCCACCCTTGACCTCCGACCCCTAGCGGGTCGGTCTTGCCCCCGGGGTAGGGTGGGGTGGGGCCAGTGCTTGAGAGGAGGGGGGGGGGAGTGGTTCGTGAGACGGGTTCGTAGGCTCCAGAACCTCAGGTGCCTTAGAGATCCTCTTGGTCAGACCTTCTCAATTTTAGAGATGGGAAACTGAGGCCCGGAGGGGGGAAGGAGGCAGTTTGTCCCAAATCGCCCAACCAGAGATTTCACAGCCCAGATTCCGAGCCGGATGCTCTCACGATGTCTCTCCTGGCAGCCAGTGACTCCCTAGGCTGACAGTGCAGCAGTTGTCCAGCACCAGAGAAAGGGTGTTTCCCGAGGAGAAAAACTCCGTCTTTGTAGTCCCTGAATGCCTCCGGACTCCCGAGAGTCTCCAGCCCGGGAACAAGAGGTCCTGCTGTCTATTCTCCATCCCCAGGGATAGCGAGGCCAGTTCTCCGTCGACCCCCCACCCCCGGAATCCCAGACCGAGGGACACAACTGATTCTCTGAGCTTTGCTGGAATGAAGACCCCATTATTAGAGGATGATCTAAAACACATTGTTCTCGAAAGGGAGAGGGAAGGGCCACAGACCCAAACTGGGGGCAGTTTGAAGGTGCAGGTTTGTGCACACATCCATCTGGGGGGATGTTCATTCTGTGGGACGGATCCCAAAGCACTTTGTGGCTGTGCGGTTTTCTTTTGGGACTTTGGCTGCCATTAAGCTACAGGATCCAGTTTGGCTAATCAGTGCTTGGGGTGGGGAGCGGTGGGCCCTGTAGGAAAGAGTGGGAGACATCAGCAAAGAAGGCTGCCTGATTGTATTGTAATCGAATTAAGGTCAGCTGGGCTGAGATTCTGAAAGATCCCCAAGGACCCCTTGAGTCTATTGGGCCAGGGCTGTTGCTGGACTCAGACTTAGACAAAGCAGGGAGGGAGGCTTGGGTGGCCTGATTGGAGAGGTTCTTCCACCCTGACTGTCTCTCCTAAACTTTCCTGACACCCAGCTTGCTTCCCAGTGTTGCATTATTGGTCATACCTTTGGATTAAGGTATCCTCTCAAAGGCTGAGAGCAGAAGGAGGCCCCCAAAAAGAACTTCCCACTGAGATGCGATTCAGGTTAGGGATGTTCCTGTATTTGTGCGTTGGTAGAGAGTGGGTATGCTTGGGGTGGTATTGGGGGGAGGGAGAAGCAGGAACAAACCCAGTGTATTGGAACTGGCAAACTGAAGAGTTCAAAGGACCTCAGAGGTCATCTGCTTCTGTCCATGAATAGGGATCTATAACTTTTCCTCTGGTCAAAAAAAAAATCCTACTTTTTCTGAAGACCTTCTTCACCCTCCCAAAGCAACCCATTCCCCCTTTGAAAAATCAGTGTCTTGTTAATGACTTTCATTTTTGCCTTAGAGCCATTTGTGGACACCTCACTCCCCCCACTTGTAACAAAGGGCACAGCAGCCGAATCTGACATCAGATATAACATTCGGCCCCGGCAGGCCCCCACTTCACTGCTCATCACGAAGACAAAGCTTTCATTTGAGTGGGGTTTGGGGGCTTCCTTTGTTGTAGATTGTGCTTACTGTTTGTTGGGTTCTGCTTGTTTTGACCCACAGTGACCATATAAGCCTTCCCATGTTGCTCAAGATTCTTCCCATTCATTATTTTCTTAGAGAGCAGTAATCTTCGTACATTCATGTACCCCATTTCATCTGGCCAGTCCCCAACCAGTGGACGCCTGTGTTCTTCCAATTGTTTGCTGCTACAAAAAAGGGCCCCTTTGCCTGCTCTAGTATATTTGGGACTTTTCTGTGTTTGACTTCCTTGGGATGGATGGGATCATTTCATTTTGCTTTGCTGCTTACTACTTGTTCTGTCCTGAACAAGTCACTTCCTCCTCTCCACAATGGTGGCTACAGTCTTTGCACTCACTCCTCTGAAGGCTTGTGAGGGAAGTGCTTTGTCAGCCTGAAAATATTGGAGAAATGAAATGGGAGATGCTCTTATGACTCTACCACCCTAGCCAAAACTGTGGCCCATCACTTAGCACAGGGCATTGTTCTTCCTTCCCAAAGCCAGGCTGGTGATCTGGGGCAATCTGGCACATGTACACAGGAAGGATTTCTGACCTTTCAGAGTGGCTCGAAGCATAAGCAGCTCCTGTTTCTCCAGGGTTTTGGCGTTTACAAAGCCTGTTCCTGGACAATAGCCCTGTGAGGAACTCTGATCAATGCAGTGACCAACTGCGACCTCAGAGGCCTGACAGTGAAGCATGCCCTCGCTGCCAAAGGCCTGTGGCCTGAAGGTGCTCAGCGAGGCATCCATTGCCTTCCAAGGCTAGTGTGTTAATCTGCTTTGTTTAATGGTTACTTCTTTCTTACAAGGGAAGGCTCTAGGATGGTGGTGGTAGCTGTAGTAGTGTGTATGACTCTATGTGTATATGTGGGGTGACAGTGATAGGTTTGAAAAAATGCACCGACAAACACCTGTGTGTGCATGTGTGTTCATACATATGTAGCCCTAGGAAGGATTAATACAAGGATTATTTTTCCCATTTTACAGAAGAGGAAACTGAGGCTCAGGGACAGGAAGCAGCTGGCCCATGGTGATATCACTGGTGCCAGAGCTAGTAGGTGGCAGAATAGGGATTTGGATGGACTCCAAGTCTATCCCATTTTTGGTTCTACCACTAGCTCTAAGGAGTGATTAGAATTGGGGAGATTTTCTTATCGAGACTTCTGATCAGTGAGGGTAAGACCTTGATTCTGGTCTCCTTTCAGGCTTCTTTAGAAACAGGGGTGGGGGATGGGGGGTGGGGGAGGGGGGTTCACTGGCAGACCATGGGAGAAGAGAGAGGCTCCTGTCAGAGATGCGGAGATCAGTCCCAGGGCCCTAAGGAGGTATTTTGGTGGGCTTTGTGCCAGTTGTTCCAGCCTCTTCCCCAGAAGGCATGGGTCTAGGTCTGGCACTAGTCACTAGGCACAAAACTAGCCACGCATTATATTACATGCAGATGAGCACTTCTTCAGAGCTTGTGTATGGTAAGGAATTGTAGGCATTTGGCCTGAGCTGTTGAGCAGGATGGCCCTGTATGTAGATATATAAGGGGAGAAAGGCCCCCTAGCAGCCCACCTCCAACCTCTGACACGTGGAGTCTCTGAAGGAGCTATGACCTTGTGTCTTGAGGAACTGCAAAGCTCTGTGCAAGGTGGACCTCAGAAAGGCCCCATGCATGAGTGAGGGTGACAGAAGAACAGAGCAGCTGATCTATTCTGAGGGTTAGACAAGAGATTCCCTCGGCCATCTCCCCCAGTCCCCAACTCTCCCCTCTTACTCTGGAGCTTCTCAAGGAGTGAGTGCCCAAACCACTCAGCTAGCTGGTAACTGCCGAAAGGCTTCCTCCTTTTGGGAGAGACAGGAAAGCTTCAGGATACCCTGGCTGCAGACTCAAAACGAAGGAGTCATAGGAAGGCTGAAGGTCCGGGATCGTGTGGGAGAGATGAATGAAGGTCTGGGGATCATGGCCAATCTGGATAACTGTCCAGGGGAGTTACAGGTGAGCAGGATGGAAATGATGGGGCCCCGGGGACTGGCTAGTAACATCCTAGACCTCAGGAGAGTTCATGACAGAGCTGAACAGAAATTCAGAGTATCATGGGAGAGGCTAGAAGAAAATGGAGGATATCATGGGACAACTGGGCAGAAGTTCTGTGGCTTGTCCTGTACCTTCCTTAGTGAGATTTGCAGGAGAGGGTGTAAAGAATGCTTTCATGATAGCTTGCACTTGGATGGGCTTTAGGGTCTACAAAGCTCCATTATCAACAACACTTGGAGAGATATGGAGTATGTAAGCCCTTGTCCAGGGGTCAGCAACCTTTTTGGCCGTGAGAGCCATAAATGCCACATTTTTTAAAATGTAATCTCGTGAGAGCCGTACAGCGCTCACAGTGCCGCTCCTGTAACAGCGCCTGAAAAAAATGGACTTTATGGCTCCTGCAGAAAGAGCCATACGTTGCCGACCCCTACCCTTGTCCATTGTCCTCCCTTTACTGAGGAGAAACCCGAGGCCCAGAAGTGAAGAAACTGCCCAGGACCACACTAGCTTCTCTTCTTTTCTTTTTCAACTGATGCTCTTTGAAAAAACCCATCAATGCCACTCCCCCAGTGACATCTTCCCTCCCCCATCTCCCCTGTGTCAGCCAAGGATAGGCAAACCAAACAAATCTGTATGTTTGCCGATATTTATCTCATTCTGCACCTGTAGTCCACCACCTCTCTGACCAGAGATATGTTTCAACATTGGTCCCACAATTGATGCCAGCTCTGATGTCTTTGAGGGCTCTTTTTCTTTCTATCATCCTGTTTGTTGCCTAGTCCTCCCCCATCCCTTTACTCTGCATTCTGCTGCTCTTTCTTGCCACTTGAAGGACTTGGAGCCCTAGCTCTGACTAGCAGCCAGGTCCCCTCTTCTAGAGACTGGACCAGGCGTCTCTGTGTCCTTGTCAAGGTTTGAAAATGATGCATAACCCCCCCACACTCTCAAATGATGCTCCCTGAAGTGTTACTGTTCCCCAGAGGCTTTGAAAAACACACATGATTTATTAAAAAATAAATCCCAGTGGACTGCAAAGAGCAGGATTTTCCAGGCTCCAGATAAGTCCATTTCCAGAAAAGCATAGGAAGAAATGGCCTTTGTCTTTCCCCCTCTGTCGGCCTTGTAGCACTGGAGGTGTCTGCCTGGTGTGCCTCTGCCCCTTGGCCCCCCCCCCCCCCCGCCTGGCTAAAACAACTCCTGTCTTGGCCACTTCCCATCTCCATTCTGCACCCCAGTTTCTTCGGTCAAATTCGAAGGGGGCTGTACACTAGAAGGGGTCGCCCGCTCACTCATTTAAAAAAATATGACCATCACTGTATTTCAATAGAATCGCTTTCCTTTGTACTCCTCGATATTTTCTTTTATGCATTTAACAATGTGATTGTGAGAAGGGTCCCAGGCTTCATCAGACACTACCCAAGAAACCCCTGGGCCCCAGAAAGGTGGAGAACCCAAGGAAGCCTAACTCAAGACTCCCTGGGGCAGTGTGACAGGGGAAAGGAAGGAGGGGGAGGGGTCCTAAAAGGTTGAGGGGGTGGGATGGTTACCAGGCAACCAGGAGCCCCATTGTCTTCCCTCACTCCAGGCAGCATATGTCTTTCTTAGAACCTCCTGGCAGGCTCCCCTTTTTACCTTGACCTGCAGCTGTAGCCACTTGGTTGTGGCCTAGTTTCCCAGATCTTGGGGACCTGAGGGAGGATCAGTCCTATTGGTCCCTCATAGGAGGGAATGCCCCTGGAATTTGGGAGCTAAGGGAGCATCTGTTCCTTCATGACTGCCTGAGGCCCTTCAGAGTCCAGGAGAGGGATATTAAGGAATTTTAACTCTTTGGGTAGCCAGATCACAAAGGGGACTATGAAGGGAGGGTAGGTACAATGGAAGGAGTCAGTGGGCCTGGCTGTGAATGCTGGATCAGCCTCTATTGGACAGGTAAGTCTCTTTCTTTCCCTGGGTCTCCATGTAAAATGGATATTAGAGAGATTCACAGCCCCTCCAGCACAGAATTCTGCCTTTGATGTGGGACCTGGAAAAAAGCTTGAGGAGGCCCTGGCTGATCTTCTTTGAACAGAGTCATGGGTTTTAGAGTTGAGAAGAGTTCCCCCTTTTACAGATGTAGAAACTGAGGCCCAGAGTGCTCATATCACCCAGAAAATAAATCTGAGGTGCCCCAGATACTCCCATTGTGAGTCAGCTAGCCATGGATTTTGTACCAACCGGCTAATTTGGTCAATTTTTCCATGGAGAAGTAGGGCTGTTCTTGAAACTTAAAAAAAAGACATCATTAATGATTTAAGAAGTGGGTCCCAATCCGGTGTTGGAGTCCATTTCCTGAGCCATATCTTTGAAGGTATGCTGGCCAGGCTTACAAATGGAATTCAGAGGCCTTCATACCACTTCTCTGAAGATTTAGGGGTGAGGGTTGAGGAGTTTGGCCACCATCATACCTTGCTTCATAGATTCCAAATTCTCTTCCCTCTCCACCTCCACTTGATCTTAACAATAAATAATAGAAATACTGCATTCTCTACACAGTACAAGCAGTCCCCAGCTTATATGTGTTTAGAAATTTTATTGCAAAAAAACAAAATAAAATAAAAATAAAAAAGAGAAACTTTATTGCAAGTCAGTCGTTTGAAATTTAGAGTAATTTTAAAAAATGAAAACATTGTAATATGGACTGGATGGTTATCAGGCGAACTCACAGCTGCCTACTTAATCTACAAAGTAGTACTTGCTGTCCTGTACTCAGAGTATGGACAGATAGAAAAAGAGGAGGGGGAAGAAAAAGACAAAGTTTCCATTTCTGGGCCTCAGCTCAAGGCTAGCTCTAGGCAAAATTTGGAACCAGGTGACTTTAGTGTTTGGCAGCTCCCATTTTCTCCCTCTGCCAGTGCTCTTGTGCTGTCCACTGGACTATCCTACCCCACCAGGCCTGTCTTGGTCTTCCTGCTCCTCAATTAGTGGAAAGAAAATTGGACTTAGATTTAGAAGGTTTAGATCTGACCTGACTAGCTAAGTGACCCTGGATAAATTTTTCTTTCCAAGCCTTAGTTTCCTTCTTTGTAAGAGAAGCCTATACTTCCTGTATTCTTGATTCAGGACTATTAGGGATTCCTTCCTTTTCCCCAATTAGATTGGCTGTTTCCTTAGGGAAAGCATATCTCAGCAGAGTGTTAGGAGGCAGAGAGTCCAAGTTCTACTCAGGTAAGTATGATTGGCTCACACTCCTCCCAAAATTATCTGTAGTTTTGAAAGGGAAAGCTTGTATACCCCTCATGAATCTCTAATACATTTCACATTTTCTACAGCCTGGACAAAGTGAAGAATGAGGAGAAAGAGTTACCAGCAGCAGCAGGAGGAGAGTGGAGGGCTGGTGATAATTATTTTGATTCAACAAGCATCTCTTAAATGTCTGATGATGTGCCAGGCCTTGTACTAGACACTGGGCATGTGAAGATACATAAAAAAGTTGGAAGGAACCTTATAGTCCAACTGTCTCATTTTATGATGGGGAAACTGAGGTCCAGAGAGCTTATATGCCTTGGCCTTGGTGGTACAGGTAGTGATCAAGCCAGGATTCAACCCCAGGACATTTAACTCTGAATCTGGTACACTTTACATTACCTCTTAATTCAACCCGTCTTGTGTAGCATTAAGTCTCTCATCAGCGTGGTTGTGTTTTAGCCCCCTGCTAGACCATGAGGACAGGGCCTGAATCTTATCCTAAATTTGTATATCCCTCAGTGCCCAGCACAGGGTTCTGTACACAGCCAGTGCTTAATATTTGTTGAAAAGCCATGGAAACAATGGGGCACTGTAGCCTGGCCTGGAAGATAGTTTCCAGGGCCTGAAGCCAAGTACCCCTCCCCCATGCCAGGATATTATCTAGAGGCCAAGGGGATAAATTTCCCTGGGCTAGGGGTGGGGGAGAGGGGGAGAGGAGAGGGACAACACCTAGAAAGCAAACCTCCCTTGTTGGTCTTTGCCAAGCAGAGAAGGGAGAAGCAATGGGTCAGCCTTTTATGGAAAGTCCAGTTGACTCAGGGAAAGTTTTCCCATCCTGGGAATAGGAAGAGCCCAAGGCCCTGGACCTACGCTCCTCAAACTGTCATGTTGTAGGACTGCAAAACTTAATCTCCAATCCTGGCTCTCTCATCAGTTGACCCTGACTTTGGCCAAATCACCTCCTGTTTCTCTGGGCCTGAGCTTCCCCTTTATCTGAACATGAACTTCCTGATCTCATTGGGCTATTTCAAACAGTATATGATGGAGGAGTTATGAAAGTACTTGGTCTGGAAGTCCATAGGAGGGAGAGAGACAGAGACAGAGACAGACACTCTGTGTGTGTGTGTGTGTGTGTGTTCAGATGCTTTGGCGGCAGTTGTATGAAGGGTTTACTGGGTAGGGGAGAGATAGGATACTGCTGCTTCATGTGGATTTCAATCACATGAGACCAGATTTGTAAAGTGTTTCATCTGGTTCTTGGTACACAGTAGACACTCAATTGATGTTCATTGCCTCCACTTTTTTAAAGTTTTTATTTTGAATATTTCCCCTAGTTCCATGTTTCATGTTCTTTTCCTCTCCTCCCAACCCCCCTAACCCCCCTTAGCCAATGCACAATTCCACTGGGTTTTACACGTATCATTGATCAAGAAGCCTCCACTTTCAAATGTGGAGAGAAGTATAATAGTTTCCACTCTTTTATGCTCTCAGCTGCTTGCCTCCTGGTCACATGCTTTTGTATGTGTGTCTTTATGGAGGGGGGGGTGTCACAAGGAGCTAGGGGGAAGGCCAGGGTCTGAGTTTGAATTCTGAGCTAACAAACAATCATAACAATACATTATATTCTATTAACACTCTAAACTTAGAAATCAGTTTCCATTCACAGCCCTGACAGGTAGGTAGTACAAATATAGTTATACTCATTTTGCAGATGAGGAAACTGAGGCACAGAGAGGTGATCACTTGGTATCCAATCAAATGGATATTCTCCATTTTATAGATCAGGGAACCGAGGCCCAGAAGTGTCATTGCTTGGTCTTCAGTCATGGAGTCAGTGTAAGAACTGAGATTAGAACTCAGATCTGATGATTTCAACCATTTTGAAAATTGCAAAGCAGGCTTCCAGAAGGGGGGGGCACTCTCCTCTCATGACACCAATAGAGTATCACAATGAGGATACTAAGTCCTTTTCCCACTCCCTTTCCACACACCCCTCTTCCCCCCTTCCCCACCCTGGGTATTTTTAGAGCCTTGGTGTTAATGCATCTGCTTTATACCTTCAGGCTCTTTGGGATTCAGCCTTCTAAGAGTATAAAAAGTAACAGGGCCACAGATTTCTACTTAAGAATTGTACCTGCCAACTTCTTCTTGATTCCCAGCCCAATTTGGACTTTCCTACTGCTGACAGGGTGGGGCATGGCAGTTGAACCTTTCATTTGGAAGAGGTGACAGGCTTTCTTCTGCTGTCATAAGCCAAACAACCAAAGAGGCTGAATGACCTCCCTTCCTTCCTCCCACCCAGGCAAGTTGAAGGGGAATTTTTGCACTAGACTCAGTGCCATTTTTAGGCATTGTTGTGTGTGAAGTGCTAGGTGATCTCTAAGGGTCATGGAATATTCAAGCAGAAGCCTTCAGGGATGCTAGAGAGGGAAGGAAAGTATTTATACTCTAGATATGAGGTCAGACTTGGATTGTAGGGCTGACCCAGAGACAGAAGGGACTCTCATATTTTACAGATGAGGAGACTAGTCCAGAGAAGAAAGGTGACTCTCCTCAGATCTTATAGGAAGTAGATAGCAGAACCGGGATTCAAAGATAGGTCTTCTAATTCCAAAACTCAAACTCTCCACTCCACTCCATATTTAGCAGGGAAGCTGGGAATTTCCAATAATCCTTTTGGAAAGTAAACAATCGCAGCCTAATTTAAGTATTTCCAAAATCCTGATTTCCATATAGCAGGTTTGCTTTAAGTAGAGTGCATCTGTATGTTCCTAGCAACATGTCATCTATATGTATAAGTGTCCAAAAGCATTTATTAAGCCATGTGCCATGTCCTCTTGTAAAGCCCATTCAGTGGGATGGTTTTTAGATCCTGAGCAGGACCCCTGGATCGCCAGTTTCTTGGAATGGCTGCCCTCTTGTTTTCCCCTTCAAGTCAACCCCCTTTTCTGGCTCTTGCTTATGTAGGTGGCATTTGGAAGAATTTGGTTGATCCCACACCTCCCTTCATCTTCCCAGGATGCTCAAGGGCAAATGGGCTCTTTTACTTGTTCACCCTTTTCCCTCACAGATTTCTAGACAGCTGGGGATTCTTCCTTTGGGCCCCAGGTGGGAAGGACCTAATTTACAGAGACCATTGCTAAGGAACAAAATCCGTCTGAGGCCATAGCCACTGGATCACAATGTCTTTGTGGTGTAGAACCTAGTTTAAATAGTACCCTCAGTTAATGTGTCCCACCACACTTAGTTTTTAGAAGAAAAGCTTAAGTCAGAGAGTCAAGAAAAAAATGAAAAAAAAATTGCTTCTGAGGGGTGTCTTAGGGCCTGTCTGTCCACCCATCCATTCATCCATCCAACTAAATGGTATTTTTCTTTTCTTTTAAACCCTTACCTTCCGTCTTGGAGTCAATACTGTGTCTTGGCTCCAAGGCAGAAGAGTGGTAAGGGTAGGCAATGGGAGTCAAGTGACTTGCCCAGGGTCACACAGCTGGGAAGTGTCTGAGGCCGGATTTGAACCTAAGACCTTCCGTCTTTAGACCTGGCTCTCAATCCACTGAGCTACCCAGCTGCCCCCTAAATGGTATTTTTCTGCATGTTTTTAACTCAATCATAGACCTCAAGAAAGCAAAAATGTCAGAGCAGAAAGATACCTTAGAGATCATTGAGTCCAACCCTCTCATTTTATAGAAGAAACTAAGGCCCAGACAAGGAAAAGGACTTTGTTCCTCCACTCTAGGAGCTCTCAATCTAGATTAAACACCTGTGTGCCTTCAGCCATTTCCTGCATCCCATTATTCCTTTATTTACCTTCAGGTACTTTTAAAATAAAATAGAGGGAAACTTTGGCAAAGTGAGGTCCTCAGGGAATGGGTGGCAGGTAGGAAGGAGGAAGTTCTAGGCTAATTTTATTTTCTAGTTAACCAACAGTAAGTTAATAAGCATTTGTTTTTTAAAAAATAAATTTTATTGATAACTTGTTTTTACATTACCTAAATTTATCCCTTTCTCCTCCCATAGAATCCTTTTTTAAAATCCCTACCTTCTGTCTTAGAATCAGTACTATGTATTGGTTCTAAGGTAGAAGAACAGTAAGGACTAGGCAGTGGGTGATTTGCCCAGGAAGTGTCTGAGACGAGATTTAAACCCAGGACCTCCCATCTCCAGGCCTGGCTCTCAATCCACTGAACCAATCATCTAGCTGCCTTTCCTCATAGAATCTTATAACAAATAATTGAAAAGAATCCAGCAAAATTTGTTAGTACTTAAAAAAAAATTTGCCATTATCTGGAATATCATCACACACGGAGCATCAACTCCTACAAAGGAATGTGGGAAGGGGGAGGTATCTTCTCATATCTCGTCTTTGGGGCACAGCTTGTTCTTTATTAAGCTCATACTTTATACAAGTACTAATTTACTATAAAATACTAGTACCAGGCACTTTGCTGAGTACTAGGGCTATAAAGAAAAGCAGAACAATCCCTTTCCCAAGGACCTAATGAAAGAGACAACATAGAACTGATTAGGAAGATACAAGACATATACAGAGTAGGTGAAAGGCCCTCTGAAGGTGGAGCAATAGCAGCTGGGGGGCGCTGGAAAGGGGGACCAACAAAAGCTTCCTGGAATAGGTGGCATTTGAGCTGAGTGTTGAAGGAAAAGATTAGGAAAAAGCTCTCAGCCAACGATGAGAACCTTGTTGCTAATGTCAGAATCTACTTTGCTGTCTTAGTAAGTAGAGGCAGCATAGGGAATTAGAAGTCAGAGGCACTAGGTTTGATTCCTGGCTCCTGTGCTACTTACTAGCTGTGTTACCTTGAGCAAGTCACCTAACAACCTGTCTGGGTACAGGTAGAGAAGAATCATTCTGAAGGAAGAAACAACAAGACATGGTGGGGAAGGCCTCTGTCATACAATGTACAGGTAGATTTATCAAACTGGGGGAGAGGAAAGGGGAGGAACCAAAGAGGAAGAGCTGTGGGAATTCTACTTTATTTAGCCATTAAATAAGCCTAGAATACTTTCATGGAGTTTTTAAAAAGAGGGGAATTATCTTTTTAATTTAACTGAGTAAAATTGCTTTTAAATTAATTTTGTCAAGCCCCAAATTCAGCTTTCATCTGTACTTTGGCAAGATGTGTCTGCTGACTTGAAAATTGACCATTTTCTGAAAGGTGGTGGTAACTGTCTGGTTCTTCTCTGGTTTTCATATGGCATCCACTGGCCGTGTTCCCTCTCCCGTGTAGGTGTCTTCCCCCTTCTGAGTCGAGATCCCACTTCTCCTATCTTACAGGTGCAGGTCTGGGATACTGCTGGCCAGGAACGGTTCCGCAAAAGCATGGTGGAACACTATTACCGAAATGTGCACGCAGTGGTCTTTGTCTACGATGTCACCAAAATGACTTCCTTTATCAACCTTAAGATGTGGATCCAGGAATGTAATGGGCATGCTGTCTCTCCACTTGTCCCCAGGGTGCTTGTGGGCAACAAGTGTGACTTGAGGGGACAGATCCAGGTACCCTCCAGCCTGGCTTTGAAATTTGCCGATGCTCACAACATGCTGTTGTTTGAAACGTCAGCCAAGGACCCCAAAGAGAGCCAAAATGTGGAGTCCATTTTCATGTCCTTGGCCTGTCGCTTGAAGGCTCAGAAATCACTACTGTATCGAGATCTGGAGAAGCAGCCAGGGAAGGTGCAGAAACTGGAGTTCCCACAGGATGCAAACAGCAAAACTTCCTGTCCCTGTTGAAGCCAAATGGTTTCAGATGAGCTATTGTTACAATTTCTCCCCTTTTCCTGTGACTCCACTACACTGATGAACACAGCTTGTTTCTGTACAAGTTGACATTAAAATATGATTTGTATAGATTATCACTTGGATTCTTCTTTTGTCTTCCTTTTGGTGGGCATTTGGGTTTTCTAGACTTGGGGATAACTTCATAAGATAAGAATAATTCCCTTTTCAGAATGCTTTGATTTTGACAAAGCATTTTCCTAAAAATGATCACATGGGGTAGAGAGTGATAAAGAGAGGAATGAGGTTGGGGAGGAGAAGTAATTTGGAATTGTTTGCACATAGGGTTAGGCTATGGCAGTAATGGGATGGGAGGGAGCTCACCTGAACTGGTCCCCAAATGGGCCAGTGTTTCTGCGCCACTGAATTGTATTGCTCCATGCTCGGGACATAGAGACTAGGGTCTTGGAGGGAGGCCAAGGGCCTCTTTGCCTGTCCCTGAAGCTACAGTCACTTAGACTAGGGCTGGGTGGGCCAGAGCTTCTGGGAAGAGGGGAGGGAGGGAGGGAAGGAAGGAGCCTTGGGATGATGCTGTCTGTACTCTCTAAATTTCAGAGCCGTGGAGTAAAGCTCTCATTGTCCTGCCCAAGTTAGGACTCTGATAAGAAGGCCAATGTTTATGATACTTTACAGATATGCTCTCAGTTGTCCTCACAACCAATCCTTTATTAAATGGCAAGCTCCTTGACATCACAGACTGTTACTCTTCAAATCAGTTCCCCAGGATTCTGAACAAAATAGGTGCTTCATCAATGTGTGAATGAAGGAGGTAGATCCTGCAATTGTTCACATTTTTTTTCAGATAAGGAGCCTTGGCCAGTAATGTGGCCAGGAAGTTCTGGATTTGAGATTCGAATCCAGTTCTTCTAACTCCAAATCCTCTTTCCATTAGACAAAATTTGCCCTTTCTCAGTTTTAACTAGGGTCTCCTCTCACTAGATTGATTTTTAGATGAATATCCTTTAGCCCATGCTTCAATTCTCTAAGCATAACTTGGTAAGAAAATGTGGCAAGTATTTTGTTCATCAGAGGGTGTATTCATGGGTAGAAGAAGAAATAGAATTTTGCTTTCCCATCATGGGGGGAGGATGTGCTACAGTGTCTACAAAGTAGGCCAAAACATTTCCCACGATGCAACTGGGCAGAACTCAGCCTGAGGTAAAGCACACTCAACAGAAGTCCCATTAAGTTTGTTTTTTGTTTTTTGTTGTTTTTTTTAAACCCTTAACTTCTGTGTATTGGCTCATAGGTGGAAGAGTGGTAAGGGTGGGCAATGGGGGTTAAGTGACTTGCCCAGGGTCACACAGCTGGGAAGTGTCTGAGGCTGGATTTGAACCTAGGACCTCCCGTATCTAGGCCTGACTCTTAATCCACTGAGCTACCCAGCTGCCCTCCCATTAAGTTTGGAAAAGACTTTTCTCACAAAACATTAATGCTGAAAGAAATGCGAAGAGCATTCCATCCAGCTTCCTCAGTGTACAAAGATTGGAGAGAAGAAGGGAATGTGGTTGATGTTCATTTCTCAATCTTTCCTACCCCTAGAAGTAACCCTTGGGCATCATCAAAGTAGAAAGTGGCCTAAGAGGCTTACATCTTCCTCTGCACTTCCCAGAGCAGCACCTGAGAGGAGGAGCACTGACTGCTGTATACCCACCATGCTACTACCACCTCCTCTGAAATTCAAATGTGTGGATTACTTTACAGGGTACTCAGATTTCACTCTCCATTCTTCTAGCTAATATAATGAATCCTGGCTATTTTGCCCAAGATGAGTCCATCTTATTCTGAGTCACAGATACAGGTACTAGAAGCATCTGTATACCCCTGACTTGGCCAAGCAATAGGTGTAGACAGAAGGGATAGGGAAATGGAAAGAGTGTTTGAATTCATTGACTTAACCCCACCTAGCTCCCAAGACTCAGTGAGAGATGATAACTAAGCAGGAGGGACTTTGCTTACACATTTGGGGAGGGACAAAAGTAACCTAATCTACCAAAGAGGGAAAACCAGGATCTTGGGTTGTTGAGGACCTGGAGGAGGTTTCCATGGTAGACTGCAGAGATTATATGGAAGACAGCTTTGTTTTTGCATGGGGATTAAAAAGACAAGGCATTAAGCATTCTGACCCTGCTGCAATGAGAAATTTCATATCCATGCTACATTAAAATCATGGAATCTCAGAGTTGGAAGGGACCTCTACACATATTTGAACAAGAATCAATTCTATGACATCTAAACAAATGGTCATTTAGACTATTTTTGATGATCTCCAGTGATGATAGGGAACTCACCTCCTGGGACCAGCCCATTCAAGTTTTAGACAGTTTTGGAATATAAAAGAAGCCTCAGGAGAATGTTATAGTTATTGTTATATTTATATGTTATTTTCTGTGTATGCTGTGTGATAATATATTATGTTCTGAGGTGTTGTTTGCCATGAAATAGCACTAGTTCTTGGCCACAAGGGAAACATCCTAGAACATTCTAGAACCAGAGTTTTAAAAAAAATTTTGTATCCCAAACCCTTTTAGCAGTCTGATGAAGCTTCTGGAACTTTTCTCAGAATAATGTTTTTAAATACATAAATTAAAATACAAAAGATTGCAAAGGAAACCAATTATATTGAAATGCATTTATCAGACTTTTTTTCAAAAGTTCAAGAACCCCTGCTCTAGAATGTAGGTAGTGTTCAGGGTGAAGATAAGTGGGATTCTTTGGTATTGATTAAGATTAGTAAAGAAGCAGGTATATAGGGAGAGACTGAAAATTAGAGAGAAGATGGTTGAAGACAGTAATTTGCTGGAGAAAGTAGGACAAAATGGGATCAAGGGCCCAAGTAGATGAGCCAGTCTTGGCAAGAAGGGCTATTTCATCAGGTACTGGAGCAAAGGAAGGGGAAGAAAGTGAGGAATAATGTCAAGGGATTTTAAGATATAGAATAGGACAGTGATGGTGAACCTATGGCACAGATGCCAAAGATGGCATGCGGAGCATTCTCTATAGGCACACATACCCCCTTCCCCAAAGTTTGTTACTAGAAAGGCAGAGGGACTCAGGCAGAGCTGTTCCCTACCCCCCTCTCCACCCCACCTGATGAAATTTTTTCATATCCTCTGCCCTCTTCCCAACAGCCCGATGGTAGTGCATAAGAGGTGGGTGGCTCAGAGGCAGCAGAGTGCTACAGGTCCCTCCCCTCCCCCTTTCCACTCACTTCCTCACTTCACTCAATCCTATGCCCAGCAGCCCAATGGGAGCACTTTCTCTCTCCCTTGTGTGGGGTAAGGTGGGGCCCAGATAAGCCTGGCACTTGGTAGAAGGGGAGGGGCATAGCACTTGGTCTGGGGCAGGGGTCAGCAACGTATGGCTCTCAAGTCATATCTAGCTCTTTTGAGGGCCAGATATAGCTCTTTCTGCAGGAGCCATAAAGTCCATTTTTTTTCAGGCACTGTTACAGGAGCGTGCGCTGTGAGCACTGTACGGCTCTCACGAAATTACATTTTTAAAAATGTGGTGTTTATGGCTCTCATAGCCAAAAAGGTTGCTGATTCCTGGTCTGGGGGGTGGGTTGGGGGCTGGGCCCTGCACTCCTTCTCTAAAAGGTTCACCATCACTGGAATAGGGAGTTCACAGCAAATAGCCTCTATTTTCTCAGTAAAATATGAGGAAGGGAGAGAGAAGGGAAAATACAAGAGGCTTGAGGAGAGAAGGAAAACTTTGGCATATAGGGGAGAGTACAATAAAGAGACAATTAGGGAGGATTAAAAGGATTGCCTTGCTATAGTGAGGTCCTAGTTGATTCAATATAGTAAATTTGTAGTGGAACTAGCAGCATGACTGTATGTTTTCCTTCAACTGGGTTCAGCAACAGATGGCTAAAAGCAGAGAAAGCACATCCAGGGTTAGAGTTTGGCACGGCATGAGTGAGGATCAGAGTGGGCAAGGTATTCAAAAGAAGAGGACTAGGCAGAGTTGAACTGCTTCACTACAGGGAAAAAATTGGGAAGGAAAAACAAGAGAAGCCACAGCAGAGCTTCTGGCCTGGGAGAACACTGAGGGACAAAGGACTGGAAGTCACAGTGAGGACCAAGATTAGGTTTTGGAGGAATGAGACCCAGGGAGAAATGTAAGGATATGAGATTATGGTCAGAGGATTTAAAAGTTCTTGATTATGAAAGCAGAACACTTATCTTTCCTTTATCTCAGCTACAGTGGTAGACCACTGGAGTTGAAGAAACTGATGACCTAGGAAGCCAGGATGTTTGAGTGGACATATAGATATATAGC
>NC_058136.1:13847637-13860245 GCF_016433145.1 Gracilinanus agilis | reverse complement strand
GGAAGTTAATCAAGGGAGGTGATAAGGGATAGGGTCTTAATAGCAAACCACTGATTTTAAAGGAAATAGTTTAAGGAGAAGGGGTAGGAATGGGGGAGGATTTGAAAATGTCAGCAAATGCACAACTGATGATTATAACTCTGAATGTGAATGGGATGAACTCGCTCATAAAACGGAAGCAAATAGCAGAGTGGATTAGAAACCAAAACCCCATCATATGTTGTCTACAAGAAACACATATGAGGCGGGTGGACATACACAAGTTTAAGGTTCAGGGCTTGAGCAAAATCTTTTGGGCGTCAAATGAGAAAAAGAAGGCAGGAGTGGCTATTGTGATTTCTGACAAAGCCAAAGTAAAAATAGATATGATTAAAAAAGACAGGGAAGGTCATTACATCCTGATTGGGATTGAGAAACTTCCATGCCAATAATAAGGTCTTGAACTTAGTGTAAGACTCGAAGTTGCAATGTTAAGACATAGGACTCTTCAAACTACATTGCCAGTCAGGTACCGGAGGCTGGCCATCTTCCTGGCTCACCCTACCATATCCCTGAGAGTGAAGATAAATCAGACCAGGGAATGACACTTCCCTTGCACATAAATCTGGTCCTCTTTTCTCTCTTATAGAATGGCAACTTCCTGTAGTCTTGGCTGCCAATGGGTAAGTGCAATATTACTGCATTTTGTCCTACAGACTAGTGGGATAGAAATTACATTAATTGGACCCTAATACAAGGGCCTGTTATGAATTTATTTTTGTTTATTCAGAAATTTTTATATGCATAGATTTTGATATTTTGATTCTGATTTAAAATTTTTTTCTTTCTCCCAAAGTTTAATTTTTTTCTATTTGTTTTTCTTTTATGTTTTTGTTTTCTCTTTTTAATTGGCTCATACACCCCCATAACTCAACCATGTATCCTGAGATGATCTGGGTGTTTCTTTTTTAAACACCCTCTTCGGGGGGGATTGTATTTTTATAAAATATAAGAATTAAATTTTTGTTTGAGAAAATTTTCAGGGAAAGAAGCTTGCTGACTCCTTATTCCAGAGAATGAACTGTTTGCAAAAAGATGCCTGAAGAATCTACATTGCATCAAGAGATCCAGAATGAACTTTGGGGTACAATTGATTGAACTGATGGGGGGTGAACAGTTACTTTGAATGTACATTTTTATGCCAATAGAGGGCTGCTCCCAATTGGTTTTTTGTCAGTGCATCTAGCAAAACATTGGTTTTGCTTTCTTTCTCTTCCATTCCCCTCTTATTTCTAACTATTGTAGTTAGAAGACCTTTGTGGGTACAAGATGATTATGCAAAGTGATCACTTGGGGTGACTAGGCACCCAAGGATCATGACGGGGGATTGTGTAAATGGAATTAGCTTACCCTCATTCATTCTTTAGACTTTAGCCACCAGGAATAATGTCACCCCATCCAACTTAGAATTAAGTGGGGAGGGGGAGGTCTGTGACCCACACATGATAGTAAGTAACAAATCAAAAATAAGGGACTGCCAGGGCAGTCCAAAACAGAGTTGAGACTGTCATTTGTCCACTTGAAATTGGAGGTGGATGCAGGAAGTGACGAAATATGCTATCTTTTAAATGTGATGGTAACTTCCTGTGGGGAGCAGTTGGTGCTTTGAACTTGGTGTTGAAGGAGCTCTGGTGAGACCTCAGACGGCTTCCCTTTGAATTGTCACATGGCTAAGTTAGGCTGACTCTCTTTCTCTTCTCTTGATGTTTCTGGAGGCTCTAGCCTCAAGGAGGCCTCTCTTCTTACCTATGCTTGCCTTTTAAGTCATGTGCTAACCTCCATTTTTCTGTTAAGTCAGTATAACACCTGGCTGGGCAACTAAGTCTCAGGGATTTTAGAACTAAGTACTGGGTTTGGTAACTAAATGCCTCAGGAGGACTTAAGGATAAAAGAAAGGCTTAAGTCTATCTTTTGAGGTTGATGAATAATAATCCCTTACATTTACAGAGTGCTTGCTTTTCAGTCCATATCATATTCTTCAAAACAACTTTGCATATATCACTTCTTTAGTACTATTTCCTCATCTGTAAGATTTAGGGCAAGAGGTAAGGGGTTAAAAGATACCTAAAGTCTCTCTGAGTTCTAAGAGTCTAAGGCTCTCCATTCCCCCCAAAAAATGAACAGGTAGTTTTCAAAGGATGAAGTCTAAGGTATCAATAGTAATATGGAAAAAAGCCCCAAATTACCATGAATTAGAGAAATGCAAATGAAAGAAACTCCCAGGTTCTACCTCATACCTATTGGACTGGCAAAGATGACAAAAAACAGGAAAACAACAAAATTGGGAGGGTCTTTGGGAAACAGGCAGTTAATTTACTGGGGTTTTTGTGTTAATACATTGTTGATGAAGCTATGGCTTGGTTCTCCTACTCTGGAAAGCAATTTGGAACTCTGCCCCAAAAGTAACTATATTGTGCATACCCTTTGGCCCAGCAGTACTTCTACTAGGCCTATATCCCCAAAAAAGAAAAGGACAAGAATATTTATAGCAGCTTCTTTTATACTGGCAAAGAAATGGACACTAAAGGGGTTCTGAACCATTATAAATGGGGAATTGATGAACAAATTATGATATCTGAATGATATGACTGTACCATGAGAAATGATGAAGGAAGTGGTTTCAGAAGAACCTGGAAAGATTTGTAAGAATTGACACAAAATTGGGGGAGGGGGCACTAAGTGGCTCGGGGGGAGCAGCTCTGTGGCTCAGTGGATTGAGAGCCAGGACCTAGAGACAGGAGGTCCTAGGTTCAAATCTAATCTCAAGCACTTCCTAGATATATGACTCTGGGCAAGTCACCACTCAATACTGCTCTTTTGCCTTGGAACCAATAAACAGTATTGATTCTAAGACAGAAGGTTAAAGACTAAAAAAAATAATACAAAATGAAGTGAGAAGAACCAAGATAACAATTTGTACAATAATAGCTATGTAAAGACAATCTTTCAAAATTCCCCTTTCTTTGTTAGATCTCTGATTAATGAAATGATTAACCATGATTCCAGAGAATCTATGATGAAGCAAGCTCTCCACCCCTTGACAGAAAAATGAAGGCCTCCCAATTTATACACTACAAAGGCACACATTCTGAGACATGGCCAATATGAAATTTGTTCTGCTTGAAAATGGGAAATTGTTCAAAGGGTTTTGGTTTTCTTTTTTTACAGTGGAGGGAGGTGGGAGAAAAGAATGCTTTTTAGCTGAAAAAAAATTAAGCATTTCAGCACTCACATTCTGCCCTTTATTTTTTCTAAACCTTTACCTTCCACCTTAGAGTCAACACTAGGTATGGGTTTCAAGGCAGAAGAGTGGTAAGGCCTAGGCAATGGGGCTTAAGTGACTTACCCAGGGTCAGAGAACTGGGAAGTGACTTGAATTCACATTTGAATCCAGGATCTTCTGTTTCTAGGCCTGGCTCTCAATCCATTGAGTCATCTATCTGTCCCCTGCCCTTTACTTTTCAAAAAAGTTTAGAATTTATATAAAAAGAAGATTTCCTCAATACTGCTAGTCGCATTGATTAGATTGTACCTAAAAGATTACAAAATCATAAAATAGGCAGTGATCGACACCCTTATTTCACAAATTAAGATATTGGGGACTAGCCAGGGGAAGGAAAGTGATTTCTCCCAAAATCACACATCTAGTAAATGGTTTAGCTAGGTGGCACAGAGATTAGAGTACTAGGCCTAGAGTAAGGAAGACCTGAGTTCAAATCTGATTTAAGACACTAGCTCTGTGACTCTGGGGAAGTCCCTTCAACTCCATTTGCCTAAATTTCCTCACCTGTAAAATGAAGATAATAACAGCACCTACCTTGAAGGGTTTTGTGAAAAGCAAATGAGGAAATATCTGTAAAGCTCTTAGCACAGTGTCTAGCATATAAAAGGTACTATACAATAAATGTTAGCTAATAGTAGTAGTTGTTAGGGCACTGAAAGCATCAAGCTTCTTATCCAGGTTTTCTGATCTCAAGTACAGTGGTTTTCCTATACTACCACATGCCATTGTATAGAGGCTCCCAGCTCTTCTTACTGTACTAAAGTGATTGCTGAACAAGATTGGCAAATTGTCAGTGGGGCATTGGCAGAACACTGTGATGTTCTCAGAGAATGAAATAAGTAGGGCATAATGCCTCAAAGGGGCCACTAGGTGGCTTTGTAGTAGATAACTTACCAGGTCTGGAATCAGAAATACCTGAGGTTGAATGTTAACTCCTTACTGGAGATGACCCTGGACAACTCATTTAACTCTGCCTCAGTTACCTCATCTCTAAAATGAGCTACAGAACAAAACTGAAACCCAGCCCAGGGCATTGCCAAGAAAACTCCAAATGGGGTTATTAAGATTTGGACACCACCAAAACGAGGTAACAACAAATGCTTCTAAATGCAAAAATGCTCCTGCAAAGAACAAAAAGGATGTCTTTGAGACACAAGGGATATAATTATTTTTAGTAGTTGCTGTGACATTTCATGGATATGAATAAAAATACCCTGGCTTTAAGGAAAATAATAGTTTCTATTTTTAGAACATGTTAAGATTATATAGCACTTTCCTCAATACAGTCCTGTGAAATAGATAGTGTAGCTGTTATTCCCAATTTACAGATATGATAATTGAGGCTCAGAGAGGTGAAGTGACTAACTCAAGTTCACACTTTGCAGCTGCTATAGTAGTTCCCATTTGTATAATACTTTAAGGTTTACAAAGCATTTTCCCCACAATTTGTAGGTAGTGTAAGTATTATCCCAACTTTACAGATCAAGAAATAAAGCTCAGAGCCCTTCCCCAAACGATAAAAGGTCAAAGGAACAGGCAATTCCCAAAGGATGAAATCCAAGCTACCAATAGCAGAAAAAAATGCTGCAAATAACTAAGAATTAAATAAATGTAAATTCAAGAAACTCTGGGGTTTCACCTCATACCTATCAATCAGACTGTCAAGATGGCAAAAAGGGAAAACAACAAATGTTGGAGGGGCTTTGGGAAAACAGGCACATAAGCACCCTGTTAATGAAACTGAACCATGGTCCTTCCATTCTGGAAAGCAAATGGGAACCATGCCCCAAAGGTCACTAAACTGTACATACCCTTTGGCCCAGGAATAATTCCACTATTACCCAAATAATTCCACTAATATCCCAAAGATATTAAAGAAAAAAGAATGAAGGGAATAGTTTCAGAGAAATCTGGGAAGATTTGTATGAACCAATGCTAAGGAAAGTGAGCAGAACCAGGAGAACATTCTATACAATAACAACAATATAAAAACAAAGGTCGAGAGTATCAAAGGAATTAATAAAAAAATGTTAAGGAAGGATGTCAAGCTGTACCAGATTTCAAATTACATTATAAAGCAGGAATTATCAAAACTATCTGGTACTGGCTAAGAAACAGAAAAGTAGTTCACAGGAACAGAACAGACATACAACAAATAACTAAAAAATTATGCTAAGTTTGTGTTTGACAAAGGTAAAGATCCAAGTTTTTGGAATAAGAATTCACTATTTGGTAAAAATTGTTGGGAAAAATGGAAATCAATTTATCAGACACTAGATATAGACCAATATCTTACACCATTTACCAAGATAAGATCAAAAGGAATACATGACCTAGGTATAAAAGGAGATATTATAAACAAATTAGAAGGACAGGGAACATATTGCCTATCAGATTTATGGCTATGAGAAGAATTTATGAATAAACAAGAGAGAGACAATTATGAGACAATTATGAAATGTAAAATGGATAACCTTTAATACATTAAATTGAAATGGTTTTGTACAAATAAAACCAATGTAGCCAAAATTAGAAGGAAGGCAGGAAGTTGGGGAAAGACTGTTATAAATAGTTTCTTGGGTAAAAGTCTCACATTTAAACTATATAGAGAACTTTGTCAAATGTGTAAGAATATGAGCCATTTCCCAATTGATAAATGGTCAAAAGATATGAACAGACAGTTTTTGGATGAAGAAATCAAAGCTATATATAACTACATGAAAAAATGTTTTAAATCCTTATTGATTAAAGAAATGCAAATCTAAACAATTCTAAGATACCACCTCAGAGGTATTAGATTGGCTAAAATAATAAAAGGGGAAAATGACAAATGTTGGAAGAGATATGGAAAAATGGGGATACTAATAATACTGTTGATGGAACTGTGAACTGATTGAACCATTTTGAAGAGCATTCTGGAATTATACTCAAAGAGTTATAAAAGTATTTACATTTTAAAAAACCTTACCTTCTGTCTTAGAATCAATACGGTGTATTGGTTCTAAGGCAAAAGAGTGGTAAGAGCTAAGCAATGGGGGGAGGGGTGTTTAAGTGACTTGGCCAGGGTCACACGGCTAGGAAGTGTTGGAGGCCAGATATGAACCTAGGACCTCCAGTCTCTAGGTCTGGCTTTCTTTTCATTTAGCCACCTAGCTGCTCCCCCTTTGTTTACCTTTTGACTCAACAATACCACTATTATATTTATTTCCTAAGGTGAAAAAGGAAATAAACTATATGTTCTAAAATATTTATAGCAGTATTTTTGTGGTAGCAAAGAACTAGAAACTGAAGAGGTGTCCATCATGTGGGGAATGGCTGAACAAGTTGTGGTAATGTAATGTACTGTAGTAGAATGCTATTGTGCCATAAGGAATGATGAATATAATTATCACAAAAAAACCTAGACAGATTTATAAGAAGGGATGTTAAGTGAATTGAGCAGAACAAGAATGTTGTACACAGTTAACAACAATAATGTATGATGATAAAAACAAATGACTTAACTATTATCAATGAGGCTAGGATCCAAGATAACTTCAAGGGACTCAACAAAAAAGGTTATCCACTGCCATAGAAAGAACAGGAGTCCATATGCAGATGGAAATATATCATTCTTCACTATATTTCCTCCATGAATTTTTCTCTAGTGTAAGCAATGTGTGTCTCATTTTATACCATGATGGAAAAGGAAATACATATTATATGCTAACATATATAAAACCTATCATATTAACTGCCTTCTTGGGGAGATGGGAGGGGAAAAAAGAATGAGATATAGATATTTGGACACAGCTAATGTGAGAATTTATTTGTCTTGAATAAGCATATTTATTATAGTTTATTACAGGTTTTTAACAAATCATATGTATTATATATTATTAACAATATTACATATTTTAAAATGGTAACTCATACAAAAAATGACTTTTAAAAACTTAAGAATTGGTGCAAACTTAAGATCAGGACAGTGATCAACCATAATTCCAGAGAAACAGTGTCGAAGCAAGCTGCTCACTTCCTGCTAGAATGATGATGACTTCCCAGTGCAAAATGGAAAAGAGCCAATATAGAAATTTATTTTGCTTTGTTACAAGGAATTTTTTTTCTTTTCTTCTTTTAAAGGAGAGGAGATAAGAAAGGAGAAAATAGTTGAAAAATATAATAAATTGAACCAGTAATACCACTGTGAGGCCTGTATCTCAAAGATATCAAAGGGGAAAAGGATTTATTTGTATACAAATATTTATAGCTGTTCTTTTTGTGGTATCAAAAAATTTGAAATTGAAGGAATATCCATCAATTGGAGAATGGTTGATGTTATGTGGGTAATTTGAGGAAAGGTGTTTGGGATAAGGGAATTGAAAGGAGGATGTTGGAGACTTGCTAAGTGGGTAATCTCGGTTATTGGTAGGCTGGGATTAAAGGAGATTCAAGGTATAATTAGGACTGAAGTCAGGAGTATAACTCAGAAGGGAAACAGAGATCTTTTAGAGAGAAGAGAAGTTAAACTAAACAGACAAACACAGCAGGCTTACAGACTGGGACTTAGACTCAAACACAAGCTGAGGGAAATAGACTAGACTGAAATTAACAAACAGGCTTTAGTTAATTTCACAGGAAGGGACCTGTTTTGAAGTAACACCTTCCTTCAAGATGGATGCCCAGCTTCCCTCTAAGCCCAGAGTATGTTGTCTCTTTCCCTCTTCTTCCCACTTGATAACTAACAGACAAATTACACTAATAGGGCTATTGAAACACAAAAGGGTTTATTTTGTTTGAAGGATGTTTGTTAGGAAGGTGGATCAAAGGAAAGCCCTATCAGTTGTCTCAGGAACCTCAGGTGGGGGAAGGGAAGTAAAGATGGAGTCTGAGTAAGGACCTGCCTTTAAACTCACTTTACAAAATGCTATTTCTATCTAAAGGGAATAAGTGATGATTTGACTAACTATAACTAATGCTGTCAATTAGATAACTCTTAACAGATTTAACTCCTCTCTACTCTTCATATTAACTTCACAGACACTAAGGTAAGGGAGGGAAGGCAGGGGTGGTATAGGAAAGGAAGATATAAAGGGTTTATCTAAAATAATAATTTCTTAAGTAAATATATCAAAGCTAGGCTAAATTTCAATATTAAAGCTAGGTAATCAAAGCAGCTCGCTCATTGACCACCTCCCTCTACGAAGATCCAGTCAACTGCTCTCTTCCTCAAGATTCTAAACTCTAACAGCTTTTGGAACTCAGCCAAAGCAAGAAAAAAAACTATATGACCCAAATTCTGTATACTACATTGAACAAACTGTACTATATGATGGTGATGGAATACTATTTGTACTAAAAGAAATGATAAGCAGGATGATTTCAGAAAAACCTGGAGAGACCTACATGAGCTGATATAGAATGAAGTAAGCAGAACCAGGAGAACATTGTACACAGTAACAATACTGTATGAAGATCAACTGTGAGAGACTTAGCTACTCTCAACAATACAATGATACTGGACAATTCTGAAGGACTTATAACAAAGAATGCTATCCATCTCTAGTGAAAAAACCATTGGAGCCTGAATGTAGAACAAAACATACTATTTTCACTTCCTTTTATTTGTGTTTTTATTCCGGGGATTTGGTTTTGAGTATTCTCTCAAGAGTGATCAATATGGAAATGTGTTCTATATGATCATACATGTAAAAACCAGATTAAATTGCCTACTACCTCCAAAATGGGGGAGAGAAGGGAGGGATGAAGACATTTTGGATCTTATAATTTTATAAAACATATGTTAACAATTATTAAATGTAACTGGCAAAATTAAAAATTTTAAATAAAAAAGAAATAAGCTCAGAGAGAAGTATCTGGCTATGTTAATGTTGCTAAGAACCAGAGCTAGACCAAGGTCCTCTGACTCCAAGTCCAGTTCCCTTTCTCCTAGTCTATCCTTGTGATCAATGTTGTCTTTAACAAATACAAAAAAAAGTATAAGATATGATCCCTTTAATTGAGCAGGGTAGGGGATAAAGGTAATATACATTTATTAGATACAGTGTTGAGTGCTCTATAAATATGAACTCATTTGATCCTCATAACAACCCTGAGAGGTAGATGCTACTATTATCCCCATTTTAGGGATGAACTCATCCATAAAACGGAAGCATATAACAGAGTGGATTACAAAAAAGAATCCTATGATATGTTGTTTATAAGAAATATATTTAGGGCAGGGAGACACAACAGAGTAAAGGTAAGGGGCTGGAGCAGAATTTATTGTGCACCATCTGAAGCAAAAAAAGCAAGAGTAGCAATCATGATCTCAGACAAAGCTAAAGAAAAAAATAGATCTCATTAAAAGAGATAAGGAAGGAAATTACATATTGATAAAAGGTATTATAGACAATGAAGTCATATCAACACTAAACATATATGCACCAAATGCTATAGCCTCCAAATGTTTAAAGGAGAAATTAAATTAGTTTCAAGAGAAAATATAGTAAAACTATGCCAGTGGGGGACCTTAACTATCCCCTTTCAGATCTAGATAAATCAAACCAAAAAATAAACAAGAAGAAAATAAAGAAAGCGAACACAATTTTAGAAAAGTTAGAACTCATGGATCTTGGGAGAAAACTGAATGAGAATAGAGAGAATAATAATACCTTCTTTTCAGCAGTACATGGCACCTATACAGAAACTGGCCATGTATTAGGGCATAAAAACTTCACAACAAAATACAAAAAAGCAGAAGTAATAAATGCATCCTTTTCAGATCATAATGCAATAAAATTATAATCCATAAGAGTCCATGGAACAGCAAATCAAAAATTAATTGGAGGGGGCAGCTGGGTAGCTCAGTGGATTGAGAGCCAGGCCTAGAGACGGGAGGTCCTAGGTTCAAATGCGGCCTCAGACACTTCCTAGCTGTGTGACCCTGGGCAAGTCACTTGACCCCCATTGCCTACCCTTACCACTCTTCCACCTATAAGTCAATACACAGAAATTAAGGGTTTAAAATAAAAAAAAAAGAAAAAAAAATTAATTGGAAACTAAATCATTTAATGCTAAAAAAAGGGGTGGGTCAAAGAACAAATTACAAAAACAATCAATAATTTCATTAATGAGAATGACAATAAGGAAACATATTAAAATTTATGGGATACATCCAAGGTAGTATTTAGGGGGAAATTTATGCTTATATCAATAAAATAGAGAAAAAGTAAATCAATGAACTGTGCACACAACTAAAAAAATTAGAAGAAGAAAAAATTAACCCCCCCCAATTATTATCACCGCTATTATTTAATATTGTACTAGAAATGCTAGCTTTAGCAATTAGAGAAGAAAAATAAATTAAAGGAATTAAAGTAGGAAATAAGGAAACTAAACTATTGCTCTTTGCAGATGATATGATGATATACTTAAAGAATCCTAGAAAATCAACTAAAAAACTAGATGAAATAATTAGTAACTTTAGCAAAGTTGCAGGATACAAAATAAACCCCCATAAATCACCAGCATTTCTATATATTTCCAACAAAACTCAGCAGCAAGACTTAGAAAGAAAAGCTCCATTTAAAATCACTCTAGACAATATAAAATACTTGAGAATCTATTTGTCAAGACAAACACAGGACTTATATGAACACAATTACAAAACACTTCACACAAATAAAGTCAGATCTAAACAACTGGAAAAACATGAATTGCCCATGGGCAGGCCCAGTTAATATAATAAAAATGACAATTCTACCTAAATTAATTTACTTATTCAGTGCCATACCAATCAAACTACTAAAAAACTATTTTATAGAACTAGAAAAAATAATAAAATTCATCTGGAAGAACAAAATGTCAAGAATATCATGGGAATTAATGGAAAAAAAGTGAAGAATGGTAGCCTAGCAGTACCAGATCTTAAACTGTACTATAAAGCAGTAATTATCAAAACAATCTGGTACTGGCTAAGAAATAGAAGGATGGATCAATGGAATAGATCAGGTGTAAATGACCTTAGCAATTTAGTGTTTGATGAACCCAAAGATCCCAGCTTTTGGGATAAGAACATACTATTTGACAAATGCTTCTGGGAAAATTGGAAAACAGTATGGCAAAAATTAGGTTTAGATCAATATCTTACACCCTATATACCAAGATAAGGTTGAAATGGGTATATGATCTAAAGATAAAGTGATATTATAAGTAAATTAGGGGAACATAGAATAGTTTACCTGTCAGATCTAAGGGAAAGAGAAGAATTTATGAACAAACAAAATAGAGGACATTACAAGATGTAAAATAAATAATTTTGATTATATTAAATTTAAAAATTTTTGTTCAAACAAAATCAATGCAGTCAAGATTAGATAGAAAACAACGACCTGGGGGAAAATTTGTAACAAATTTCTCTGATAAAGGTATCATTTCTCAAAATATATTAAGAACTAAGTTGAATTTATAAGAATCCCATCATTCCCCATGGTCAAAGGATGAATAAGCAGTTTTCAGATGAAGAAATCAAAGCTATCAATAATCATATAAAAATGTTCTAAATCCCTCTAGATTAGAGAAATGCAAATTAAAACATCTCTGAGGTACCACTTCATACCTATCAGATTGGCCAATATCTAAGTAAAAAAAGTAAAGGAAAATAAAAAATGTTGAGCTGTGAATTGATCTGACCATTCTGGAGGGTAATTTGCCCAAAGGGCATATCTTTTAATCCAGTAATACCACTACTAGGTCGGTTTCCTAACAAGATTTTTTTAAACATTTATTAATAATCATTTTTAACATGGTTACATGATTCATGCTCCTACTTTCCCCTTCACCCCCTGCACTCCCCCCACCCATGGCCAATGCACATTTCCACTGGTTTTGTCATGTGTCCTTGATCAAGACCTATTTCCATATTGTTGGTGGTTGCATTGGTGTGGTAATTTCGAGTCCACATCCCCAATCATGTCCACCCCGACCCATACGTTCAAGCAGTTGCTTTTCTTGTGTGTTTCCTCTCTTGCAGTCCTTCCTCTAAATGTGGGTAGTTTTCTTTACCATACATCCCTCAGAGTTGTCCTGGGTCATTGCATTGTTGCTGGTACAGAAGTCCATTACATTCTATTTTACCACAGTATATAAGTCTCTGTGTACAATGTTCTTCTGGCTCTGCTCCTTTCTCTCTGCATCAGTTCCCGGAGGTCTCTCCAGTTCGCCTGGAACTTCTCCAGTTTGTTATTCCTTTTAGCACAATAGTATTCCATCACCCGCATATACCACAGTTTGTTCAGCCATTCCC
>NC_058136.1:13823037-13837677 GCF_016433145.1 Gracilinanus agilis | reverse complement strand
AAAACAATATGGGAGAGATTAGGTTTAGATCAACATCTCACACCCTACACCAAGATAAATTCAGAATGGGGGAATGACTTGAATATAAAGAGGGAAACTATAAATAAGTTAAGTGAATACAAAATAGTATGCCTGTCAGATCTCTGGGAAAGGAAAGATTTTAAAACCAAGCAAGAGTTAGAGAAAATTACAAAATGTAAATAAAATGGTTTTGATTATATTAAACCAAAAAGCTTTTGTACAAACAAAAACAATGTAGTCAAAATTAGAAGGGAAACAACAAATTGGGAAAAAATCTTTATAATAAAAAACTCTGACAGGGGTCTAATTACTCAAATAAACAAGGAGTTAAATCAATTGTATAAAAAATCAAGCCTTTCCCCAATTGATAAATGGGCAAGAGACATGAATAGGCAATTTTCAGGCAAAGAAATCAAAAGTATCAATAAGCACATGAGAAAGTGTTCTAAATCTCTAATAATTAGAGAAATGCAAATCAAAACAACTCTGAGGTATCACCTCACACTTAGCAGATTGGCTAAAATGAAAGAAGGGGAGAGTAATGAATGCTGGAGGGGATGTGGCAAAATTGGGACATTAATGCATTGCTGGTGGAGTTGTGAACTGATCCAACCATTCTGGCTGGCAATTTGCAACTATGCTCAAAGGGCTATAAAAAAATGCCTGCCCTTTGATCCAGCCATAGCATTGTTGGGTTTGTACCCCAAAGAGATCATAAATAAACAGACTTGTATGAAAATATTTATAGCTGCGCTTTTTGTGGTGGCAAAGAACTGGAAAATGAGGGCATGTCCTTCAATTGGGGAATGGCTGAACAAACTGTGGTATATGCTGGTGATGGAATACTATTGTGCTAAAAGGAATAATAAACTAGAGGAGTTCCATGTGAATTGGAGAGACCTCCAGGAAGTGATGCAGAGTGAAAGGAGCAGAGCCAGAAAAACATTGTACACAGAGACTGATATACTGTGGTAAAATAGAATGTAATGGACTTCTGTACTAGCAGCAATGCAATGACCCAGGACAGCTCTGAGGGATTTATGGTAAAGACGCTACCCACATTCAGAGGAAGAACTGCAGGAGAGGAAACACAGGAGATAAACAATTGCTTGAACGCATGGGTTGAGGCAGACATGATTGGGGATGTAGACTCGAAACGAACACACCAATGCAACTAACAACAATTTGGAAATAGGCCCTGAACAAGGACACATGTTAGAACCAGTGGAAATGTGCATTGGCCATGGGTGGGGGGAGTGGGGGGGGTGAAGGGGAAAGTAGGAGCATGAATCATGTAACCATGTTAAAAATGAATATTAATAAATGTTTAAAAATTTTTTAAAAAAGAGTAATACAAGAAGCCTTCCCAATGAGATCAGGCTTCACAAGGATGCCCACTATCGTCTCTATTATTCAACATAGTACTAGAAACACTAGCAGTAGCAATTAGAGAAAAAAAGAAATTGAAGGCATCAAAATAGGCAATGAGGAGACTAAGCTATCACTCTTTACAGATGATATGATGGTCTACTTAAAAAATCCTAGAGAGTCAACTAAAAAGCTAATAGAAATAATCAACACCTTTAGCAAAGTTGCAGGATACAAAATAAATGCACATAAATCATCAGTATTTCTATATATCTCCAACACATCACAGCAGCAAGAGGTAGAAAGAGAAATACCATTTAAAATCACCCTAGAAAATATAAAATACTTAGGAATCTATCTACCAAACAAACACAGGAATTATATGAACACAACTACAAAACACTTTCCAAACAATTAAAACTAGATCTAAACAATTGGAAAGCCATTTATTGCTCATGGGTAGGACGAGCTAACATAATAAAAATGACCATTCTACCCAAATTAATTTACCTATTTAGTGCCATACCTATCAAACTCCCAAAAAAACTTTTTTACTGAATTAGAAAAACCTATAACAAAGTTCATTTGGAAGAACAAAAGATCAAGAATATTAAGGGAAATAACAAAAAAAAACGTGAAGGAAGGTAGCCTAGCAGTACCAGATATTAAACTATACTATAAAGCAGCAGTCTTCAAAACGATATGGTACTGGCTAAGAGACAGAAGGGAGGATCAGTGGAATAGACTTGGGGTAAGTGATGTCAGCAAAACAGTGTATGATAAACCCAAAGAGCCCAACTTTGGGGACAAAAATCCACTATTTGACAAAAACTGTTGGGAAAATTGGAAAACAATATGGGAAAGATTAGTTTTAGATCAACATCTCACATCCTACACCAAGATAAATTCAGAATGGATGAATGACTTGAATATAAAGAAGGAAACTATAAGAAAATTAGGTGAACATAGAATAGTATACCTGTCAGATCTATGGGAAAGGGAAGATTTTAAAAAAGTACAAAATGTAAAATAAATAATTTTGATTATATTAAATTAAAAGCTTTTGTACAAACAAAAACAATGCAACCAAAATCAGAAGGAAACAACAAACTGGGAAAAATATTTATAACAAAAAACTCTGAAAGAGGTCTAATTATTCAAATATACAAGGACCTAAAACAATTGTATAAAAAATCAAGCCATTCCCCAATTGATAAATGGGCAAGGGACATAAATATAGACAATTTTCAGATAAAGAAATCAAAACTATCAATAAGCACATGAGAAAGTGTTCTAAATCTCTAATAATTAGAGAAATGCAAATCAAAACAACTCTGAGGTATCACCTCACATCTAGCAGATTGGCTAAAATGAGAGAAGGGGAGAGTAATGAATGTTGGAGGGGATGTGGCAAAATTGGGACATTAATGCATTGCTGGTGGAGTTGTGAACTGATCCAACCATTCTGGATGGCAATTTGGAATTATGCTCAAATAGCGATAAAGACTGCCTGCCCTTTGACCCAGCCATAGCATTGCTGGATTTGTACCCCAAAGACATTCTAGATAAAAAGACTTGTACAAAAATATTTATAGCTGCGCTCTTTGTGGTGGCAAAAAACTGGAAAACGAAGGGATGCCCTTCAACTGGGGAATGGCTGAACAAATTGTGGTATATGCGGGTGATGGAATACTATTGTGCTCAAAGTAATAATAAACTGGAGGAATTTCATGTGAACTGGAAAGACCTCCAGGAATTGATGCAGAGAGAAAGGAGCAGAGCCAAAAGAACATTGTACACAGAGACTGATACACTGTGGTAAAATCGAATGTAATGGACTTCTGTACTGGCAGCAATGCAATGACCCAGGACAATTCTGAGGGATTTATGGAAAAGAATGCTACCCACATTCAGAGGAAGGACTGCAGGAGTAGAAACACAGAAGTAAAACAACTGCTTGAACACATGGGTTGATGCAGACATGGTTGGGGATGTAGACACTAAATGACCACACCAATGCAACTATCAATAATATGTAAATAAGTCTTGACTGATCACGCATGTTAAAACCAGTGGAAATGAGCATTGGATATGGGGGAGGTTGAAGGGGGGTAAAGGGGAAAGTAAAAACATGAATCATAAAAAAAAAACAACAAATAAAAGTCTAAAAAAAAGAGTAATACAATGATCCAGGACAATTCTGAGGACTAATGAAAAAGAGTGATATCCACCTCCAGAGAAAGAACTGTTGGAGTAGAAATGCAGATGAAAATATATGATTTATCTTGTTTATCTGGGTATATGTTTGGAGAATTTGGTTGTATAAAATGTTTCACTTATAAATATGAATAACATGGAAATAAAAAAGAATCATAATGAAAAATAAAATAAAACTATTAACAACTAAAATGGAAATACTAAAAATTAAAGGAGAAATTAATAAAACTGAAAAAAGAACAATTGAACTAATAAATAAGACTAGGAGTTGGTTTTATGAAAAAATAAAATAGAGAGTTGGTTAATTCTATTTAAAAAAGGAAAGAAAAAATTCAAACAATCAGTATCAAAAATGAAAAGGGTGGGGGCAAGTGGGTAGCTCAGTGGAGTGAGAACCAGGCCTAGAGACGGGAGGTCCCAGGTTCAAATCTGGCCTCAGACACTTCCTAGCTATGTGACCCTGGGCAACTCACTTTACCCCCATTGCCCACCCATACCACTCTTCTGCCTTGGAACCAGTACACAGTATTGATTCTAAGGTGGAAGGTAAGGGTTTAAAAAAAAAAATGAAAAGGGTGAACTCACTACCAATCAAGAGGAAATTAAAGCAATTATTAGGCATTATTTCACCCAATTATATGCTAAAAACTCTGACAATCTAAGTGAAATGGATGAATACTTACAAAAATCTAAATTGCACAGATTAACATCCAAGAAAATAGAGTACTTAAATAATCTTATCTCAGAAAAATAAGTTGTACAAATCATCAATGAACTCCCTAAGAAAAAATCTCCAGGGCCAGATGGATTCACAAAGGAATTCTATGAAACATAGAACAATTAATCCTAATACTATATAATCTATTTGGGAAAATAGAAAAAGAATCCTAACAATTTTTTTATGACACAAATATGGTACCATTACCTATGACAGGAAGAGAAAAAATAGAGAAAGAAAATTATAGGCCAATTTCGCTAATGAATATAGATACAAAAATTTTAAGTAAAATACTCTAAAAGTAGGAAGACTACAGCAATGTATCACAAGGATCATTCACTATAGCCAGGTGAGATTTATGCCAGGAATGCAGAGCTGGTTTAATATTAGGAAAATTATCAGCATAATTGACCATATCAATAACCAAGCTGGGGCAGCTGGGTAGCTCAGTGGATTGAGAGACAGGAGGTCCTAGGTTCAAACCCAGCCTCAGCCACTTCCCAGCTGTGTGACCCTGGGCAAGTCACTTGACCCCCATTACCCACCCTTACCACTCTTCCACCTAGGAGCCAATACACAGAAGTTAAGGGTTTTAAAAAAATAACCAAGCTAGCAGAAATCATATGATTCTCTCAATAAATGCAGGAAAAGCCTTTGACAAAATATAGCACCCATTCCTATTAAAAACACTAGAAAGCATAGTAATAAACAGGCCATTCCTAAAAATAGGTGGTTTCTACCTAAAACCATCAGCAAGTATCATTTGTAATGGGGATAAGTAAGAAGTCTTCCCAATAAGATCAGGAGTGAAGCAGGGATGCCCATTATCACCTCTATTATAATAATGTACTAAAATTGAAGGAATTAAAGTAGGCAATGAGGAATCTAAATTATCAATCTTTGCAGATGATATGATGGTATACCTACAGGATCCTAGAGAATCAACTAAAAATTGGTTGAAATAATTAATAACTTTAGTAAAGTTGCAAGTTATAAAATATATCATCATCATTTCTATATATTACCAACAAAGTTCAGCAGCAAGAGATAGAAAGCGAAATTCCATTTAAAATAACTCTAAACAATACAAAATACCTGGAAATCTACTTGTCAAGACAAAAACCTATTAATAATATAAAGACAAATACAAAACACTTTTCACACAAAGTCAGATCTAAACTTTTGGAAAAATATTAATTGCTCATGAGTAAGCTGAGCTAATATAATAAAAGTGATAATTCTGCCTAAATTAATCCATTTATTCAGTGCCATACCAATCAAACTACCAAATAATTATTTTATAGAACTAGAAAAATGATAACAAAATTCATCTGGAAGAACAAAAGATCAAGTATATCAAGGGAATTAATGGGGAAAAAATGTGAAAGAAGGTGGCCTAACAACACCAGATCTCAAACTGTACTATAAAGTAGTAATTATCAAACAGTCTGGTATTGGCTGAGAAACAGAATGGTAGATCAATGAAAAAGATTAATGATAAACCCAAAGATCCTAGCTTTTTGAAAAGAACTCACTATTTAATAAAAACTGCTGGAAAAATTGGAAAACAGTAAGGCAGAAACTAGGTATAGTCCAATATGTCATACTTAATACCAAGATAAGGTCAAAATGGGTATATGATTTAGATATAAAGATTGATACCATAGGTAAATTAGGGAAACACAGAATAGTTTACCTGGCATATTTATGGAGAAGAGAAGAATTTATTAACAAACAAGAGACAGAGAGCATTATAAATGCAAAAAGAATGATTTTGATATTAAATTGAAAAGTTTCTGTACAAACAAAATCAATGTAATCAAGATTAGAAGGAAAACAACAAACTGGGGGAAAATTATATAACAAATTTCTCTGATAAAGTTCTCCTTTCTCAAATATTTAGAGAACTAAATCAAATTTATAAGAATATAAGCCATTCTCCAAATGACAGATGGTCAGAGGATATGAACAAGAAATTTTCAGCTGAAGAAACCAAAGCTATCAATAATCATATGAAAAAAATGTTCTAAATCCCTCGTGATTAGAGAACTGCAAATTAAAACAACTCAGAGGCCCATTAATTAAAATTAATTAAATTTTATTAAAATTAATTGAAATTAAAGCAACCTCGCACCTATCAGATTGGCCAATATTACAGTAAAGGAAAGTGATAAGTGTTGGAGGGGATGGGGCAAAATTGGGACACTAATGCATTGTTGGTAGTTATAAACTGATTCAACCTTTCTGTAGGGCCATTTGGAACTATGCCCAAAGGGCTATAAAATTGTGTATACCTTTTGATCCTATAATATCACTACTGGGTCTGTATCCCAAAGTGATCATAAAAAAGAGGAAAAGACTTACTTGTAAAAAATATTTATAGCAGTTCTTTTTGTTATGGCAAAGAATTGGAAACTGAAGGGATGTCTATTGATTGGAGAATGGCTGAACAAATTGTGGTACAAGTTGGTGATGGAATACTATTGTGCTAGAAAAGGTATTTTGATTTCAGAAAAAACTGGAAAGATCTACATGTACTGATAGAGAATGAAATAAGCAGAACCAGGAGAACATTATACACAGTTAACAGTAATATTTTATGATGATCAACTGTGAAAAGTTAGCTGCTCTCAGAAATGCAATGATCTGACACAATTCTGCAAGACTTATTAACAGGAAATATTATGCACCTCCAGAGAAAGAACTTTTTAGATGGACAGATGTGGATCAAAGCATATCTTTCACTTCAGTGTATTTATGTTTTTTTTTTTGGTGGGGTTTGGTTTTGTGTGAGTGTGCTCTTAAAACACTGACCAATATGGAAGTGTATTTTGCATGATAATACATGTATGGGCCAGATCAAATTGCTTATCATTTTCAAGTCGGGGAGGGAAAGGAGGGAAAGAGACAGTTTGAATCTTATAATTTCAGAAAATGTATGTTAAAAATTATTACATGTAATTCAAAAAATAAATAAAAAATCGATTAGCCCCATTTTACAGTTAAGGAAACTGAAGCAAACAAAGGCTAAGTGACTTGCCCATGTAGTCAGACAGGTAATAAGTATTTCGGGTTATATTTGAACTCAGGTCTTCCTGATTCCAAGCCCAGCACTCTAACTGCTGTGTCATCTCACTGTCTTGTTCCTTCAGGAACAAGCTTTTGATCTTAATTGAAGAGATAAAGATCAAATAATGTGATAGCTTGTGAAAGCTATACAAAAACCATAATAATTGGGCCTGAGTGGCACATTTGATAATTGAATTGGTCTTAGGTGAATAACAAGAAGCAGTGGAAAAAGCTGGAGAAGGCCAACCTCCTGACTGGGAAGAAGTCTTCTCTGAGAACCCCACTGTTTTCTTCTTGTCCTTTGACCCAGCAATACCACTATTAGATCTGCTTCCCAAGGAGATCAAGGAAAAAGAAAAAGCACCTGTATGTTCTAAAATATTTATAGCTGCTGTCCTTTTGGTGGCAAATCCCCCCCATCAATTAGGGAATGGCTGGATGAGTCGTGGTATATAATTGTGATGGAATACTACTGTGCCATAAAAAATGACAAGCAGGTTAATTAAAAAAAAGAAGGAAAATCCCAGGCAAGTTACTTAACTGCCTAACCATTCTTCTATTTTAGAATTAATATTAAGATAGAGTTTTAAAAAACACGTAGAAAAACCTACATGAAATTATGAAGAGTGAAATGAGTAGGACCAAAAGAACATTATATATAGCAACAGAAATACTGTTTGAAGAATAAATTGTGAATGTCTACCTCTAGAAAAAAAAATGGAAACAAGCAAGACATAGTTTTATATATATTTGGCTAAATGATGCCTTCTCTAGTTTAGGAAGACAGGGGAAGAAAGGAAATTCCTGGAAACTTTGAGATAGCAACCACATTTTCAAAAATAATTTAAAGGGGTAGCTGGGTGGCCCAGTGGATTGAGAGCCAGGCCCAGAGTCAAGAGGTCCTGGGTTCAAATCTAGCCTCAGACACTTCCTGTGTGACCCTGGGCAAGTCACTTACAGTTTTTCTGCTTTGCAAGTAATGCATAGTGTTGATTCTAAGATGGAAGGTAAGAGTTTAAAAAAATAAAAATAAAGGGGCAAGGCCCTACGTGGTTGACCATAAAGTCCATAATGCTTAAAGAATATGAATTCAAGATTCTAGGATCAGAATCTTCTCAATCCAGAATCAAAACAGGATTAAAAGGAACTAAAACCTAACAAAATAATACAAGGCAGCTTCCAATTCTCAGACCAGAATCTAATAGAATATAATTTACAAAATGTACTCAGAGGGTATCTCTCTCTCCCGTTTGCATTAAATTTTTCTGGTCCTTGGCCGCCGCCTCTCCATTGATTTTTCACACATCTATCTCAGTGGTTCTCAAACTTTTTGTTCTCAGGATCCCTTTACACTCTTAAAAGTTATGGAAGGGGGCAGCTGGGTAGCTCAGTGGAGTGAGAGCAAGGCCTAGAGACAGGAGGTCCTAGGTTCAAACCTGGCCTCAGCCACTTCCCAGCTGTGTGACCCTGGGCAAGTCACTTGACCCCCATTGCCCACCCTTACCAATCTTCCACCTATGAGACAATACACCAAAGTACAAGGGTTTAAAAAAAAGTTATGGAAGCCCAGAAGAACTTTTGTTTATAGGAGTTGTATCTATAAGTATTTACCATATTAGAGATAAAAACAGATAAATTTTAATTATTTATTTATTCAGCTAAAAATAATAAGCCATGTCCATTATCACCTCTATTATTCAATATTATACTAGAAATGCTAGCTGTAGCAATAAGAGAAGAAAAATAAATGGAAGGAATTAGGATAGGCCATAAGGAAACAAAACTATCACTCTTTGCAGATGACATGATTGTATACTTAAAGAATTAACTAAAAAACTAGTTGAAATAATTAACTACTTTAGCAGGATATAATTGCAGGATATAAAATAAACCTATATAAATCATTGCAGGATATTAAATAAACCTATATAAATCATTAGCATTTCTATATATTACCAACAAAATCCAGCAGGAAGAGATAGGAAGAGGAATTCCATTTAAAATAACTATAGACATTATAAAATACCTGAGAGCCTACCTGTTAGGACAAACCCAAGAACTTTATGAACACAATTACAAAAGTTTTCACCCAAATAAAGTCAGATCTAAACAACTGGGAAAATGTTACTTGCTCAAAGGTAAGCCTGGTCAATATGATAAAAATGACAATTTTATCTAAATTAATTTATTTATTCAGTGCCATACTAATGAAACGACCAAAAATCATTTTATAGAGCTAGAAAAATCATGACAAAATTCATTTGGAAAAACAAAAGGTCAAGAATATGAAAGGAATTAATAAAAAAAAAAGGGAAGGAAGGTGGCCTAGCAGTACGAGATCTCAAACTGTATTAAAAAGCAGTATTTTTTTCCTTCCCATTTCTTTTTTTACCCCATCAATTTCTTTTTTTAATTCCAAATTTTACAAAACCAAATAAAACAAACATCTTCATATATGAAGAAAAAGATTGAATCACAAATCTCTTTAAGTGTTTAGCTTATTTTTTTCATATCCACATAATAAGTCCCACATGAAACTTTCAAAACTTTGCTGCTTGTTTGTGTTTCCTTCTAGATACCTCATTCTCTTCTTTTATTCATTAATTCATTCATTTGTTAATAGAATTTATTCACAAGTGATAAAATTGTAATTATCAAAACAATCTGGTATTGTCTAAGAAACTGAGTGGTGGATTTGCGGAACAGATCAGGTATATAATATACTGTAGTAAGTGATTATGGCAATCTAACATTTGATAAAACCCAAAATCCAAGCTTTTGGGACAAGAACTCACTATTTGATAAAAAAAAAAACTGCCAGGAAAACTGGAAAAGACTATGGCAGAAAGTAAGCATAAATCATAAACATCTCATACCTTATGTCAAGATAAGGTAAAATGGGTACATGATTTAGATATAAAGAGTGATACCATAAGCAAATTAGGAGAGCATGGAATAATAAATAGTTTGCCTGTCGGGGTAAGGGAAGAATTTATGACAAAATGAGAAAGAGAGCATTATAATAGATAATTTTCATTATATGAAATTTAAAAGATTTTGTAGAAACAAAACCATTGCAACCAAGATTAGAAGAAAAGCAGAGATGTGATGATCCAGGACAATCCCAAGGGACATATGAGAAAGAATGCTATCCACATCTAGAGAAAGAACTGTGGGAGTAGAAATGCAAAAGAAAAAACATACGACTTACCACTTGTTTGTATGGGTAAATGATTTGAGGTTTGGTTTTAAAAGATTGCTCTATTACAAAAATGAATAATATAGAAATAAATATCAAGAGATAACACATGTATAACCCAGTGGAATTGCTTGTCCACTCTGGGAGCAGGGAGGGAAGAGGGGAGGAAGAGAAAATGAATCATGTAACCATGGAAAAATATTTTAAAATAAAAAGAAGAAAAGAAGAAAGCTGAGGGAAAACATTTTACAGTGTTTCCGATGGAAAAAATAATCATTTCTCAAAGACTTAGAGAAATAAGTCACAACTTTAAGAATACAAGTTGTTCTCCAATTTTTAAATGGTCAAAGGATATGAACAGTTTGCAAAAGAAATCAAAGCTACTTATAGTCATATGAAAAAATGTTCCAACCCACTACTGAATAGAGAAATGCAAATTAAAACAATGCTGAGCTACTACCTCACACCTATTAGATTGGCTAATTTGACAGAAAGGGAAAATGATAAATGTTGTTGGGGATACGGGAAAATTGGGACGCTAATGTACTGTTGGTGGAGTTGTGAACTCATCTAACCATTCTGGACACCAAATTGGAAATATGCTCAGAGAGCTATAAAAAACATACGTACCCTTTGACTACTACTATGTTTGTAACCCAAAGAGACCAAAAAAGAGGTAAAAAGGACAGATTTTTACAAAAAATATTTATGGTAGTTCTTTTTGTGGTGGCAAAGAACTGGAAATTGAGGGGATGTCCATCAATTGGGGAATAGTAAACAAGTTGTGGTATATGATTGTGATAGAACACTATTGTGCTATAGGAACTGATGAACAGGATGATCTCAGAAAAACCTGGAAAGATTTGAACCAATGCAAGGTGAAGTGACCAGAACCAGAAGAACCTTGTATACAGTAAATGCAATGATCAGCTGTGAAAGACTATTCCCAGCAATACAACAATATATGACAATTCTGAAGGACTTATGATGAAAAATGCTATTCACCTCCAGAGAACGAACTGATGGAGTCTAGATGGAGATAGAAGCATCCTATTTTTCACTATATTTTCTTTGTGGGCTTTTTAATATGTCTTTTCCCACAACATGACTAATATGGAAATATGTTTTGCATGTTATCCCATGTATAACTGGCATAGAATTGCTTACCATCTTAGAGAGAGGGGAAGGGAGAAAAAGAGGAAGGGAGAGAATTGGGAATTCAAAATTTTAGAAAACTACTGTTAAAAAAGGTCTCTACATGGAATTGGGGGAAAATAAAAGGAAAAAAGTTAATGGGTGGCTTTGTTTGACATATTTTTGCAAGTCTCTTTAATGTCTGGTTTAATACAGGACAGCTGGATTCTCATATTTGTTTCTGCATTCAATCCCTTGCGAAATGTTGTTTTGGTTGAAGTAAATGAAGAAAATGTGACCTCACATATATAAGCAGTTGAAAATGGAAAGAATATTTTAACAGGCAAACAATATTTTAGTATTTATATTATTTTTTTAAAAAACCTTCCCTTCTGTCTTGGAATCAATACCAAGTATCAGTTCCAAGGCAGGAGAGCTTTAAGTGACTTGCCTAGGGTCCCACAACTAGGAAGTATCTCTGGCCAGATTTGAATCCAGGACCTCTTGCATTTTAGTATTTCTTATGAAAATAGTTTTGACTTTGAGGACCTTTGAAAAGGTTTAAGAAACCACCAGGAGTTTGTGGACCACACTTTAAGAACTGCCAATCTAGTGTTTTGAATCCATGCCATGGAAAACTAGGCAGTGCCTACTTCCCAAGAGCACTGAGGTGTACCATTCACCTTTGATCTTTTGGGTCTAAGGGTGTCAAGGTGATCATACTCAGTAAAAAGCTACATTTCAGAAGTAAACCAGGAGTCGCTGTAGAATATACTTTGTACATGGGTCACTAGGATACTGCTTAGGGCAAGTTCCCTGTGAAATAGCTTCAGAGATGCAACTTAGCTGGAGGGAAAACCTTACTGGTACATATAGTCTATGACTATGAAGGGGAGATTGAATACATGATCTAGTTGAAGAAACTGGTATATCAATTTGAGAAATTTGTTACACATCTTTGTGCTAGGGGCATGATTGCCCTGGTCATAGGACCAGGTTCAAATGTTGCCTTTAATGTTGCTTAGTACCTGTGTGGCCTTGTGCATCGTCCCTGGGCCTGTGTCCTCCTCTATAAATTGAGAGACCTGAACTAGATAGCACCTAAGGTTTCCAACTCTAGATGTATGTAAGGAACATAAAGATAAAAATAACATAGGGTCCTCCTATTTAGGGTGATAAAAGTCTAACTGTGGAGACATGACGTCCAGTCCTAAAATGCTTTAATAGTAAAACTTCCTACTTACTAGTTTGTATTTGTAGTTTTATTTTCTGTGTAGCTCCAAAGACCAGCTTCCCAATTTTGCTCATATTCCAGCTGCCTGAAATATTTATTTCCAGTTGGCCCCTTCTCATTCTATAATTCTGAAAACGCAGTCAAGGAAAGCCCAGTTACTGCTGCCAGTGCTTCCCACTCCATTCAAGCATGGGTGCCCTAGTGACAGAAGGGGATGGGAGCATAAGACTTATGGAGAATGCCAGCTGGGAGGGTCCTTGGAGTAATTATATAGGCCAACCTCCTTTGACAAAAGGGGAAGCTGAGGTTCAGAGAGGGCAAGGGACTTGCGCAAGGTAACACAGTCGGAGACGCGGCCAGAATGAGACCTTCATTACACAGGGATGTAATGGCAGAAGGGCAAGGTCCAGGAATGAAAAAGGGCAGGGTCGGAGGCCCAACCTGCCAAGGTCATCAGGGCCTGAGGGGCCCAGGCGCGCTGGCTCTGACCAGTGGAGAAAAGGCTAGGAGAGCTGCTAAGGAACCTGGGCGTCCACCGGCAAAGCTGGGCGAGCCCCCACATAGTGATCGCCACTACTGAACCTAAGTGGAAAGCAACCCCAGGAGAACCGGCAGCTCAACAACGAAAACGAAAGTGGCAACCCATGCCCTCGGATCGCGAAACGGAGGTATCACTGCTTCGGGCCACAGTGACCACCATGCGCATGCGCGAGATTGCTCGCTTCCTCAACCAATGACTGCGCAGCTCTTGGGTAACGCAGGAACTTTACTGGTCCCATTCCTTACCACGCCGGTGTCCAATGGTAGGGCAGCGTCTGCGCAGGCGGCTCCAGCAGCCCAATAAGAGTGCGTCTCGGGGGAGGTCTCGCCGGCGAGGTGGGCTGAAGTGAGATAGAGTGGCATTGGAGGCGTACGGTGGGTAACGGGTCACTTGCTGTGTGAGGAGGCGAAGAAGCAGTTGCGGCGGGGCGGCATCGGCCGTTGCTGTAACCATGCTCCGATGGGGAAGCGCCGCTGCGACCGGGTTGGGACAGAAACTGGTGCCTTTAGTACAGACTATCTGCGTCCGTGGCCACAAGCAGAAGAGCCGATTCCCAGGTAAGTTAGTTGTCTGAGACTCCCGCTGCGGTCCTCTCCCCCTCCCCCCTTCCCCCGTCCCACTCAGACCATGAGCCTGATCCCTGGGAACCCTTCCCGGCCTTCCTAGTACTCCCACGGCCGCAGTCCCGTTCGCTGCAGCCATGCTCCTTCCGCACGCTCATTCCCGCCTTCCTTTGGGAGCGCTCCAAACTCTCCCGGCTAGAGTCGCTGGCCTGACCTTCAGAGGTATCAGCTCCCACACCTACCCCACTAGCCGGCGGGCTGGAGTTTAGGACTCCTCCAGCCCAGTCCAGTCTCTCCGGTCCCTGCTGGCCTTCTGGCTGCCGGGATCTTACCCCCCTCCCGCCCCCTCCTCCTCTCCCGGTCCCCTTCTTTCCCCTACATTGAAATGGGCTAGTGGAGAACAACGTGGGGGCGGGGGGGCGGGGAAGGGGGAGACTGGAAGATGAATCCGAAAGAAGTCCTAGCTAGATCTAGCCGTTTGGGAAATCTCGTAAGGGAAATCAGTAAGGCACATAGCCCCAAAGAACGGATAATAGAGAGCAGAAATTGAGAAGAGCTGGGGGGGGGGGGGGGGAA
>NC_058136.1:13775341-13822959 GCF_016433145.1 Gracilinanus agilis | reverse complement strand
CGTGGGGGGCGGCGGCGGCATTTTAGCTGAGTCTCGGGATAAGGTTTCAACCAGATAAATAGAAAGGTATTTCAGAAATATTGGACCGTGGAAGCTGGGAAGTCTAGTGGAAAAAAGCAAAGGATTTCAGATTGAGATTCTGTCGTTTATTATAGATGCGACTTTCAATAAGCCACTTAATAGAGTCTGTTCCGCAGTTTCTTCTGTAAAATGTAGTATATCCTTTACCCGTTTTAAAGTTGAGAACATAGATGTGAAAGCCCTTAGAAAATTCAGAAGTAATTTCTACGTCGAATACCATTGAAACAACTGTGAATATGTCATGAGATAAATAGCAAATAGCTAGGGTGGCGGGCCAAAGGTGAATTGAAAAATGTGGTCAGTGTGACTTTGTGGTCGTATTTAGAGTTATTTTTTAACCGATGCACAGGGTATCTTCTGATTCTTTTAGAAAGTAAATAATGTGGTCTGTCCGGTCCAATATTATGCTCTGATATGGACACCTAAGAAAGTAGAGTATTTGTCCTTCGTGAAGCTGACCTCAAAAAGTTAATAACTGGTGTTGAATCAAGAGCGCTAGGCTGAGAATTTAAAGACACAGGTTCTAGTCCTGGTCTGCTACCGATACTAGTTGGGTAACCTTAGCCAAGTCATTTCACCAACGGGCTTCATTTTCATCTTCTGGAAAATAAGGGATTTGGATTAAATCTGTTAAAGTCCTTTCCAACTGAGAAGACTGTAATGAAATGTCCCTAAATCCCTTCCTTACTACTCCATTATGCGTATTGGATCCGTGAATTTTTGAGAATGTTTTATGGATTTTTCACCTCCACGACCTGTTGTAGTAATCACTAGTTTTTAGGAGATACCGAATGAACTATATGAACCTATTTCAGAGGTCTTATTAATATCAAAAGTAATTAAAAAATGTTTTTGCACCATTTTTTCTGGAGCTATAGCCTCAAATGTGTTCCCTGAATGAATTTTAATGGTTAAATAAATACCTTAAAATCTGAAGGCCTTTGTTGTCAGCAACTTTAAAAGGCAACTTTTTGATAAAAAAAAAAAAACAAAAAACACCTGGTCTCAAGATATCGTCTCAGGAGGCTTTGCACCCCAAAATAATGGTACCACCGAGCAATGCAGTGCACAGTGCTTTCTGGTGTTAGGCACTGTTTTGCACATTCCAGTACATTGTAACTTTTTTACCCTTCTGTAACTTTTGCCTCCATCTTAACATCATTGTTTGCTTCTGTACAATTGTAGACTCCTTGAGAAAATGGCTTCTTAGCACATGTTTGTTGCTAATGCTATTATCTTGACTTATTTAGATTTGAAAGTATTTCATGATAGGGCTAAAAATTTTTGGCTAGTTTTTAATTGTTTTCCCTCCAATGAGTAATTTGTTCAGAGGTGGCCTACTATATTATATTACTATTTCTGTTTTCTTGACTATTTTCTCCTTCACAGATTTATATAGATGCATAGAATGTCTTTTTTTTCCTTTTTTTTTATTTAGAATATTTTTCCATGGTTACATAATTCATGATTTCCCCCTCCCCAAGCCAACAAGCAGTTCCACTGGGTTATCCATGTATCATTGTTCAAAACCTATTTCCATGCAGTAGAGCAATCCTTAAACATCAAAACCGCATTCATATCCCTATCACACTTACACGATCAATCACTTATTTTTCTAATAGATGCCTAGAATCTCAAAGGTGGACGTTTTCTTAGATGCCTATAATTCAGCCCAAAGCTAGTAAGAATCCCCTCCAAAATATACCTGATAAGTGATCATCCAGCCTTTAAGGCCTGTAGTGAAAGAAAGCCTTCTAAAGCAGCTCATCTCAATTTGGGATGCCTGATAGGAAGCTTTCCTTTTCATCAAACAGAATTCTGCCTCTTTGTGAACTCCCCTGTTACTTCTAGTTTCTCCCTTCTAGGACCAAGTAAAATAAGTCTGACCCCTCCTTTCACATGGCAGTCCTTCAAATAAATACTTCAAGACAAATTCCAACCACTCCCCCATCATCTCTTCTTCAGGCTAAATAGCTCCTTCAACTGCCTGACCCCTGTCCTTCTTAAGTAGTATCCTTTACTGTATATTTTAATGAGAGACTTTCTTTTTCCATATAATATTCTTTCCCTTGATTAACTTTGGGCAGAGGATAAGATCATACTGTCTCATCCCTTTGCTTTTTCATGTTGGGTGAACCTAGTCCCTGTTGTTACTATGAATGATTTTAATCATAACTGCCATTTTAATAGTGCTCTGTACCTCTTCCCAACATTAGGCTCATTTGAAATGTATTCCTTAATGCTTAAGTAAGCCTTGTGCCGAAGATCAGTGTTTACTATTTACCAATATCATGAGCCTCAGTGAAGTGTGAGAAGCATATGGATCTCCCTATACCTGTGGCAGTCTGAGAGTGCTGAAGATCTAGGGGATCACATAATGCAGTTTGGCTTCTATTCAGAGATCTTTTGTCTCACTGCCAAACATGCTGTCCATGTGATCAAACCGATTGGTGGCCCCTGACCTGAGGTCCAAAAGTTTAAGTGGTTTTCTATATTATACATATAAAGATCCTTGCAATCAGCCTCACTTTTAAAGAAGAGAATGAGATGCCTTATGCATAAGGATCCATACTGCCTTATCTAGCCCAGATTTTGTATGGGTGGACTTTCAGACTCAAAACAGAAAACAAGTTAGCTGCTTTCTACTTCTGTCCTGGGATATTGGATTTTCTAGAAATATTCTAAGAACTCATTTGGTGCTTTGGATAGCAATCTGTTAATTTACTACCTGTCTTAGCTTTCTTCTGAGTGCAGGATGGCTTCCTGTTATCATTTTTGCCTAAATATTAAAAAAGCTCAAGCTCCAGAGATAGCCTGATATAATTAGTAGAATACCCTTTGGATCATAAAGCCTAACTAAATTCAAGTCCTGCCTTTGAAAAATATTCACTTTGTGACCTTCAACAAGTTGTTTAACCTCACAGTGCCCCCAGGCAATTCTATTTTTTAAGATTATAACTTGTAGAGGGTTTGATCTGCTAATAAAATAATAGGCACAGACCAAAACAAAACAAAATAGAAAAATCCAAACCTAATAGCCATTGATTGGTCTGTCTTCTATCATCTCCTGTAGTGGCCATACTGGATACCGTTCTCTTATACCTTATTGCTAGTCTATAGAACATAATTGTTTGGAGGAAAAAAACCTCAACATGATTGTTTGAGACCTGTTGCCTAAACATATTCTTATTTTAAGATGTTTTCATCTGCTTAAGACCGTACTGTATCCATTTTCTCTTGAATTCTTATGCAATTCCAGTGAAATGAAAAGGTTAATTTAGCAATCTTATAGTTAACTTCTCAGTTGAAACTCCATTGGTTTAAATACTTTATGCTAAGGTGACTTTCTTTGTGGCATGAAGCTAGAGTGACCTCGAATTGACTTAAAAGCATTTCTGAGCTTGATTGTACCCAAATTTTTGCTATGCATCAATAATAAATAAGCAGTCAAACAAAATGTTTTAAGATCATATGTAAACTATCAGCTCCAAATATGTCCCAGCTTTTGGCGACATTAACTGGTATGAAATTAAATATAAATTTTAACACTGTTAAAAAAAAACTGTTGTTGGATAAATTGTTGTTAACATCTCATAGAGGAAGAATGCCTCATGTACAGCCGAGTGACCTTGGGCAAGTCTCTTAACCTTGTTTTCCTAGGTCTTGCCCTTATTTTCTTAAGAGTTGATAACTAAGACAAAGTAAAGGTTTAAAACAAACAAAAACCACTTAATAGAGGAGGCATGTAATACACCAGCCTATCGAAATGGTCATTCTGTTCATGTCCAAGCGGTGTTTTCTCCATTCCACAAACCCAGTACATTTGGGCATGCTAATACTAACAGGTCTCAAAATTCATTCGTGTAGATTCCATTCATTCCTGGATGTCTCACTGGATTCTAGATGTCTCCTATCAGTACAGGAAAGTTCTGGAGAGAATGAACCCCACAAGAATTAGCAAAAGTCTTGGTAAATATCTTGAGTTGCTGGCTTAGGTATTATGTTAGTACTAGTCTGCGATAGTATAATAAATAAAAGTTGTGGTGAGGCAACTGGAAAGAAATTATTGTTAGGAATTGTCAGAAAATGAATTTTAACCTGCTTAAATCCAGGATTTTCCTAGTCTCTGTAAATGGACTCAGAAAAAATGACTGGCATAGGAACTTTACTTTTCTCCATAATCTGGACCCTGGGTATGAGCGGGGTGGGGGGGTGGGGGTGGGGTGGGGTGCAAAAATCGTTCCTCAGCCTACCTTCAGTGAGACTATTTAATGAGCGATACAAGTCATTAAGGTGTGTGGTTTGATTTTCTAAATTAGGAAGTTGGGTATGTCTCTGAGTGAATTTTTAAAGAAGCCTGCTCCAGTAGAAATATAAAGTGAATGAACGTTTGAAAGCCATGAGGTCAGAAGTTTAATTATTTTACCCCTGACCAAAAAAAGAGGGGGAGGGATCTTAAAACATGGCCAGTGGTTGTGATGTGGAAATAATAAATGTTAAAGTATAATTTTCTTCTGGTAAAAGTTAAAAATTTACTATTTGGATTTAATATAGCTGATATTTATGTGGTGTTTTATGTATATTATCTCACTTGATCCTCACAACTACCCTATGAGGTAGGTGCTATTATTATCCCTATTTTCCAGTTTGGAAAACTGAGGCCAGTGGAGTTAATTAACTTGCCTGGGATTCTGAATCAGGATTTGAATCAGGTCTGCTCTCTATCTAACTGTTGTGAATTTTGCTACAAATTTTGTGGTTATGGCTACAGACACTTGGGCTTTAAGAAATCAAATAGCTTTTCATTTTTGCCTATTTATGGAAAATGCTCATTTATAGAAAAGGACCTCAAAAGGAATGGGAGTGAGTGCAAAATTCACCCAACATAAATTGGCATACAAAACTTTTATCTGTTCGATTTCATTTTCTGAGATCTCGCATTCAGTTTCCATCTTTGTTTCATTTTTTTTCTTGTTCATGGATTTCTAGAAAATGGAGGTTTCCCTGAAGTGAAACATGTTCTCTAGCCTTTTACATTTTTTTTTAATTTTGTACTCTTCCAAACAAAGCAAAATTTCTCTCCTATGCTTCAGGGGGAGAAAAAGAAGACAAGCGGAGTTGAGAGGAGCCAGGTTCTAATTTTTCTCTGAACTCTAAAACCCTTTAGGCCTATTTTCTGTATTGAACTTAGTATGAAAGCAAAATAAACTCCTTGTTTCTGAAATATAGAGATGCTACTGCTAGCATCCATCCCAGTCCCAGTTTTTAAGGCATAGTCAGGGCAGGAACCAAACCACCAGAGTCAAGAGGAAGAAGCCAGCAAGCCCCAGATTCTTTCTTTTATGAAAACAGCAGTGTACCCAGAGATGGACATTCTCCTTGCTCTTGTATTCAAGAGTTGCATGATAACTTCTTACAGAATGAAATCGGAGCTAGAAGAGAAGAACCTTAGAGATTATCTTGTCCAACCTCCACAGTTTTCAGAGAAGGAAACTGAGCCCCCCCCAAAAGGAGGAGTAACTTGTTCAAGATAACTCTGTGACTAACAAAAGGTCTAGAACCCAGTTCCTTTTGTTCTATTCCAGAGCTCTTTCCCTTATGCCATGTTGAGGATATGAGAATTATACTCCAATACCATAAATAGTAGGAGTGATACCAGACTTAATCTCCTGGACAAGTGAAAGTAAAAACCTTTTATTTTTCCCTCCGAACTTTTCCTTCTCTTACCCAGGCCTTCACACATCTACCCATAACTAATTGCACCTTACCTTTCACAGTAGGCTGAGCTCTGCCATTTTAGATTGCATCACATGGGCTTCTTGCACCCTATTTACAAATTGATCCATTTGCACCTCCTACTCTTTAGATTTCTAGATAAATGTCTTGTTGTCTTTGGTAAAGGTCCTATAGTGAGCATTATGGACTGGGTCAGTAATCTATCCATCTATGCTTAGTTTTACTTGGAAAAGATGTGAAGGAAGGTTGGTGAAGTGTTGAAATATTTGCTCTTATCTTTTCTGACTTAAGTTCAGCCTTATTTAGAAATTAATTAGCGACATTCAGAACAACTGTTTAGGTATTGAATCACCCCACAAAACTAACATTAAGTGATAGTAGAAATGGAGATGTGGAGAGTCAAATGCTAGTTGTAAGGGCAGCAGCTAGGTGGCACGGTGGATAGAGCACCAGGCCTGGAATCAGGAGGACCTGGGTTCTGATCTGGCCTGGGCAAGTCTCTTAACCTCATTTGGCTAGCCCTAGCCTTTCTGTCTTAGAATTGTTATTACTAAGATAGAAAGTAGAGGGCTTTTTTTTAATGCTATTTGAATATGATTTGGCTTATTTTGGAGGTCTCAGTGATCAGCAACTCAATTGATATGATACATTGACTTATAATTGTTACCCGTATAGTCATAATTTTATATATTGTTTTGTCTAATGCACTGTTGTATCTCTCAGGCAACTTGTTGCAGCGATGGCATATTCCTGTAGAATTCCAGATGACAAGACAAATGGCCAGCTCTGGTGCTCCTGGGAACAAAATCAATAAATCAATGTTAGTCCTTATTGTGGGCTTATCAAGCATGGGAGCTGGTGCATATGTAAGTAGAAAAGCAGCTTATGAAAAGAAGCTGCCAACTTCCATTAATAGCTGTTTTCTTGGTTTTATTTGGCTTCTCACCTTATACAATTCCCTTTGCTGCTTTTGGGAGGCTTTCCCAAAGCCTCCCTTAATACACTTGCTGTCTAATAGCCTGTGAGGACTAACCTCATGTTGTCAGACCCTACCCCTTCGTTCCAATTACCTTTTCTTCATATATTCGTAGCATTGGCTCTCTTTACTAGATTTGCCATATTGGCCCAGGCGTAAGATCAGGAATACCAGCGGCTTCTCAGCTTAGTCTCCTTGACCAGATCTTCCCTCCAGGTCACTGCTTGAGATGTACAGATCCTAAAAACAATAGCTCTTTATAAAGGAAAAATTCCCATGTCCTCACTGTAAATTTAAAAAGCAGCCCAACCTCAATGTCAAATTTTTTTAGATTGAAAGTTTGAGGCATTGAATTATAAAAGTAGAATTGGAGAATTGTCATAATATATATATAGCTGCTGCTCAATTGCACTCTCATCAGATTGAGAGAGATAATTTGGCATCAATTATGGTGACTAAGCAGATTGGTTTCTGGTCTCATGCCAGGATAAGCACACCACCCCTAGCTACTACTTAGTTGTGCCCATTCTTGAAGGAAGCCTTTTGTTTTCTCTGCTAAGAGTAAATAGATGAAAGTCATTAAGATTCTGTGCTTTCCATTGCTAGTTAAGTCAATGAAGAATTCTTCTGCACAGATCATTAGGTAAAATCTAAGCTGTTCATGAAAGCCATTTGGAGTAGCCCCATATTCATACCCTAACCTTAAAATACAGGAGTAAGTTTGATAACTTTTCATTTGTGAGCAAAATCATCATAAGGAAGATAGGAGGATCCTAGATCTATTATCTAGCTAGAGGGGGACGTTAGAGGCCATCAGATCTAGATTTTATAGATGAGGAAACTGAGTCCCAGAGCAGTTCCATGGATTGCCTATGGACATACAGCTACTAAGCACCCATGGCAGGGTGTTGTCGTCATTTTAATTTTTTTTCCAATTACATGCAAAAACAGTTTTGTTTTTTACAATTTTGAGTTCCAAATTATCTCCGTTTTTTTCCCTCCCCACTCGTTAAGAAGTAGTCAAGCAATTTGATAAAGGTTATACATGTGCAGTTATGCAAAATATATTTCCATATTAATCACATGAAAGAAAAAAGTAAAAAAAAGTATTCTTTAATCTGCATTCTAACTCCCTCCATTCTTTCTCTGGAGGTGGATAACATTTTTCATCATAAGTCCTTCTGAATTGTCTTAGATCATTATATTGCTGATAATAGCTAAGTCATTCACAGTTGATCATGCAATATTGCTATTACTGTATATAGTGTTCTCCTGGTTCTGCTCACTTCACTCTGTATCAGTTTATATGTCTCCAGGTTTTTCTGAAATTGTCCTGTTCGTCATTTCTTATAGCACAATAGTATTCCCCTCACTTATTCAGCCATTCCTCAATTGATGGGTGGCTATCCCTTCAATTTACAGTTTTTTGCCACCACAAAAAGAGCTACTGTGACTATTTTTCTCCCTGTAGGTCCTTTTTTGGGGGGGGGTACAAATATTGCTGGGTCAAAGTGTACACATAGTTTTATAGTCCTTTGGGCATAGTTCCAAATTGCCCTCCAGAATGGTTAGACCAGTTTACAACTTCATCAACAGTGCATTAGTGTCCTAATTTTCCCATATCCCCAGCAACATTTGTCATTTTCCTTTTCTATCACATTAGCCAATCTGACAGGTGTGAAGTGATATTTCAGAATTGCTTTAATTTACATTTCTCTAATCAGTATTATTTAGAGCATTTTTTCATATGATTCTAGATAGCTTTGATTTTTTTCATCTGAAAACTTCCAGGCACTCTGATCTTCCTGACAGGTAGGTAGCAATGGATAGGTCTGGAGTCAGAAAGACTGATCTGTATAAGCCTGGACAAGTCACTTAACCATGAAATATTGTAAAGATAAACAACTATGAGAGACCTGGCTACTCTGATCTATTAATAGAGTGATTCAATATAACTCTGAAGGATCCGTGATGAAAAATGCTAACCACCTCCAAAGAAAGAACTGGTGAACTCTTGAGTACAGATTTTTTTACAATGATTGACATCATGTTTCTTGCCTTCTCAATGGGTGGTAAAGGATCAGAAGGGAAGGAGAAAATTTGGAACTCAAAAATTTTTTTTAAATGAAAATAAATGATGGAATTGTTTTTTTTTTGGGGGGGGGGGGAAGATATAACAATCTCCAAGCTATAAGAAGCACTGGAGACACACAGAAATGAATCAGGCCCTATATTGAAGGGGCAGTTGATATTAAGAAAAGAGTAGCTCTTGTCACTGTTCTAAGGTCATAACATTTCTCCTTAAGGTAAATCACCCATTGGAGTTGTGAACTGATCCAACTATTCTGGAGGACATTTTGGAACTATGCCTAAAGGGCTATAAAACCATGTATACCTTTGATCCAGTAGTACCACTACTAGGTTTGTACACCAAAAAACAAAAGAGACCTGCTTGTACAAAAATATTTATGGCTACTCTTTTTGTGGTGGCAAAGAATTGGAAACTAAAGGGATGTTCCCTCATTTGGGAAATGGCTGAACAAATTGTGGCATGAGATGGTGATGGAATACTACTGTGCTATGAGGAATGATGAACAGGATGATTTCAGAAAGAGCTGGAAAGACATACTTGAACTGATGCAGAGTGAAATAAGTAGAACTAGAGGAACATTAGACACATTAACTGCAATATTGTAGAACGATCAAATATGATAGACTTTGCTACTAACAGTAATACAGTGATCCAGAACAATTCTGAGGACTTATAAAAAAGAATATCCAGCTCCAGAGAAAGAACAGCTGGAGTAAGAATGCAGATGAAAGCATATATGGTTTATCACTTATTTACTTGGGTATATGATTTAGGGTTTTGACTTTATAAGATTATTCACTTTACAAAATGAATAATATGGAAATATGAAAAAAAATTGTATGAAAGTAAATCACCTTTTATTGTGCAAATGTACTTTACTGGGCACTTCTGAGCAGATCTAAAAAGCCCTTGGAAATGCATTTCCCTCTTTTTTTTTTTTTAAAACAACAGTTTCCTTTTAGAAGCACCAATCAGAGCTGTTAGTTGAAACGATCTACACTAGGGTTGTATATTGACTTAGAAAACCACATATTAACATTATCTCTGTTCTGTTTTATTTTTATTCATTTTTTACATATTTCCCAAATTACATTTTATTCTGGTTCCTGCCCTGGAGTTTGACGCGTCTGGCCTAAACTATACCAAATGCAAACTAACAATGTAAAATTATTTTCCTAAATGCCTCACCTCCATTTTTCAGAGGAGACCTTTGAATCAGCAGTTTTTGCATTTTCATATTTCTCATTCACTTTTTTCCCCTTTCATCTCATTCTTTCAACAACAAAAAAAGAAGCCACATTTCTAATGTTTGGATTTCATATATGTTTCTTTGTAAATGCTATGATTTACTTTTAGACCCTGGACCACCTTTGCTGCTCTAAAAAGGCCTTGCCCTAACCGGGAGTTGGACAACCTCCACCAGGCCGGACAGACAGATTCTTTCTTTGGGCTGCCAGGTCATTAAACGTTGTATCCAGGGGCAGGAAGCCACTGTTGCCTTATCCCTTCCTGGAAAAATCCACGCATTGCAGGCTTTTTTATAAGTTCCTGGGTAAATGCTTAATTGTTCTCTGGGGTCATCAGTGGTATTAATCAGATGTGACCTTAGTCATCTTAGTAATGAGTTTTTACTTCCCACTTTTACCTGAATGTGATTTTATGCATTCATGTGTAAATTTTTAAAGTAATTTTTAACTTTTAATTTGACTTGACCAGAAATACAGTGCACATCCCAGAGAGGAAACTTTTTGGTCTCAAGAATACTCTTCCCTTATAACCAGTTTAAATTTGTTGAGGTTTGGCCACAAACTCTTCAGTGTTTCCTCATCATTTTCCCCCAAATAGTTCCCATTCTGTACTTTAAACTTCATGTTCCAAAGGAAGAAACCATTTTGAGGACTAGGAGGGACTTTTCCGAAGTTTTTGTTTGAAGCCTGTGATTTAAACCTAACACTTCTAGACTGCAGATTTGAAGCTAAGATTGGCAAGGATGTGGGCTCTCAACACTAGAGTACTTTGCCCAAGACTGTGAGTCCTTAGGCAAAGCATTTAACCTCAGTCTTTACTGCCCTAGGCCCTTAACTAGTGACTGCCAGAGCCAAGATTTACCGGGCAATTGATACTAAAACTTTCGGCCTTAAATTCTGAATTTGGTCTATTTGTCATTGGCGAGCCATTGTTGACAGTAATTGTTCTATATGTGAACATTTCTTCTCAGAGGTCTTCTCAAGTTGAATAGATTCTAATGTGTGCTTCTAGTCTTTTTCCTATAACTGCAGTAGTTTTCCCAACCTGACTCGTTTCTGTCCTTGATTTCAAATATATACAGATTAGGAAAGTACTTTGTAAATCCTATATAAATGTATTTGTTGATAGGATCTTTTTAAACCCTTGGAAATAGGCCCTTGCTAGGTTAACATAGGTGTAAACCTCCTTTAAAGCTTCCATACAAAAAAGAAAAGGCTCGTTACAATTTTTTCACTACTAAACTTAAAGATTTTTCTCAGGCTTGGGTTCCATTGATCTGTGAATCCAGAAGGAGGTTTGAGCTGGATTGGGACTATGTTCAAGCATTCCCCCTCAGTCAGACCTTGTGTCACTCAAGACTAGGATTTGTTAGGTAAAAGCCTCACACTGAGAAGAAATCAATTTTAACTTAGAAAATTACTTCTTTGACTTTTTTCACAATGTGTTATGTCTAGACATTAATGTGTAAATCTAGACATTATAGAAAATCAACAAGCATTTATTGAGCACCTACTATGTGCAGGCACTGTGCTGATTTCTTTTGAAAATTAATGTCTAAGGAATTTTAACTTACTGGAGCTAATTGTTGACATTTACTTTTTCATATTCTGAAATAATCTTGGCATCAGATTTATATGTAGCAATCTTGATAATTTCCTGGAATCTATTGATATTCTGAATAACTCTAATTAATATGAATTGTTGTCAGGGGACAGAGAAGAGCAGAAGGATTGTAGACACAACTGATGGCAAGAACAATAGCCTGCTTTTTAATCCTCAGAGTTTAGTGCATGTGCTTGCAATAATATACCTATTTGTCCCTCACTTTACAAATTTTTGTGCATGGCATCTCTTATTTAGACTTTGTTTGGCTGGTCCTTTTAGGGAAACAAATAGCCCATTTAGGACAAAAGTGAGTTATTCTTTGTAGGAGAAAGGTGTTTTATGCAGTCAGTCATGCTTCAAGACATTTGTTTTCTATCTAATTGCCCTGATAGCTGCTAACTCTGCCAAGAGAAGATCTAACTCAGGTAGGTCCCCAACTGTTAGAACATCTGATATGATTTTTCATCCCAGTATCTAGCTTAATGCAAGACCCCTTTATATTATTATAAGTGCTTTATATTTATCTGCTTGGAGAGTTCATTTCCTCTTTCCTAATATTTGTCCTGCCTAGAGTTGTTAAGGAAGAAAAGCATTGTGGAGATGGTAGACTGCTATAGAAATAGACCGGGTGCTTTATTTCTCAAACTTGCTTACAAGAAAATGCATTTTGCCTCTTTTTAACCAAAAGGAATTGGCTTAATGTGGACAAAAGCTTATCATTTAATTGAAATGTAATGGTATCATATGACTAGTGCAAGTTCGCCACATGGTAGAACAATGTTCTGGCTATGTTTTGGTCTGCAGGCCTATATGACAGTGAAAGAGGACCAAAAGAGATATGATGAGAGAATTTCAGGATTAGGACTGACCCCAGAAGAAAAAGAGAAAAGGGATAGCTTAAGTGGTGAGTACTCTGTTCTTTGGACTTAAAACACAAGTGGAAGCGCAGATGAGTAAAATGAATTATCTAAGCCATTCGATTGTCATATTTATGGCCATCTGGTGGAAATTGTGAGATGATAAACCTCTAGAAATAGTGGTATGTTTCAGATTTAAAGAGCAATGCAATTGTAGTGCTTAGAGAAAATTTAGGTTCAAACATAAAATCAATGAAGCCTGTGGTTGAACCTAGTTTTCTTCAGATTACCTCTAAAGGTAAGGCTGGTGAAGGTCCATGGAGAGAAAGCTGTGTATGATGGCCATTTTTAAGTAAGGAAATTTGGACCCTTCTCTCCTTTTTGGTCCTTAAGCAGATGATCTCCATTGCTTTCCTCAACTCTCAGATCTTTGTCCATGTCCTTTAGCCAAATTAAAAGCCTGGTTTTATTTTCTCTACCCAGCAGCTATAGGGTGGAACTGTGGATTGATTATCTATCTTTCCTCATTAGAGAGGACAAAGCTGAATCTCCATGTTTGAAGTATACTTCTGAATTTCCAAACTAAGGGTTTAAATGCAAGACAGATTCTCTTTAGGAGAATCATTGACCTCCTTGTCATTTTCCCACCAGAGAAAATTAAGATGAACCCTCTTTTCCTTTCCCCATCATTATGTTGCAAAGTTTAATAAGACTGAAGTGTACAGCAAAAGGAGTAAGATAATTGCAAAGTGATGCTTTTATCACTTTGATCAGCATTAGAGCCTTTTAGAAGATTCACCATGTCTGATCTGTTGCTTACAGTTCCAGAGACCGGGGCCCAAATCAAGGCACCAACTCATGCTCCTTTCCTGCTGATTGGTGGAGGCACTGCAGCGTTTGCTGCTGCTAGATCCATCCGTGCTCGTGACCCTGGGGCTAGGGTAAGATGTCTCTTCTGTTTGGCACAGATGTCTTTAAATGCTACCTGAGGTGGGCACTTTGGCACTGACAAAACTTTTTGTACATCCAAAGGTCTTAATTATATCCGAGGATCCTGAACTACCATACATGCGCCCCCCTCTTTCCAAAGAACTGTGGTTTTCAGATGATCCAAATGTCACAAATACACTTCGCTTCAAACAGTGGAATGGAAAAGAGAGGAGGTATGACTCGAAGTCTACAATGGTCCTGACTGGGAAGGGGCTGGGCAGTTAGGCCCTGCCTCCCAAAGGGGAGGAGAACACTGAATTGGCCTTGTAGAAGTAGAAAAGAGGGATGACTTGGTAATGTTTTGAGAGCCTTGCTAAAGGTTATACTGCAGTGGATCTGAACAGTCCTAAAAGCCTCCTCATGGCCTAATGGACAACTGTGCAACTGCTGGAGGTCATTTTAATTGCAGAAGGATGAAGTCAGGGGACGGCTGAAAGATAGCAAGGGCTTTTTAACTCTTTGTTCCCTCTCTTTTCTCCCTCTCTAGCATCTATTTTCAGCCACCTTCTTTTTATGTATCTGCTCAGGACCTGCCTCACATTGAAAATGGTGGCGTGGCTGTCCTAACTGGCAAGAAGGTCGGTGCACAGCTGCCCCCATTGGGCTTCCTCTCCTGCCTTTTATCTTTGTCCCACCAGCATGATCATGTTAGCTAAAAGGACTCCGGGTTGCCAGGGTCCAGTGCTTAGTCTGTATAGGCTTTTGGAAATGAGCCAATATCTAACCTGGAGCAAAAACCGTCCCTCTACATCCCTCCACAAGGTTGTCTCTCTCCCTTTTTGCCCACCCCACAAGACCTTGGGGACTGGACTGTTGATGAGTTCATAAAACATCTCTTCTGACTTCAGAGAGTTATATCTGTGGGAAAACGGCCCCTGCATCTTTTCATATGTATGTGTGCCCACTCCAGCGATGTGAGGGTATGTAGCTACCCTACACGTAAGAAACAGTAGCCCATTATAGTAAGTCAGCTGTCCTGTCTGCTTAAAGGGCCCCAGTAGTTCTGTTCCAAACCTTATGAAACAGAGGATGAGCAAAGAAGGGGAAAGGGTGGAGAGGGAGTGGGGGCTCTTGCAGGACACAAGGGAGCTTTTTTATCTAGTTTCTGATTCAGTTAAAGCAAGGGACAAGGTCTGGGTTCTGGGTTTCCCATAAGTAATGCCAGACATCATATGACTGCTTTAGTTATCTTTGGATCAATATCCCGTACTCCTGAAATGATTCTTTTTCTACGCTTCTGAATTTGGTAAGATTTTTGTTCTACATTCATGGTTCCTTTGGAAAAACTCCAACTTTGTTTCAGCTGAACTCCAGCAAACATTTATCATGCGCCTACTGTGTGCAGATTACTATACTAGGGAAGATATAAAATTTAGATATGCCAGTCACTGCCCTCAAGGAGCTTGCTCTCTAGTAAGGGGAAAATCCATTTTTCTTCCGTCAGTCAGAGAAGATGGAACACATACCCCTAGGAATTGGAGGAGAGAGAGGAAGGTGGGGTTTGGGGCATGAAGAAAGAGCTGAGCAGGGACTAGACCAGTTCCAAAGTCTGCCAAGCTCCAGGGGAATTGAGGCAGAGTGAGTGAGAACCCAGGAGTGGTAACTTTTTCTCATCTAATCCATTCCCTTAGAGCATCTCAGTTTATTTTTTGAAAGAGAGATGTCTTGGGCCTGACTTCTCATTTTGCTTAGTTTTCCCACTCCTGGATTCTCACAGTTTGAGTATTTCTCCTTCCTCTAAATCTCTATGCACACTTTCCCACAAATCTCAAAGGAATCTCAGGCCTAGAGTTGGCTGGAACAGGTCTGGGATGCCCTGGAGTGGTGGACGAGGGCCAGGAGCTGGGTGCCAACGATTAGTTGGGAGGTTATCTCTGAAGTATTTGTTTTAGGTGAAAAGCTCTTCCACCTATATTTCTTTCTCTGTATTGTGTATACCAGGTGGTACAGCTGGATGTGAGGGACAACATGGTGAAACTTAATGACGGCTCTCAGATAACTTTTGAAAAGTGCTTGATTGCAACAGGTTAGTGGTCTGTGATGTAGCTTCCTTTCTTCAAGTCCACCTTCTGTGTAGAAGGCATCATTTCATTAGTCGGTCACATTCAGGAAAGGCGAGATCCAAATCCTTTGTCTCTGCCCTGAGCAAACCTTACCTAGCTTTAAACAGAGCAAGCTTACCCAGAGACTACTGCTGTCTAACAGTAGCAGGAGAGCTGAATTACCCTGGCTACTCCCTAGAAGAGTGGCCATAATGCAAAAGGTCTCTTGGCATAGTCGGAAAGTTATATGGCTGCCATGTGGCTTTATCCTAGATTCAGATCAGAGAGGAAAATAAGAGATGAGATAATTGCTGAAATTATTATGGCTTTAGTATCTAACAACCCCATAGGGAAAACTGCTAGGGAGCCTAAAAACAGAAAGGACGGTGTTTTTTGTTTCTTTTTCATTTGGGGGGCAGGTGGGGCCCTGTGAGGAGGAATTCTGCATTCTGTAGGCCAAGGGAAAGAAAGTCATGAGTCTGCTGAAAGATCAGCCTGGTATAGGACTCTTGTGTCCTGTTCGTGTACCTGTGCTGCCAGCAGAGGGCGCGCACACACCTCAGTTCTCAACAAACCGTGGTGGGGATGGATGGTTGTTTAGGCCTCACTGTTTTATTCAGTTCTTTAAAAAGAATTTTTCTTCCTTTTTTCCAGGAGGCACTCCAAGAAATCTTTCTGCTATTGATAGGGCTGGGCCAGAGGTAAAGAGTAGAACAACACTTTTCAGAAAGGTAACCATCTGCTTTCATATTTTCTCTCTTGCTTATTTTAGAAAAGGTAGGATAATCTTATGGTCTCCTTGTGATCTAGGAATGGGGAGATTCCAGTTGTTCTTCAGTTTCCGGCTCTTCTGCAGCCTTGCTGTCTGACTAGGGGCAAGCCACTGGCCTTCTCCATGCCTTATATGTCCCCACTAAAATGGCTTCAGCTCAGCTTCTCAGAGAAAAATGCCCTCACTGGTTTCCATTGTTCCTGCCCATGTGCCTTTTCCTTATGGCTCGAGTCACCAAAATTGCCCCTAGCCTCTTTGTATTTCTTGTTGCAAGTGTTACGCAAACTTCATGCCCAGAGATACAGCCAAAAGGCTAAGCCATTCCCAGCGTGCTTTGCCAACAACACTAAAGCCACCATAGTGGCTATTCAACATATTTTTAAGATCTTTGGAATTCTTGATAGAAGGGTGTTATAGATGGAAGCCGAGAAAAAAGTTGACATTAGGAACTTAGAAAGTTGGGTTTAGCTTTTTTTTTTTTTTTAATGTAAGCATATTTATAATTATTAAAGTTTTCTGTAAAGATTTGGTAGGAAAGCTATTTCCTGATAATTTTATGTGTCCCCTTTGGAAAATGACTGGACTAAGCTGATGTAATTTTACAGATTGGAGATTATAGATCCTTGGAGAAGATTTCAAGGGAGGTCAGTTCGATTACAGTTATTGGTGGGGGCTTCTTAGGTAGTGAACTGGCCTGTGCCCTCGCCAGAAAAGGTAAGTATCTATGTATGCTAAGTTCCATTTCTTTTTACTAGCCAGAAGGTAGATGTGTCTTTTGCAGAAGCTTCTTCCATATCCTCCCTTCCCTTCTCCTGGCCCTCCTGGCAAGACTCACAGAGATAACTTTGCTAGTACCACAAGGGGGAAAAAAGAGTTATGTTTGGCTTGGGAATTTACCTCCTGGTGATGCTGAGCATCAGACTAATCCCTGTCTGTGATCCCTAGCAGACTGGTAAAACTCAGCAAGAATACTCTCTTTCTCTTTAGATGGCAAGCAATATGGAATCTCCAACTTTGGCATATGGAATATTAATCATCTTTTTTTCCATACCACCAGTCCTTGGACTGAGTCTCTCTAGAAGTAAATTATTAAGGAAAGTTGGTTGTTAAAAGAGTTGGAAAGGAAATGTAGAAGACCAAAAAATGTCTTGGGTCTCTTGCTCAAAAGCTTATGTGTGCAAAACATACCACACTGCTTCTGACAGATAAATAGGTTTGCAGATTTTTTCAAGTCCCTAAGCTCAAATCGGAGTGGTTCCTTTTTTTCAATCATCCAGTATTTATCGAGCACCTACTAGGTGTACCGTATTGCTAGTGACAGAAAAATAGGATGTGCCCCCTGTCTTTTTCTCTTAACGTGGCCACTCTGTAAAATCAGAATGTTGGACTGTTCAGAAGCCTCACAGCATTCATACTGGGGACCTTTGCCCAGGTTCTCAAAGGCAGTCTTAGCTCGTATATTCAAGTATATAATCCAAGTTCAGGATAAAGTGTTGGCCCCAGTGACAGCTGCATTCCAGCAACCTTGATGTTTGACTTGTGAGGGAGCTTTGGCACCTGGCACTCGTCAACCCTGCAAAGTCTGGCTACAGAGTAGACAGAAATCTCCCTGTTTAATTAAGTGACTGTGTGCACGCACACACACACATACCCCTCCCCTCAGAATTGACTCTACCCTCCTAAATTGATTCATTCTTGTCTTTGTTTTGTTTTTGCTTCCCAGCCCGAACTTTGGGCACTGAAGTGATTCAGCTCTTCCCAGAGAAAGGAAATATGGGGAAGATTCTCCCTGAGTACCTCAGCAACTGGACCACAGAAAAAGTCAGGAAAGGTATCGAAGCACTTTCCAGCTAGCTGACTATTCACTGTTGTAAGGGAAGGTTCTCTGAGGTTAGAGTATGGGGTCAGAAGAAGATGTTGGGAAGTGACAACAGTTTTAACTGTGAATTCATCAATTTTTTCAAAGAAAGAAATGTTTTGGGGCAGCCAGGTAGCACAGTGGATAGAGCTTCAGGCCTGGAGTTGGAAGGCCCTGAGTTCAAATGCAACCTCAGATACTTTCTAGCTCTATGGCCATGAGCAAGTCACGTAACTCCCATTGCCTAGCCTTTGCTGCTCTTCTGACTTAGAAGTGATACCAAGACAGAAGACAGAAGGTAAGGGTTTTTGTTTTTTAAAAGTTTCAGCTTCAAAGTATTTCTCCATTTCAAGAGGGGAAACAAGTAGCTAAAAGTCTACTATCATGGGAAAAGGCCTGGATTTAGAATACCGGGCCTGGGGTCAAGTGCGTCCTGGCTCTGCTACCTACTATCAGTGTTACCTTGGGCAAGTCACTTCCTTTCGCTGGGCCTTGTGTGACCCATTTGGATAGGCAGTGTGCTGCTATAAAGAGAGGACTGCCTTCCCAGTCTAGCTCTTGGGAGATTAAGCAATGCACTTGGCCTCTGTGGGCCTCTGTGTCATTACCTGTCCAGTGTGAGGACCTTTCGGGTCCCTTCCACCTCTATATCTCTGCACCTCTTATCCTGTAGAAAATGCAGGAGTTGGGATAGATTTCTCCGAGGTCCTCTTTGAATTGTTTCCAGGCCTTTGGGTTGGGCCTGATCCATGTGTGTTTGCCCAGTGTTCTAGACTCTGAACCTGAAATGGGGATGCCAAATTCTCCCATGGGCTAACAATGAGCCATGGGTTTGGGCTGAGTCTTCCCATTTGGGCTGAGTCTTCCCATTTGGGCTGAGTCTTCCCATGGTCACCTTTTTGCTAAAGGCCCACAGACATACATTTTCTCAGCAATCTCACCTGCCTTTGTACTTCCCTTGGTCATTGTCATAACTTCAAGGCTGTTTCTTGCCTTCACAGAGGGGGTTAAAGTAATGCCTAATGCCGTTGTGCAGGCAGTTGGTGTCAAAAGTGGCAAGTTGCTCATCAAACTGAAAGATGGCAGGAAGGTAAGAAAGAGATGTCATCAGGGCTGCAATAAAGGTGTCTTCCACTCACATACTTCAGCATTCTGTGTGGAATAATTCACACACTTTGCTGGTGTGGATTATAGCCTCCACCACACTTTACTGTTAGTCTAGCCAAAAAACATGTCCCCTTGTGGCCAGCCCTCTTGGGAATGGAACCTCTCTAAAGCTTTGGTTGCCCCTCGAGTGACAGCCTTATTTACAAAGCTCACATTCTCTAACAGAGTCTTTGAGAAACCATGATTACCTCCAGGGAGAGAGAATTTAATGTAGGTTCCACCTCCCATACCAAAGAGAGAGGAGAGACGGGAGAGAGAGACATGCTCTTGTCCTTGCTTTTTCTTTTCCCCTTCATTTAACACTAGTGGAATGGTTTCTTGGCAGCCATGATCAACCTTCCATAGTTTTCTCTGGAAGTGTGCCTTCCCTGTAAAAACACATACACACACATCAAGTGAGCTTGAGCAAACATCTAGGAACCACTTTCCATTAGCTCCCTTCTGTCTATATTCCATCTCTCTGGGCCCGTATTGGGTAGCATATTTCTCTTTCTGGGTATGCTCACAAGTAAAGAGTTAGTTGGTGTTTTTTTTTTTTTAAGCTTTTAATCTCAGTTGATAAACTAGCCATTTGTTTTAAAGGATATGCATCTGCCCTGCATGAAAATTCATGAGCTCCATGAACTCTCTTTCGCCTTATAGGTAGAAACCGATCACATTGTTGCAGCTGTGGGCTTGGAGCCCAATGTTGAATTGGCCAAGACTGGTGGTCTAGAAGTAGATTCTGATTTTGGGGGCTTCCGAGTAAATGCGGAGCTCCAGGCCCGCTCTAACATCTGGGTGGTAAGTATGTCATACCAAGACCAGGGAGGGTTTGGTGACACCAGCCTGTGACCTGCTGGTGCAAGTCCGCTCAGTTATGATTTGATTCTAAGCAATGGCTTTAAGCAAATGAGGTTAAAGTGTTTGGGGCCCAAGTGTAGAAATAAATACTCAAGTGAGCTTAAGGTAAATACTTCAAATAGTTCAATGCTGTCTCCTTACAAAAGGATTATTGGGTTTGGGAGTCAGAAGACCTAGGTTCAGAACTATGGCTTAACTCCCTAGGTAACTTGACCTCTCAAGATCTCAGTTTCTTTATCTGTAAGATGAAAAGGTTGGACTTCTTGATCTCTTCCAGCCCCTAAACCTGTGATTCTGAGGATAGTTCTTTTGGCAGGTGAGAAGGATAAATGAGATAAATGAGTTTCAAGGAGCTTCCCAGAATCCCCTAGGTCCACTCTCCTTTTTCTTCCCTTTGCCCACAATGTGTTCATTTCTCAGGCAGGAGACGCTGCATGTTTCTATGATATCAAGTTGGGGCGTCGACGGGTAGAGCATCACGACCATGCTGTCGTGAGTGGAAGACTAGCTGGAGAAAATATGACCGGGGCTGCCAAACCATACTGGCATCAGTCAATGTTCTGGTAACGTTTATGTGTTTGGGGACCTCTCTGGGCCACTTGACAATTGGTCAATTGGTTAGAACACAGAATCAGCCACGAGGTTCTAGACTGGATCCTGGTGTGGACCAGTTAGCATTGTACGAAGGAACAACTCAGTCAATAATCAGTCATAATTAACTAGGAAGAGAGTATGGATGATGGCATTACCACCCTCTTTGTCACAGTGCAGAGTATAATCAGCTTTACTAGTCTAAAATTCCTGAAAGCAACAATAAGAATAAGCAACAGCTCGTTCTTATTGTAATCTTTAAAGCAATGAAACCAACATTGAGCATAATCTGACATGTTGGATGGAATTGAGATAGGATGATAATTGTGGGCTCTCATCGGTGTAGAAATTGCTATATATTACTTAGCCCCCTGGAAATCAATTTTTTTTTAAATTTTAATAGCAATTAATAGGAAAGATAAATGCACCTGTGGCCACCCCCACCACCCCTGGATTGCTGCAGCACCCACCAGGGGGCAGTGGTGCCCACTTTGGGAATCACTGAGCTAGACTTTTCCACAAACTGCCTCTTGATGCTAGCATTAGATATCATTAGTATGACCTAATGTGACATTTGGAAAGCCACTTGACCTGCAGATAAAAGGTCAGTATCCCAGAGCATCTAGACTGCATTTTATTTTCTTTGTAATATCTCGGCCTTCTCTCCCTTTCTCCATAGGAGTGATCTGGGCCCTGATGTTGGTTATGAAGCCATTGGTCTTGTGGATGGTAGTTTGCCCACAGTTGGAGTTTTTGCCAAAGCTACTGCAAAAGACACCCCCAAATCTGCAACTGAACAATCAGGTAAGGAGGTCAACCGTTTGCCCTTGAACAGTGTCAGGAAGCAATATGATGTGATCTGGGCGACACTGGAATTATTTCCCTATGCCTTTCTCTGAAAGGGATTTACATATTTCCAGTAAGGTGCTACCAAGGGAATCATCTCTTTCTTTAGAGCTAAACCTTAAAGGAGACCAGGTCATGGCTCTCCTAGTCATTGGTGGGTCTGAGCTCCACAAAGTGGATCAAATAGTGGAACCACCAGAGCATCAGAATGGAGCCCAGAAATATAAATAGAAATGGGTCTCTAGCCTCTGCCTGGGCTTTTGCCACTTCATCTCCCCTGTTGGGAATCCCCAGTTTCTAGGTAAAAGGAAAGATCTGAGGAGTTAAAAAAAAAAACCAAAACAGGCCTCTAATTTAGACCGTGGGGTTCCAGTCTATATTCAGCACCCAGCAGCCAGACACGGAAACTTCAGCTTGATGTCTGTTGGCCACCAGGGGGCTCTGGGCTCAGAAAAAAAAAAATAGTTTGGCTACTTCCTGGATGGCCTCTTAATCCCTCCCATTTGTCAGAACCTGATGTCAGTTTTTCTTTCGATGGAAGGCATGCCTCTTTCCTGGGGGTCTTTCTTATCTCCTATACCTTTGGCCCTACTCCCTGCTATTGAGTTCTAACTGGAGCGTACAGCCATCATGGTCCAGTCACCACATCAAGCCCAACTCTATATATTCCAAGAATGGCAGGGTTTTGTTGTTGTTGTTGTTTTTTCCTGAGGAGGAAAAGACAGTTTGCTTGGTCCTTTTCCTGTGGAACTTCAAGTACATTTATATACATGATCCTTGATTCTGACCTCTCCCCTCCCATGGGACTGGAAGATAAGTATTTTATATTGGCAGCACCAGAAAGGGGGACTGGGATTTTTGGATCCCTGTTCATTTCTCTGCCCACTGGGCAGGAGCTTAGGGAACTCCCTGGGGGATGGAAGCCATCTACCCCATTCCCATTCTGCCCTGCCCTGGCCCAAGCATTCCCAGAATGCTTTTCAGACTACAGTGGCATTTCCTCTACTGTTCCTACCTAACTTAGTCCCTTACAATACACATAATAAAATATCTGTTGAACTTTGAGAAAGTAGGAGGTGTTACCAGCAGAATTTTAAAATGAAATAGCAAGTGAGAGAGAGTTGAGCAGCTTTTGAGGCACAGCAGAGATAGCAGGGCAGAGTTTTCTCTGGCTTTGGTGACAAAGAAGGACTCTAAACAAGATATCAGCCCGTCTGTGAAGCTCCCCAGGGCAGCTTGGCTTCTAACATATTCCCAGATCATCTCTTGGTGCTTTTGTTACAGGGACTGGTATCCGTTCAGAGAGTGAGACAGAGTTGGAGGCCTCCGACATTGACATCCCACCCAGCGATGCTAAGACCCCACAGAGCCTCATAAAGGGGGAGGACTTCGGCAAAGGCGTTATCTTCTATCTCAGGGACAAAGTCGTGGTGGGGATCCTACTGTGGAATATCTTTAACCGGATGCCAATAGCAAGGAAGGTGGGTGCCAATTTGAGTTGGTAGAGGAGGGACAGGGGAGGAAGGATGGGCTAGGAAATGTTCTCATAATGTCACAGGCTTCCTGAAAATTCTCACAACCCACACAATTCCAAAAGATCTGAGATTTCAGTAGTAATGGGTACTTCTTCTACCGACATAGATTCACACCCCCTTGACAGACCTCAGTAAATAGTTTCATGAATTTGTATACCCAGTGAAATCCATCCTCTGGTAGCCAGTCTTCTGGCTATGAATCTCCCTGTTTAACTAGCTATTGCTAGCTTGGTCTTCAGAAAGTGGTCTCTGCAAGCCTGTACTCAACTTTTCAGCTTTCTCTGAGTTTGTGCTTGGTTTCATGAACTTGGGTTTCCCTCTAAGCCACCCTGAAGCATTAGGGGTGTACTTTGGTAGAGGCAAAGCCCATGTGGTCTGTACGTAGAGAATATCCTCGCATACCTGGTCTGGTAGGGTAGGAGATGACCAGTTGACATCTCTGCATTATTATAAATCCATTTTGGCCAGTTCTGCACCATTTGTTATTGGCAGGAGGAGGAGGAAGATGACTGGGCCCTTGTGGGCTTGGACTAAGCTCACATGGAGCTGACCAGTAACTTAATGTTCCTTTCTCCCTCAGATCATTAAGGATGGAGAAGAGCATGAAGATCTCAATGAAGTAGCCAAGCTCTTCAACATCCATGAAGACTGAAGTCTCCAAAAATGTGAGCAAGTGGAACCTGGGAGTAACAAGCAGCAGCAGGCAGGCGAGAGGAGTGCTAATTTACATCTGACTCACACACCTCCCAAGTCATATTTGTTCTTATGTACCCCAAGTTCACTGTGAATTGTTTCAGTCATCCAGTGTTAAATAAAGTTTATTTCTTCTCAATTTAGCCATGTTCTCTTTTAAGAAAAGAAAGGGCCAAGGAATGGGGAAAGCAGTATATTTGGGTGGCCATGTAAATGAAAGCTTTCAGAGTAGGAGGTGCTTGTAGGGGATTTATCGATCCTGACCTAAACTGTGCCTGCCCTTCTTTTATTAGGTATTTTATTTTTTTCATTTGTTTTAATCTGCCTTCTCACCTTCCCACCCCAACCATCACCCCATCACCCCCAGCCAAGAACACAGGAACAAGTCAAAATAAATTTTCACATTGGCCCTGTCCAAAAAATATTTGCCTCTTTGTGTCCTCTCCAGTCAGATCCCTGTGAATCCGGTAGGGCACATCATTAGTCCTCTGGGGTACAAGAGAATTCCAGCACAGCACCTGATGCAAATTTGTATGGGTGGCACTTGGCTGTCTTTAACTTCTACCTAAGCTCATCACCACCTTCCACTTCTCATGTGATATCTGCTCTTTCATTCTACTTGCTTTGGCTTTTTTTAGCCCATTTCTTAGCTGCTAACTTTGCTAAGCTTGGCCCCTTCTCCCCGGGCTGTGGGTGTCAGGGCTTTCCTGCTGCTGTTTTCTTAGCGCTATCTGGCGCCCTTTGACCTCTTGGTTCACACTATCTTTCATGATCCCGGCCAGGTGTGGTCACTGCTCCTCTGCTCACACCTTGGTCTATGAGGGACGGAAATGCTCTGCGCTGGACCTGCAGCCCAGCTGCCACCACCCACCCTTTTTAACTCTAATAACCCTGTGGCCCCTCAGGCAGTCTAGCTGGCAGGCATGCACGCAGGCAGGCCCCTGCGAATGTCAGCTCACCGCTCTCTCCACCCCAAATTGAAACTCGGATCCGGCTCTTCACTCTGCTCTCCCAGCTCCCCGCTGGGCTCCAGGTTCCTTTTGCGCAGCCGCAGCCTGGAACTATGCCTGGTCTGCGCCTGCGCCCCAAGGCCTCCTATCAGAATCTGCCCTGAGGTGTCTGCGCCTGCGCCCCAAAAGCCTCTTATCTCAGAGTCTGCCCTGAGGCGTCTACATTTCTGTAGGGTCAGAGACTGCCCCCAGAAATGAGAACTCTCTGGTGGACTTTCCCAGTCACTCCACCCCGACTTTTAATGACTTCTTCCTCTCCGAAGTTCCCCTGGAGGCATTCTTACAAAATATATCTGTGCCGGCTTGGCTAGAGAGCGGGGCTTTCTTTTTTTTTTTTTTTTAAACCTCAGAGGTTAGTCTTTATGGAAATACATATGCATTGAAGAGCTAGGAATGTCCTTCTGGAAAAGGAAATCACAGCCACAATGTAAAATTAGGAGGCAATCAAGTTTGAGGTACCCATTTCAAGTCTTAGAAGTTTATCCCCATTAATCAGAGACCCCTCCCCAGGGGCCAGAAACATCTTTTTTGTAGTTAGTGTAAAAGTACCAGCCTCTTCCAGTGGGTCAAGCCCTGGGCTCCTCCTTTCCTAGTATCCAATGCAGAGCTAATCAATCCTACTTCCCTGCCTTTTGGTCCCCTAAAGGTATAGAAGACCCCCATGTTCTGTTACTCTTCCGAGAAGCCTCTTTGGCAGTGCGTTCTCTCAGAGACACTGTTCCCAGAGTCCCAGAGCTTTGGCTCTGTGTGGTATTTAGCGCTTGACTCTGTGTGACGGCCAAATAGTAAGAACTTGTCTCCTATCCTGATTAAAGATGTGGTTTTTATGACTACTTTAGTGCTTCTGTGTTTTTCCAAGTCAACAATATATGTGTGTGTATAAATATATGTATATGTGTGTGGGTGTAGATGCTATTTAAAAATTTTTTTCCTAAATACATGGAATAATAATTTTCCCAATACGGTTTGGGAAATGACAATATCCACATTGTCTCCCTCCCTCCCCCCTCCCAGGGATAGTAAGCAATTTGATCTGGGTTATACGTGTTATTATCATGCAAAACAAAATCTACCCAGCCCTCATTTCAATTCCATTCATTGAATCTCCTCCCCTAAACCTCCAAGCGGAGTCCATTGAGCGCCCCAGCCTGCCCAGGTTCCTAACCTTGAAATCATCTTGGAGTCCTCTCTCCATCCCCACAAGTCACTTGGCTGCCAGAGCCTCTATCTTTTACCTCATTCAGTCCCTTCCCAGCCATGGCTCTCTCCCTCTCAGCCAGACTATTTCTGATGGTCTCTTGGCTGATCTTTCTGCCCCAAATCTGTCCTTTCCCTTTTCCAATCCATAGTCCTTCCCAACATGGTTCCCAACTTCTTTTTGTGTCCGGGACCCTTTGGTAGTCTGGGGAAGTCTTTATGGTTTTTTTTTAAACATTGATTAATATTTATTTTTTTGAAAAGTTAACATGGTTACATAATTCATGCCCCTACTTTCCCCTTCACCCCCCCACTCCCCCCACCCATGGTCAATGCACATTTCCATTGGTTTTAACATGTGTCATTGATCAAGACCTATTTCCATATTATTGATAGTTGCATTGGTGTGCTCGTTTCGAGTCTACATCTCCAATCATGTCTGCCTCAACCCATGTGTTCAAGCAGTTGTTTTTCTTCTGTTTCCACTCCTGTAGTTCTTCCTCTGAATGTGGGTAGCGTTCTTTTCCATAAATCCCTCAGGATTGTCCTGGGTCATTGCATTAGTCTTTATGTTTTGGAAGCATAAAATAGAGCAATTATGTTGAAATCATAATTTATGATTTCATAAGTTGGTCACCAAAATGTTTTTAAAAACAAGCTCCCAGACCCCTAGGTAATAACCCCGGCCTGCTAAGGTATCATTCTGACCAGCAGGAACAAGCTGTGTGTCAGATGCCCAGTTGAACTCTGGGTAGCTAAAAACATCCTTGCTGTCAAGAAACTGACATTCTAATAGGAGAGACAACACGAATATACTTAAGTATATGCATGATGTATGTATACAAAATGAATACAAGATTGTTTGGGGAAGGAATGCACCTAGCAGCTGGAGGGGTGAGGGGCAAGGAATGTTAAGAAAGGAAGGCTTCATGTAAAAAGCAATTTTTTAAAACCCTTACCTTCCTTCCACCTTAGTATTGGTTCTAAGACAGGAGAGCAGTAAGGGCTAGGCAACCTTTTGAGCTCGGTGTGTCAAAATTCACCAAAAAAAAGAGCATAACTCAGGTGATATGTCACTTCGAAAAGAAACCATAATTTTGTGATATTTATATTTAACAAAAATTATAATTGCAATAACTATTTAATAAACCAAAATAAGTAAATTAATATAGGTAGGATTGTCATTTAGAGTGCATAGAATGTCTACACGACACTACAGCAAATGTTTCATCTTCAGCAAGCGGCCCCATACTTCTCTGTATGCGGCCACATGCAGCCATGGGTCATTGAAAATGGCTACGCGTGTCAGTGCTGACAGTCGTGTCGTAGGTTTGCCATCACCAAGCTAGGCAATGGGGGGCTAAGGGACTTGCCCAGAGTCACATAGCTAGGAAGTGTCTAAGGTCAGATTGGAACCTGGGAACTCCCATCTCTAGGCCTGGCTCTCAATCCAACTGAGCCACCCAGCTGCCCCCTAGAAAGCAATTCTTGATGAAACCAGTTATTCCCAGATATCACTCTCACCCTCAAAAACCTTCAATGGCTTTCTATTGCATATAGGTTAAAATACAAACTCCTAGGCCTACTTAGAAAGCCCTCCACCATCATTGCTACCTCCCTTTCCAGACTGACATTACTTTCCAGAATGACTTCATATGTCATTTTCACAAAGGGCCTTCCAGGAAGACTGGGCTACAAGCTATTCCAAAAATTAAAGTAAATTGGGGGATGGGCACAACTGGTTGGCACCTTGGATAGAGTGCAGACCTGGAGTTGGAAAGACCCGAGTTCAAATATGACCTTAGACACCAACTAGCCATGTGATCCTGGGCAAGTCACTTAACCCTGTTTGGCTAGCCTTTGCCCTTCTGTCTTAGAGTTGTTACTAGGACAGAAGATAAGGGTTTTAAAAGTACATTGAGGTTGGCATCTTGGGCATTTTCATTAAGCCATCTTCCATGGCCCAAATGCACTCCAAGCACTCCAGCAGTCTCCCTTCAGTGAATCGTTCTCTAAGCCCTAGGTGCCCATACTCTCCTCCTCATACTTGATTTTATCTTTATGCTTTATCCCCTTGGTAGAATGGAAGTGCCTTGAGGTATGGACCAGACTCCTTGTTTTCCTTGTTTAAGGAGTGTCTGTGGAGTGGAGAGTATAGGGAATTCTTGGAGGGTGAAGAGTTGTGTTTGTCAATGGTTTCATCAAGCCAAATTCTCCCTGTTTGTGCCAATGAAACAAAACTTCTCTAATCCAAGAAGACAGAAGCTTTTGAAGCAAATACTGCTCCTCCAGGGCAATCTAGCCAGCTCTTAGAGCATCGAGTGCCCGGAGGGAAGAAATATGAGAGAAAGTTGAGAAGGCAGCCTTGTGTCCCAAGGCCTGGAGTCTTTAGCAGCAAGTGCTCTTAGAGCTGTTCAACTTGGAAATAACACAGAACCACTAAAGTAGTCAGAAAAACCAACCAAGTCTTTCATCAGGAAAGGGACAGGTCCAATATTCAGCCACTATCACAGAGTCCAGCACCGAAAAGCTCACAGGGCCTACACCCTGGGGCTCTGGGAATGTATCCCTGGGAGGATGCACTCCACTAGATGATTCTCCAAAGAACAATAGAACTTGGGGAACTTATATATACCTTTCGGGGAAACTAAGGCCAGGGAAGTATGATGGATTGGCATTAGCATGGTTACAAGGAAATGGGAAGCCCAAGACAGGATTACCAGGGAGAGGTTGATGCTCTACAATGGATACAAAAGGGAAGGGTCCAGCCAAGAGCTACCTGGGAGAGGACTTTGATACAATGGGAGAAACTACTAGGACAAAAGGGTACTTACCATCGGTTTAGGTCTACCTTTAAGTCTTTTGTTCTGTCTGAAATGGGTGAGTTCTCAGGGGACAGGGACAGACCTGGGGTCTCCAGATTTCAAGTTGACAGAGCATTACTGCTAATAGCAGCCTATTCCAATCCCAATCCATTAGGTGACTGACTTATTAGCTACGCACAGGAGATGGATATAACAGTTTATGAAGGCCATCTCTTCCTGGATCTGATTCTTAGTGGAATATTGTCTGTCTCTAAGGCCTGGATCTTCAGCAGATGTGATCAATCGGAGTAAAAAGGAGGGATTCCAGAGAGAATGGAAAAGTGAATGAAGGAAGAAGCTGCTGTTCAAGGTTAATAAAGCACTTTCAGGGCATCTAGGCAGCCCAGTGGATAGAGAGAGCATCAGGCCTGGAGTCCAAGGACCTGGGTTCAGGCTGGTCTCAGACCCTGGGCAAATCACTTAACCCCAACTGCCTTAGCTTTTGCTTCTCTTCTGTCTGTTGATATGAAGGCAGAGGATAACGGTTTAAAAAGATTATAGAGCGCTTTCCCCATAACAACCATCGTGGAGGTTCTAGGCAGTACAAATGTTATAGGCCGGGAAGTGAGACCTGAAGGTCACGCAACCAGCACGGGCTGAAGCAAAGACTTGGCCCCTCTGCTTTTGCCTCAGAATGACAATGGTCCAATTTCTCACTGCCTTTCCCCGGGAAGACTGCCAGGGCACCCCTCCCCAGCTGGTCTCCCAGCCTCCTGTTTCTTCCCTCCTCTCATAACATACATCTTGCCCATGTTGCCTAATCTTTCCCAGACCATTGTATATATTAATTCTCTATTTGGAACCTCCAGTGGCTCTATTACCCACCAAGTCAAGTGAAAATTCCTCTTTTCAGCCTGTAAGGTCTTCTATGATTGAGCCCTATCCTAACCAGACTAAAAAAATGTTAACACTTCACTTCCATCTCAGAATCAATACCGTGTATTGGCTCCAAGGCAGAAGAGTGGTAAGGGTGGGCAATGGGGGTCAAGTGACTTGCTCAGTGTCACACAGCTGGGAAGTGGCTGAGGCCAGACTTGAACCTAGGATCTCCTGTCTCTAGGCCTGGCTCTCAATCCACTGAGCCACCCAGCTGCCCTGCTGAGGCCAGATTTAAACCCATCTCTAAGCCTGGCTCTCAACCCAATGAACCTCCTCAATGCCCCTCCCAAATAGGCTTTAATCTTCCTCCTTCCCAGTATGCACTCTGCTGCAGTCAGGACAAACTCATCACTTATCCCCACAAAATTTCCAACACTAAGCCCCTTGCTTTCGTGATATCTGCCTGGAATATAGTTCTACCTCACCTGACCTTAACCGAGTAATATAGTGTCGACGTGGAATCTAGAAGCCCCAAACTTGGATTCTAGCAAGATCTGATGAACCCCAAGTTTTAGGACTAGCTTGTAAGTTGGAGACCCCAAAGCTTGGACTTGTTCCCTGTTCCTGGGAGGATCCACCCTGAAGGGAATCTCAGGCTGGCACTTTCAGACTGAATCACTGACCCTAAGGTAAAAGAGATGGTGGGTGAGACTTTTCTTGTCTCCAGAAGCCTCTCCCAGCATATCACACCCTCCTTCCAAGGATTGAACTCAGGACCCTCAACTTACAAGACTGACACTGATGCGCTGCCTACTGGGCTAAAGAGTAACTCAGGCTTGGGTTTAGCTTCCACCTGACCGGGATTGTCTTTTACCTCAGGGTCCATTATTCAGTCTGAAAGTGCCAGCCTGAGATTCCCTTCAGGGTGGATCCTCCCAGGAACAGGGAACAAGCACAAGCTTTGGGGTCTCCAACTTACAAGCTAGTCCTAAAACTTGGGGTTCATCAGATCTTGCTAGGCTACAAGTTTGGGGTCTCCCGATTCCATGTCGACAATAGGAATTAAGGTTGACAAGGCACTTAACCATTCTCTCCTTCAGCTCTCACAACAACCCTGTCAAAGAACATGGAGTGCTTCATCTCTGAACTAAAGGTGTTATTATCCCCTTTTGTTGTTGTTGTTGCTGGGGCCTTCGAGTCCTGTCTCACTCTTAGCAACCCTGTTCAGGGGTTTTCTTGGCAAAGATACTAGAATGGTTCATCATCTTCTCCAGTGCATTTTCCAGATGAGGAAACTGAGGCAAACAGGCTTAAGTGACTTGCCCAGGGTCACGTAGCTAGTAAGTTTCTGAGGCTGGATTTGAACTTTGGAAGATGAGTCTTTTTGATTCCAAGCCCAGTGCTCTATTCATTGCACCCAATTATTTCCTTTTAGCACTGAAGAAACTCAGGCCCAGGTTGACTAAATGATTGGCCCAGGGTCCCACAGCTAGAGTACGTGTGAGACGGAATTCAGACCTTTGTTTCTTCGAAATCAGTAACACCCCTAGATCTCTCGCTTTGGGGGAACTCCAGTTGCACATGTAATTCTTTCATGTGTCACGGCTCCCCCACCAGATTGTGTTACCTGCATCTGTCCCTAGCAAGGACTTGGCAGAGACTGATGAGCACCAGATATCAGAATTGGGGAGAATTCACAAAAGTTCTAGCTAAGGTGATTAGATCTGGAGGTTGCTGATGAGATCTTGGGTCCCTGGAAGGAAGGGTTTGCTGGAATCATATAGGGCCAGAAGGGACTGTGGAGATCATTTACTGTCAGAGAGTTGCGAAGTATAATGAGTGGTAGATTTGGAGTCAGAGGATCTGAGTTTGAATCCCAGCTTTCTCATTGGGTGACCCTAGGCAAATCATTTTACATTTTTTTCCCTCCCCTCCCCCCCCCATCAACACGCATTTATTAACCACCTACTCTGTGCGCCTGGCTCTGTGTTGGTATCTAGGGATATTCGAGCATTCAAATGAGATGTTATCAATATATTACTTCTCTCCAAAGATGCAAATCATAATCTATCCATACCTGGCCCATCCCATGTGACTCTCAATCACATTCTCCCAACAGTTCATCTTTGCAGGGATTCTACCCAGTACTACGTCAAGTCTTGAAATTTAAAGACATTTTAACAATGAAATAGTTCCTGCCCTCAAAGAGGTGCCATTCCATCTGAGAATATAACATATGCCCATGGAAGTATATAGAAAATAGGATCATTTCTTTAGGTGAGGCAGACACTAATGGGAACTGATCTCCAAAACTGATGATAACATGTTGGCTCTAGACCTATGAACACAAAGAAAGGAAGCATGGTAAGAATATATCACACCCTACATTTTATTTTTTGAATCATTTTTTCAATTATCAAATATTTCTTTTTTCACCCTCTTACTTCCCTCTCCACACTAGAAAAAAGAAAAAGAAAGCTCTTGCAACATAATTTACATTTCTTAGCCTCAGTCGTCTCATCTTATAAAGCTTAGATAAAATTATAACACTGACTTCACAATTTTTTGTGTTGTATTGCCCAAATACATGAAACATTTTGTAAACATTAACTAACTCACTATAAAAATGATTGTTATTATTATTATTATTTTAACCTCTTACCTTCCACTTTAGAATCAATACTGTGTATTGGATCCAAGGCAAAAGAGTGGTAAGGGCTAGGCAATGGAGGTTAAGTGACTTGCCTAGGGTCACCCAGCTAGGAAGGGTCTGAGGCCAGATTTGAACCCAGGACCTCCTGTCTCTAGGCCTGATTCTCAATCCACTGAGCAATCCAGCTGTCCCCAAGGTTTGTTATTATTATTATTAGTCCCACTTTTATTTTATACGTAAAGAAACTAGACCCTAAGGAGATGTGACTTCCCCAAGTTAACAAGTAACTGAGCCAGAATTTGAACCCAAGGCTTCGGAATCCAAGGCTAATGCTTTTCAGACTGCACCTTGGAGCTGATTGGTTCTCATGTAATTCTGCTGTGTATGCTGACAAGGTGTGGCTGAGGAAGAAAGCCATAAGGAAGGCAAGTAAAAGGTTAGACTGCTCTCTGTCCAGTCACCAGAAGAATGGGGATGTCCAGGGCACCTATTACCAGCCCGTGCTTTCTTATCTAAAACGAAGGTGAAGCTATCCCAGAAGTGTAGGACTCTAGCTCCCTTGGAAAGAGCAGTGAGAATCGGGGATTAGCCCAGTTTCCAAGCCACCTCATCATTGCCTGGGATTGTCTGAGCCAAAGGTGTCAAGCATGCTACCCACCCCGAGTTAGATTACAGTGTAATTGAGAAATGTTTAGTGAATAAATAAGAATACAGTTGAACATAGATAATGTTAATATATGGTTTTTGAAGTCAATATATAGCTCCTAAGGATCCTTCCATTCCTATTTGAGTCTGAACCACGCCACAGTGTGGAGGCAGGACAAGGGTCATATCCAAATGTTTCTAGTTCGAGACTAACCACTTGATTCTAGTCTGGCTTCCCTCCAATCTCTCTGGATAGGTGGTACCAGGAGGTACCTTTGGACACCACTTAATTACACTCATTGGCTTTCTGTGGTCATCTGCTGTAAGCGGGAACCTGGCAGGGAAATAGATGCCTTCTCTAGCTCTCTCTTATTTTACAGCCATAGAGATGGAGGCAGCGGAAGGTGAAAGGAGGGAGGAGGGAGGAAGTTTGTTTGCTAGAGAAAGGTCACTGGGGAGAGAAAGTGTGCTTGGAATGAGATCATACCACCTCGGACTGGTCACTTCTCTTAGGCCTCAGTTTTCTCATCTGTAACATGAAGGAATTGGACCAGAAGATAGTCTTCAGACACCTCTGAGTCTCTTTTGCTCTGATCCTGGGGACAGAAAGGGTCAAGGGTAAATTCATAAGGTTCACAAAGGACTTCACATATGTTATCTCGCTGAGTTCTCAACAACTCTTTGAGCTCAGTGCTATTATTATCAGAATTCTTTAGGTGGAGAAACTGAGGCCTAGAGAGAGGTTAAGTGATAAGCCACAGTGGCTTATCACCTTAACCTCTCTCTGGCCCTCACGCAGCCAAGATCACACAACCAGTAAATGTCTCAGGTAAAGTCTGACCTCAGCTCTTCCTGACTGCAAGTCCAACAAGCTGTGCAGTGGACCACCTCTGTGCCCAGTTCCCTGAAGGAAAATTGCAGGCTTTTCAAGACCCCTTTTAGTGTATCGACATGGAATTGAGAGACCCCAAACTTGTAGCCTGGTGAGATCTGATGAACCCCAAGTTTTAGGACTAGCTTTTAAGGTGGAGACCCCAAAGCTTGTGCCTGTTCCCTGTTCTTGAGAGAATCCACCCTGAAGTGACTCTTTGGTGCAGTAGGCAGCACTTCAGTCTCGTAAACCCTCAGAAGGAGGGCGTGATATACGGAGAGGCTTCTGGAGACAAGAAGAGTCACTCGCCCTGGGTTTGGGCTTAGTCCCGCCTGACTTGGATTGTCTTTTACCCGATGGTCCATTATTCAGTCTGAGATTCCCTTCTGGGTGGATTCTCACGGAAACAGGGAACAGGCACAAGCTTTGGGGTCTCCACCTTACAAACTAGTCCTAAAACTTGGGGTTCATCAGATCTCACTAGGCTACAAGTTTGGGGTCTCCCGATTCCATGTCGACGAGGGTTAGGCTCTTCAGAGGTGAAAGAGCACTGGATTTGGGTCTGATGGTCTACAGCCAGATCCAAGCTCTGCTGCTTACTAGCTGACCTCAAGCAAACCATTTCCCCTCCGCCCACTTTGGTTTCTTCCTCTGTAAGCTGAGGAGGTTTGACTCCATGGTCTCCAAGGCTCTTGCCAGCTCAGAATCCTATGATGCCTCCCGCCCATGGCAATTCCCTTTCCTCCCTCAGGTTTAGTGTCCTGGAGCATTTCTCCTCCTCCAGACCTCCTCCCAGGCTTGGCATCTTGCTGCCCTGAGGGATGCTTGGCACTCAGGCCCAGGGCCTTGCTGCCTTCAGCGGTATAGGACATGGAGGCAAAGGACTACCTCTGGCCTCCTTCTCTGTCTTATTTGGGAATTTCTGACATGCACAGACATACACACATACATACACACATACAGAGTCGTGGCCTGAGCTATTGACAGCCAATGACGTTGCCTTGCCTGGCTGCTTTCATTTCTGGGTGTGACTAGGTCAGAGTACAGGGAGGGTCTAAATATTGAGATTCTGTGCTGCCAGCTACCAGCTGGAGAACAGGGATCATCTCAAAATGTCCATCTGGAAACAGAAATGACCAGAATGAACTCAAAGGACCGCTGCCAGGAAGAGGCCTTGGTCAATTTTGATCTAATCCACCCCTGAAGCTCTGGCCAGGTGCCAGTGGAACCTCCAAGGTAGGGGGTCTAGCCTGAGCTTGGCAGGGATCAAGTCCCAGTGGGAGGAGCTCTAGCCTAGCTCCCTGGCCAGCTGCCCAACTCAAGTGTGCACACTAGCCTGCTTTCGTTTGCCTTAAAGATTGCCTCAGTGGGTAGCTCTGTCTGAGTTCCCTCCATCTCATTTGGCCATTTTGGATCAGGGAGGTGGAGGCGGTGAACAAGACACCTTTAGAGGTCACTTGGTCTCTGACAGAGGAGGCACCTGAAACATGGAAAGGGGTACAATGACTTTTCCAAAACCACTCGTGGAATCATAGATCTCAAGCTGAAAGACCAGCATAGTTGAACTCCTCTCTTTTATTTTTATTTTTTTTAAGGGTTCATTTTTATTTTATTTTATTAAACCCTCACCTTCCGTCTTGGAGTCAATACTGTGTATTGGTGCCAAGGCAGAAGAGTGTTAAGGGTAGGCAATGGGGGCCAAGTGACTTGCCCAGGGTCACACAGCTGGGAAGTGTCTGAGGCTAGATTTGAACCCAGGACCTCCCATCTCCAGGCCTGGCTCTCAATCCACTGAGCTACCCAGCTGCCTCCCTGAACTCCCCCATTTTAAAGAAGAGGGAATGGAAGCTCAGGGAGGTACAGGGACTTTCCTAGTGTCCTACAGGTAGTTAGTATTTAAAACAAGATTCCAACCCAGATCTTCTTTACTGCAAGTCCAGCATTCTCTCCCTTGTGCCACAGTCCTCATGAAAAACTGAATAGTAGAGTATGGAAAGAATATTCGATTTAAAATCAAGAAATCTGGCTTGGAGTGCCAGCTCTGTTACCTTCAGGCAGTATGAAAGTAGGCAAGCCCCCTCCTTTCTCTAGGCCTCGGCCTCAGTGACCTGCTCATTAAATTACAATAAATAAACATCTGCCATCTGTACTTCACAAGGTTGTTGTCAGGGAAAGGACTAAACATTAGAGCTCTCCATAACTGGAAACTTATTATTACTAATTATGTACGTAAATAATTAAGCAATAATTATTCTAGTGATAATTAGTGATGATAATAGTAATGATACCTTTAGCTAGCCCCTCAGACTAAGGTTAGACACTGTGCGATTTGAATATACAAGCTATTATATACAGTAATACCTCAGTTAGTCAGTCAGTCAACAAATCTTTTGGGAGCATTTACTATGACTCCTTATTTCTTACCAGGTCCTTCCACAAAGGCTGGATGACTTCTTGGGGTTGGATATGTTTATAGAGGGGATTGGCGTTTAGGCCTGGATTAGACTGAGGTTTTTTCCAACTCGCATTCTGAGATCCCGAGTTTTATGCTGAGCTCTGTGTGAGTCACTTGGTGGCTGGGGGGGGGGAGGGCACAGAAGTAGAAGACAGAATCCATGTCCTCTCCTCAAGAAGCTTACAGTCTAGTCAGGTAGAAAAGATACACACAAAGGAAATAGTTGCTGAATAATTGGGCTCTAAGCACAAGGCCTTATTCCAATGTCATATTGTTTTGGGGTGGTGATCTGTGTTCTCCAACTTTGTGCAAGTGCACACTCAAGAATATTTGACAATGGTGGAGAGACTTTGAGTACAGCCCTGGCCACAGATGATGATTTCTAAGGAACAGCCCAGCTAAGTACAGAGAAGTTCGTACTATGTAGGTTGGCTACCAGGTGAAGAATTCTTTGGCCATGACACTCCATAAAACAAAGAAAAATGCCGAATGGCCCTAAGTCTTAAGCTGACCCCTTTTGACTCTCTACCAGTGGTAGAGTATTAGAAAGGGGGCCAGAGGGTGATAGGAATAAATTAACTGTTGCTTCTCTAAATGTGAGCTCCCTGTCCAGTGACCGTGGACACACGAATGGGTACCATTGCTACATGTGTAAATTACTCTCATACAGATTGCATTACAATGAGGAAGTAGACACATGGGCGGTAGTAGGAAGTAGACACGTTGCTAGTGTCCCTTCCATCCCCTTTTTTGGTAGTAATGACTTGTAAGGTTTTTTCCTCCCATTCTTCTGGCATGTTTCCCTGTTTCAGAAACCTTGAGACTCAAGACCTCAAGACCCTCAAATTGCGTCACCTTCACACTTTCTTTTGTACAGTTTCTGCTTCCTCAAGCAGCACTTCAGCAGCTCTAATGCTAGGATCTAAATGCTGTGATCCCCCCTGTCATTTGATGTAGAAAAGAGCTGCAGAAATCTTCACAGATATTTTCCACCATTCATCTCTTTGTTGTCCTACTGCCAGTTTCATACTTAAATGGTTTGGGGATGATCTGGCTAAATTGGGTCTCTTGCCAAGCTTCCTGTAAATGTGAATTTCCATCCACCACTTTTTGCTGTTTTGAGAAAATACTGCTCATAATCCTTCTCTATAAGATTTCACAAACACTGCTATATTCTAAACCGATGTTTCTCTTGGCTGCCATATCTCTGCTTGCCAAGGAAATCAAGTGTGTGATGGCTGAGGCTGTTCCGAGGTTCTTTTGGTCTCCTAGTTGAAGCAATTGATTTACATAGGTTAATCTTCCTTTTAAAATAGTGAGTCTGTATCAGTCTTTCTTCCTTTGTCCATGTCCCATTTTCTGCATCAGTAATCTGTTTGAATAGGTTGGAGTTGTTTTGCTTGCACTCCATTTTGATTCTTTCTTGTAATTTGGTGTTGATTGTGATCTTGGCTCTAACAAGTCTAGAGTCTGACTGTACACAGACAGCTGATTCAGAAATGACTCTAACACTGGTAACCAGTCGTTTCCTGTCTGTCAAGATAAAATAAATTTCATCTTTTGTGATGTTATGCAGTGTTCCCCTCACTCTCTTCTTATAAGAAGTCTCTGTGAAGTGTAGATTCTCCAACCTGAGCCATCTTTTCACCACGCATATTTCCTCATCGTCCCCTAAGCCCACCTTTGCAGTACAATCACCACCTATTAAGATAGATGCCGATTCAAAATGAAGGGTGTCACATAGTGCTTTGGAAACTTTCTCTGCCTCCTAAGTGAATCTTCATTAAGTGAGAGATGCTGATACTGAAGTGACAATTATCTCCACAGTAGTGTTTCTGGCAAATGGTCGCCCTGATCTCTGCAGTGTGGAATGACCAAGGTAAAGCATAAAATGGTGTTTCTTGTGCCGTTGGAGACACGATAAAACCAACTCCACCAGCTCCTTTTTATTCACCTTCCATTTAGCCAAATTATCCTCCTATCTCCTGGTTTAATTTGTGACATGAAAGTCAAGACCTATATGCTTCAGGCTCTCCAGCAGAAGGTCAGCTCATTGGGGGCAGCTGGGTAGCTCAGTGGAGTGAGAGTCAGGCCTAGAGACAGGAGGTCCTAGGTTCAAACCCGGCCTCAGCCACTTCCCAGCTGTGTGACCCTGGGCAAGTCACTTGACCCCCATTGCCTACCCTTACCAATCTTCCACCTATGAGACAATACACCGAAGTACAAGGGTTTAAAAACAAACAAAAAAAGAAGGTCAGCTCATTGATCACTGCCCAGGGATCTGGATGTCTATAGAAGGTCTCAAAACTGGACCACAGTGCGGCATCAGAGGAAGGTTTGCGAGAGGTAGATGTGTGCACATATGTGGGTTTTGTGGGGGGCGTTGCTTACTTTATTCAATATTGTATTTCCCCAATTATACATAATAACGTACATTTTCTGAATGTCCAAGATCCAAATTGACTCTCTCCCTCCCTCCTTTCCAGTACCTATATTCAGATACACAAATACATATGTAGAAATGTAGGATAAGGACTAACCACGGTGCCTTGCCCAGCTGTTCCAAGATTCGTGTGCAGACTGCTGAGACATGGCTGGGCAAGCAGGCAAAAGCAGGGGCTCATTCTCAGCAGGCAGGAAGGTGGGGTGGGTCTAACAAGAAAGGTGCCACATCTGAATCCAGGTAGCCCTTCCAGGCTTTGACACATTCAAGGGCATCAGGTTGCTATTTAGCATGAGACTGGGTTGGTCTGGATTCCTCCCTCTCTTCCCTTTAACTCAGGGATTTACTTTGCCTAGAGTCTGTAAACTTAAATAAAAATGTTCCATAACTGTGTTTTAATATAATTGGGTTTTTTGGTAATCCTGTGTGTTGAGGGGTGGGATTGCATTTAAAAACACGTTTTTGAGAAAGGGATCCATAGGCTTCACTAGACTGCCAATGGGTCAGAGACATAAAACAGATTGAGAATCCCTGCAACAATTCCTTCACCATCCAGAGCAGTGGTTCCCAAACTTTTTTAGCCTGTGGCCCCCTTTCCAGAAAAAATATGACTTAGCGCCCCCTGTCACATACTATTACCACCCCCTTACAGTTATTCACCGCCCCCAAATGCACCTGTGGCTATCACTGCCCTCCTGGATCGCTGCAGCACCCACGGGGAGGGGGTGGGGGGGTGGGGGGGTGGCGCCCACTTTGGGAATCACTGCTCTAAACGATCACCCTGGATCTTCTCAAACATTCCTCAGGAGATAGTTTCATATCCGTCCTTTCTTTCTGATTTGATTGGTTTGCTCTTTGGATTAAGACAAAACACACACACAAATCTATAGTTCCTGTGCTCCTTCTAAAGGCTTTTTTCTCTTTTACTTTTTCTACGTATTTTTAATTTGGGGTATATTTTGTTTCCATATCCCCTTCACTTCCAGATATATCCCTCTGCTCCACCTGGCTCCACCAAGGAGTCTACAAAGAACTAAAAGGAAGAGAAAAAACACAATGGTGAGGACAGACTACCATTTCAGCTCTAGGATCCTATGCTCTTGTGTGATCTTGACCAAATCAGTTCACCTCTCTGGACCTCAGTTTCTTCCTCTGTGAAATGAGGGGATTAAGCCAGCTAGCTTCTGAAGTTTCTTCCAACTCTAAATTTAGGAAACTAGCTGTGACTTTGGGCAAATCTCTTATATAAGCTTTGCACTGGCTACACTGCTCCTTTCCATATCTTGACCCCTTGATGAATCAATTTGACCCTACACTATTCTCAACACTCAAGTGCCTTGGCCACTTGTCCTATTGCCAATCAAACCTCAAAACTAGTTTCTTCCCACATCCTCCTTCTCTGTGACTATTCATGTACTACATAGTAGAGCTAGAAAAAAGTCAAGAAATCTTAGCAATTTGGGTTCACTAGAAATTTATGTTAACCTCAACTGGGCTCTCACTGTGGCAAGGCAATCCTTTTACACCTCCCTAATCAGTTTAATCTCTCAGAAGCTATTTCAAGTCTTTTCACACCTCTTCCCTCCTCAACTAAACTGAGGGTAGATATATAGATCTGGAAATCATCCTCTCAGATGAACTGAGCCTCAGGACCTAGACTTCAAAGAAAAAAAATTGAAACCTTTCACCAAGAGCTCCCTCTTGGACCCTCCTCCTCATTTCATATCTTCCCTCACCATTTCCTTCATTCTGGTCCCTGAAGAAGAACAAACCCTTCTACATGTACCCTTGATCCCATAGTGTCCCATCTTTTCCAATCAGCACATATCTCTCTCTCTACCTCTTTTACTATAAACGTCTTGAGAAGGCTCTCTATATTAGGTGTCTCCACTTCTTCTCCTCTAAACACTGGGCATTATAGCTTCTGACCTCCATTCAACCAAAACTGCCTTCCTCTCCAGGGTTACCAGTGATCTCATCATTGCCAAATCCAATGGTCTTTTCTCTCTTCAGTCTTTGATGTTGGCCATCACCCTCTTCTGGGTATTCTTTCTCCTTTAAATTTTTGTGATATTAATCTTGTCTGGTCATTCTCCTATCTGACAGCTCCTTCTTCTCGCCTCAGTTTTCTGGATTATCATCTGGGTCACATGTACTGTGTACTCCAAAGCACTGTCTTTAACCCTCTGGTTTTTTTCTTCAATGTTATCAGGCTTGGTGATCTCATCAGCTTCCATGAATTTGATTATCTCTTTGCAGATGATTTCCAGATCTATATATCTACCCTAACCTCTCTCCTGAGTTCCCGGCATAAATTAACAACTGTCTTTTGTACATCTTGAATTGGATATTCCATATATACCTCAAATTTAACATGTTCCAAACAGAACTCATTATCTTTGGCCCAAAATCCTTTTCTTCTTCTCAACTTTCCTATTACTGTTAATGTCACCACTCTCCTCCCAGTCACTCAAGTGTCCAACCTAAGTATCCTCCTTGACCTTCATTCTCTTTCATCCCATGTATCCTACCTCTTGACAAATCTTGCCATCTCTACCTCCTATGTACTCCCATCTCTCCCCTGACACTGCCACCACTCTGCTGTAGGCCCTCCTATTTAGATTACTGCAATAGTTTGTCTCCTCCCCACCCCACTTTGATCTATCTTTTATTCAGCCATTAAAAGGATTCCCCTAAAACTCAGGTTTGATCATGTTATACACACCTCAGCCCTCACTCCCAACAAATACACTGCACTGGCTCCCTACTACCTCCAGCATCAAATATACTATGAAACTCTGGGTTTGGCACTTTATGCCCTCCATAATTTGACTCCTTCCTACCTTTGCAGTCTTCTTACACTCTTACATTCTCTTCCACTCTATGAATCGGCTACATTAGCCTAGTTGCAGTTCCTTGAACATAATATTCTATCCCTCATTTCCATGCCATTGTATTGGTTATTCTCCATTCCTGCCATACTCTGCCCTGCTTACCTTTGCTTCTTAGTTTACTAGCTTCCTTCAAGACTCAGCTCAAATCCCACCTTTGCAGGAAGTCTTTCCCTGTCCTCCTCTCCATTTTCCCTCTCAGATTACCTTCCATCTACTCTGAGTATGTATATATATATATAAACTGTTACCTTCCATCTTAGAATTAATACTGTGTATTGGTTCGAAGGCAGAAAAGCGGGAAAGGCTAGCCAATGGGGGTAAAGTGACTTGCCCAGAGTCACACAACTAGGAAGTGTCTGAGGCCGCATCTGAATCCAAGACCTCTCCTCTCTAGGCCTGACACTCAATCTTCCAAGCTAATATCTTATATGTTTCTTCAGCCACCTTTATGGCTGGTGGGACAAATTGTTCACATCCACCCATTCTGCCAGGGGAAGTCTTCACATGCTTGGAGTAGACATTCCCCTAATTCACTGATGAGTTTAAGGCCTGTTACCCTTAATTTGGTTTAGCCACAGGTGCTGTGCAGTGCCTAGTGCTTGGTAGACTGTCTCTCAGGCCATAACCAATTGTTTTGATTGTTGTCCTGCCACTGGGCTTCAATGACTCTAGAAATGAGTGAGTAATGGCTGATGACTATGAGCAACTCTGCCTCACTTCAGTTCAATTCATTCACAAGTCAAGACATCACCCTGTGATGTCATTGGTCTTCTTCAAAGACGACGGACAAACTACAGCATGTTCCTATTTATTTATATGTTGCCTCCTCCATTAGAATGTATACTCCAATGAAGAAATCAAAGCAGTCCATAGTCAGATAAAAAAAAATGCTTTAAATCACTACTGATAAGAGAAATGCAAATTAAAACAACTCTGAAGCACCACTTCATACCTAGCAGATTGGCTAACATGACAGAAAAGGAAAATGGCAAATGTTGGAGAGGATGTGGAAAAATAGGGACACTCATACATTGTTGATGGAATGGTAAACTGATACAACCATTCTAGAGATCAATTTGGAAACATGCTCAAAGGGCTATAAAACTGCATACCCTTTGATCCTGTAATACCACTACTAGGTCTGTACCCTAAAAAGATAAAAGGAAAAGGACCTATTTGTACAAAAATATTTATAGCAGCTTTTTTTATGGTGGCAAAGAATTGGAATTTGAGGGGATGCCCATCAATTGGGGAATGGTTGAACAGGTTGTAGTATATGATTGCGATGGAATACTATTGTGCCATAAGAAATGACAAGCAAAAAGATTCCAGAAAACACTGGAAAGACTTATATGAACTGATGCAAAGTGAAGTGAACGGAACCAGGAGAACACTGTATACAGTAATAGCAATATTGAATGATGATCAACTGTAAATGACTTAGCTATTATCAGCAATATAATGATCTAAGACAGTTCAGAAGGATTTATGATGAAAAATGCTATAAAGAACAGATGGAGTCTGAGTGTAGACCGAAGCATACTTTTTTTTTTACTTTATTTTTCTTGGGTTTTTTTTGGCCTGTGTTTTCTTTCACAATATGACTAATATGGAAATATGTTTTGCATGACTACACATGTATAATCTATATCAAACTGCTTGCCATCTCAGGGAAAGAGGAGGGAAGAGAGGGAAGGAGAGAATTTGGAATTCAAAAATTTAAAAAACAGGGGCAGCTGGGTAGCTCAGTGGAGTGAGAGTCAGGCCTAGAGACAGGAGGTCCTAGGTTCAAACCCGGCCTCAGCCACTTCCCAGCTGTGTGACCCTGGGCAAGTCACTTGACCCCCATTGCCCACTCTTACCACTCTTCCACCTATGAGACAATACACCGCAGTACAAGGGTTTAAAAAATTTTTTTAAAAACAAATGTTAGAAATTATTTTTATATGTAATTAAAAAATTTTTAACAAAAGAAAAATCTGGAGGCAGCTGGGTGGCTCAGTGGATAGAGAGATAGGCCTGGAGATGGGAGGTTCTGGCTTCAAATTTGACCTCAGACACTTCCTAGCTATGTGACCCTGGGCAAGTCATTTTACCCCCATTGCCTAGCCCTTACTGCTCTTCTGCCTTAGAATCAATATACATTATTGATTCAAAGACTGAAGATGAAGATTTTTTAAAAATTAAAAATTAATTTATTATTGTTATATATTATTAATATAAAATATAAATAATATAAATATAAAATAAATATATACTATTATTAATATTAACAAAGAGTAAAAAGAAAAGAAATTAGAATGTATTCTCCTTGAGGACAGGAAATGTTTTTTGCCTTCTTTCACATCCCAAGTGCTTAGCACAGTGTCTGGCACATAGTAAGCACTTAATAAATGCTTGCTGATTTTTCTCCATGAACCCTATTGTCTAACTACATCGGTCTATGTTCCTGTTCCTTACAGACACTCATCCATCTCCCACTTCTGTGCCTTTCTATTAGCTGTGCCCCCTGCCTGGAATGCTTTCCTTCCTCATCTCTAGTTCCTGGCTTCCTTCAAGGCTCAGCTCAAATCTCTCCTTCTTCAGGAGGCGGCCTTTCCCAGTATCTTTTGCAGTTAGTGCATTCCCTCTGAGATTACTGTCCATCTACACTGCATATATCACATATATTATATATATATATATATATATGGTTATTTGCATATGGTCTCACCAGTTAGAATAGGAGCTCCTTGAAGGTAGGAACCATATTTTTTCCTGTCTTTGTATCCCCAGTGATCAATCCTATGTGTGACCTTTGGGTGAGTACCTTCCCTTCCCTGGGACTCAGTTTCCTCATCTGTAAATGAGAGAGTTGAACTAATTGGCCTCTGAGGTCTCCCTTCCAGCTCAACTCCATCAGAAGCCTTTGCAAAGCTCCCTCCCACTCAACCCAAGGATGGAAGATAGCACTAGGCTTAACCCTTAAGCTCCCTGAGCTGCTGGCTGAGGAAAGGCAGGGGGGAGGCTGGTCAGCCTGGAAAAGAGGAAAGGAAGGGAAGTCCAGGGGGTGGGGACCTCTTCCCCCCTTTACATCTTTATTTAAATAGGAAGGAGAGAAGGCAGGCAGGGAGTGGAATAATGCAAGCCAATAGCCTAGGTCATGGGATCATAGGTGATGGGATCAGAGTTTAAGAGGTAGAAGTTAACCCAGAAAGCATTGAGTCTGGCCCCTTCATTTTACAGATGATGAAACTGAAGCCCACCCATGTGACGGGATTTGCTAGGATGAATCAGCTAGTGTCTTGAGGCATGATTCAAACCTATGCCTTCCTGATTCCAAGACTAAGTTTCCATCCATTACACCATGGTTTTCTGTCCCAAAACCCAGGCTCAGAATCTGAGCCCCAGTCCTTACCACTTGGCATCTGGGCACAGGAGCTCCTTAGAACACAGCTTTAGAACTAGAAGGGAGCTCACAGGTCATCCAATACAACTTCAATTTACACAGGAGGAGACTAAGGCTGAAGGAGTAGAAAGAACGACTCACTGTCCCACCCTCCTTCTGGTCCTCTATATCACTGGTGGCACAACCATAGCACATGTGCCAGAGGGGGACACTCAGAGTCCTCTCTGGGGGCACACCCGCTAGTGCCCCAGCATAGAGTTCGACAGAGTTCATTACTAGAAAGCCAGAGGAACTAGAGCCAGTCTGTTCCCCTCCTTCTCTCCACAAAGTTTAGCTAGTTTGGGCACTCGGTCTCTAAAAGGTTCAGGTTTGCCAGCACTGGTCTAGATGTGCTGATTGCCCTGGGGCAAATGGCTAGTTATGGGCCCAAGAACAAATTATGTTTCTTTGCCTTCTCCTCTCCTCAATCCTTTTTTTTTTTTTTTTGCCTACAAATCCAGTGGTTGTCAGGCTTGCCTCCTGGCCCCCAATCCTTGTTTTCCAAGCCCCCATCCCTGAGGCCTCCCCCCCTCCCCTTGCATTCATTGCCCCTGGGGAGAACAAAGGAAAGGCTGCATGATCCTCCAGACCCACCAAGGCAGGTGGGAAAGGGTGCTGGGCTGGGCTCATTGACTCAGAGAATAAAAGCCAAAGGGATGTGGAGGGCTATTACCTGCCTCCCAGGGTGGCTGTGTGGGCTGAGCTTTGGAAATCAGACAGCACTTAGAGCAATGGGGGCTTTGGCATTCTCATGACTGCCATTTGAATTGTTGTTTTAATGATTCTCAGAAGGCTGAGCGATCGCGGAGCCCACCCAGCCCCTTCATTCTACAGAGAGGGAAACCGGGGCCCAGTAGAGAACTAGCGACAGGAGGAAGCTCCTCACCAGCCCACAGACAAGCCAGTGCCATTTCTCCCTTGCCCTAAATGAGGACCACACTCTAGAGTAGACGCCCATCGTTTGGGTAGAGGCAAAGAGAGGGTGGCAACAGCAGAGCTCCTAGCAAAGGAAGGGAAGATCTTTCCTGCTCTGTCCCCACTGCTGGAGCCTGTTCTCGGAGGCTGCCTTTCAGTGGGAGTCTGGCAAAAGGTGACAGAAACTCTTGGCCTGGCTGACAGACTATGGCATGGCAGAGAGAGTGGGGAGAGAGCCCTGGCGGGGTCTGAAGGGGACCTCTGGCCTGCCTTGCCCTACAAGTCCCAATTGCTGCTCCTGGTGTAAACAGCGGCCCCGTCTGAACTCCCAAGGTCCTCTCTCCACCTCTCTTGAGTGTGAGAAGTGACCTCCAAGGCCATACTTCTATCCCAGGGGCTTAGCAGTGCCAGGGACACAGTAAGACACTTCCTAAGGACTCCTTGGATCAGGCCTATCCAACCTGAGCCTGAAGAAGAAGCTCACTCCGGCCCCGCTGCCTCCACTCCAGCCTTCATTCGGCTATGGGAAGAATCATTCCAGCACATAGATCTTGGCCCTCTTCTGCTAAAGGATCAGTGCCAGCTCCACCCCCTGGCATTCAAGGCTCTCCACAGTCTAATGCCACCCTTTTCCCCCTGTCTTATTTCATATCACTCCCCTCCATGAACTCTTATTCCCAGCCAACTGGGGCACTACTTCATGCCCCAGGCATACCCCAAGTGTATATTTATATAATATATTCATATTTATATCATTTGTATCTGTGCTCAGGCTGTTTCCTGTGCCGGGCCTGCTGGCCCTCCTCTTCCTCTCCAAATATATGTATTGTACTAGAGTACCGGTGCACCCCCCTTGGGGAGGGGGAGGAAGGAGAAACCCTGAATCCCCAAATGGCAGAAAACAATCGTCAAAAATGGTTTCTGGTCATAACTGGAAAAGACTCTTAAAATTCCGCCTGGATGTCAAAAGCCAATTGTCCAGGAAGTCCTCCCTGATTCCCTTGGCACAGCTGACCTTTCCTCCGAGGCTTCTGTTCCTTCAGCCCTTCTGTGGAGTAACATTGTTGGGACTCCCCTTATCAGTGGAGTGCATTAATCTCTCAAGGCTCAGGAAACAAATCTCCAAAAGCTTTGCCAGCTGCTCTGTGCCGGCCCTGAACCTGGCACACACCAAGGGCTTTATCAGTGGGGATACATCCCGTTGCTGGATGAGAATCCTGAAAATGATAGAATGTACAGAAGAAGAATGTTTCCCCCATCCCACCACGTGCTGCAGGGGAGGCCCCTTCCCCCGCCCCCCCCCCCAAGGGAAGGAGGGAGCTTTTTTAGGCCCGACATTCCCTTCGATGCTCTCTCTGTGTGAATCTGGGCAGGCTCTCGGTTCCTACGCCTGTAAAAAGGCAGAACCGACCTCTAAGCAGCCTGTTAAAGTTTGCCAAATTGGCCACATTGCAGCCGTTTTACAGACGAGGAAACTGAGGCTTGGGTGGAGA
>NC_058136.1:13731025-13764180 GCF_016433145.1 Gracilinanus agilis | reverse complement strand
GGGGGGGAGAGAGAGAACAGCCGGGCCGCCGGGACTGGAAAGCAGGCACCGGCCCGGAGGTGGGCATCCGTGGTGGGCATGCCTGTGGGCACCCCGCCCGACCCGTCCCGTCCCGGCCCTGCCCTGCCGCTCCCCCGCCCGCCGCCGCCGCCGCCGCCGCCGCCGCCGCCACGAGAGCTGAGTTTTCAGGACAGAAGTCAAGGCACCCCACCTGCTTTGGGGGACAGTAGGGCGCTTAAACTCCAGCCAACCCCACCCCCTGGCCTGAAGCCCAGGGACCCTGCTAGAGAGCTGGAAGGGAGCTCAGGGATCATCGAGGCCAAGTCGCTTGTTTTACAGATGGGGAAACTGAGGGGCGCCGTAGGGGGACTCAATCAAAGTCCCCAGAATCGTGATTCGGGCTGCAGCCCCGGTGGCACACTGCCGCATTGGCTCCGGACCCCAGCCAAAACAGGCAGCCCCCAGCCTCTCCCCTCCTCCAATGAAAGCCCTTCCCCAGGACCCCCTCAGGGACTGTGGGCGTCTGACCAAAGAAGGAAGAGCTAGCCCCTCCCCAGCGCCAATACCGGAGACTGAGGGGTCCCCCAACCCCAGGCTGCCGAGCCGCTTGGAGTGTCTAACCGAGGGGAGCGGGGAAGCAGGCCCGAAGCGGAGGGGAATAGCGGGCCGAACTTTGGGGGGGGGGGCCCAGCCCGAGTAGGGGGTTGGGCCAGTGGACCTGAACTTGGTCCGGGGAGGGCGGGGGCCTTTGCTATACAGAAATTGGAGGGTTCCTTCGTAGGCTTCTCAGGGACTATTTGAGCGTCCTTTCTCCGGGACTTCGTTTCCACAAAAGCCCTCCCCAGCGCTCGCTGCTCTCCAGAAGGGACTTCAGCGCCCTTCTCAGTCATCTCCCCCACTTTACAAGGACGGAAACTGAGGCTTCCTTGACGGGATAGGAACCGTTCGTACTGGAAGCCCCAAACCCCTCACGTCTGTCCGGCACCCTCAAGGGTCCTCCAGCAGGGCAGTTCGGGTCTCGCTTTTCTGGCCCTCAGCCCATGGGCGCCTGTCCTCTTTCTCACTTGCGGCAGCCCGCGAGGCAGCCACCTCCAGAGTTCTCCCCGTATCCCCCACTCGCCACTACGCCCCCTAGGTGCCGCCGGCCCGCCGGGCCCTCATCCCTTCTCTCAAGACAGGCCTGGCTCATCCTGCTGCTTCTCCTGGTTAATGTTTGACAGTTCGCTGCGGCTAATCATTTTAATTAGCTCTTAAAGTGGGGAGGAACAGTTAACCTTGGACTCCTTGATTCCAGGCTGTGAGGGCCTCAGATGGGGGGGGGGGGGGAGCGGTGTGCGGCGGCCAGAGAAGTAAGCCTGACACCAGGCCGGATTGGCCAGTGGGAGGCGCTCTTCCTAGCTCCCATTCCTCTTGTCCCGCGCCTCAGGCACCTGGAGCTGCGGAATCAGCATCTAGAGAGGCCCAGGGAGGGGCTGAGAGGGGCCACTAGGGCTTTGCCCTGACGAAACCCTGGGTTTTGGGGCGAAGGAGCCCAGAGCCCTGGACGGGAAGTGGCGAGGCGCCTGAGACAGGCCTAGGGAACCTCTGGTGGACTCTGTACCTGCCCTTGGGGAGTCTCCAGCCTTGGGGAGTGCAGAAGCTCTGGTCTCAGGGCCCTCTCCAGGCGGGCTGGGGAGTCCCAGGTCCTGCCCTCAGGAATCTGTGGGGTTGGGTGGGCCCAAGAACAGCCGGGGCCCCACAGCTCCATCTCCAAGTGCATGTGAACTCTGGACAAAGTCAGGCCATAAATCCCCAAGTGCCCCTGGGGCCAAAGTGTCCTGGCCATCGGGAGGACTTCCTGGCCTCCCTCAGTGGGGCTGGGGACTGGGTTCGTGGGCCGGGGAGGGGGAGGCTTCTACTGGGTTCAGACTGCAGCTTCCAGGCCGCCCTGACCTGCTGGGAGCTGAAGGAGTGGCTTGTTTGCAGCTATGTCTGGCATTCCCCCCATGAAGGCCCTGTGTTTGCTCGGCTGCTCTAGCAATTAGCATCCACCCCTGAGCAGGCAGGGGCCCAGCCCTGGGCCTCTCACCCTGGCCGCTGGCTGCTGCTGCGGTTTGAGCCCTGGGCCTCTCACCCCAGCTGACTGAGTTGCCTGCTGGGACAAGGAACAAGGTCTGTCTCAAGCCAGGAAGGATCCTTGGAGAACAATCAGGCTGACCTCGTAATTTTACAGATGGAGAAACTGAGGCCTGGAGAGGGCTCCAGCTGAATCTCCTGAGCTGAGAGCAAGAATAAATTTCTTAGGCCCTCCCTCCCCCAACATCCCTCTCACTGGGGCTCCCCATCTCCGCCCCCCCCCATGAAAGCATGAGGTACAGTGCAAACCCCTTCCCCGTCACCGAGACAAATCTGAGTCATGTCAGAGTGGCCTACCCGCCCCCACACATACACACACCCCAGAGAGGATAGAAGGGACCCCTTGACACCTGGCCTGAGCTCCCCCAGACAGAGCCAGGAAACCAGCCCTCCTGCCCCCGGTTGTATCAGGACCCATTTGGAATTATTAGGTTTGGGTTTTCATTTTGTGGCCCCCTCCGCCACCCCGCGTGCCCCCAATCCCTTGGCCACCAGGAGGCAGGCGTGCCCCAGCTCTCAGAGAAGGCCAGTTAGAATGCTGGAGGGCTCCAGCCTCAAAAGAGAAGCCTCTTACGCTTGCAAAGATGAAGCCAGGGGGAGGCGAAAGAAATCACAAGGTGCCTGGAGAGAGGAGGCCAGACTTAAGGACCAATTAAAACCAAGGCCGCTCCTGCCTTACTGAATGGGCGTTAACATCTGTGGGGCTCCTTGCTCTCAAGGGCCAATCTGGGCTATAGCACAGAAGCCCTCTCTCAAAAAGTCTTGACTGAGTTCTCCAGGAGGATGAGGATGAGCCGGCCCTCCCTCTGGGGGTGCCCCAATCAGAGCCAAGGCCAGAATCCTGGGGGAAGGGTTCATGCTTCTCTTGCCTTTCTCCAGGCAGTGGACCTGGGTTCAAATCCAACCTTGTCACTTGCTCCCTAGAGCAGGTCTCTGGGTCTCAGCTTCCTCTGCCATAATTTCAGGTATTGAGATTCTAAAATAATTTTCTCCCTATAACCAATGATGTGAGGTCTGGAATTTGGACACAGAAAAGGGGATGTTCTTCAAAGTCATTGAGGAGAGTATGATATGGTGGGCTTGAAGGCAAAGGACTTCCATTCGAACCCTGGCTTTGCTGCTCACAAGCTGGGAGACCTTGGGCAAGTCACCTCTCCTTGGGCCTCAGTTTCTTCCTATATAAAATGAAGGAGTGGGACTAGGGGGCCTCTGAGATCCCTTCCAACTCTAGAGCTATAATCCTTTATGCGTCCTTGGACAAGTCACAATCTCCTTAGGCCTCAGTTGCCTTCTCTGAAATATGATGAGGTTAGACTAGATGGTCTCTGAGGTCCCTTCCAGCTTTGCCATTCTCTAAACTGAAGTCCCTTCCCCCCTCTGGGCCTCAGTTTCCCCCTTTGTAACTAGACGGGGGTTGGGCTAAGTGACCACTAATGGCCTTGCCAGCTCTTGATCCTATGGTTGCCCAGCTCAGGGAGCTTGTGGGACTCAGCACATGTGTTTCCAGGCAGGGAGCTAGTTAAAAGCTGGGGCTGCCCCTTGGGTTTCTTCTGTGAGAGCTACAGACAGGGCAGCTAGGCAGTACACTGGATAGAGTGCCGGGTCTGGAGTCTGGAAGACTCAGCTTCCTCAGTTTAAATCTGGCTTCAGACACTTGCTAGCTGTATGACCTTGAACAAGTCACTTACCCTGTTGGCCTCAGTTTCCTCATCTGTCAAATGAGCTGGAGAAGGAAATGACAAACCACTGCGGTATCTCTGCCAAAAAACCCCAAATGGGGCCACAAAGATTCGAACACAACCGAAGAATTTAACTCTGTGGAGTAGGTGCTCTGGGCTGGCTGCTCTGTGTGCACACGCTGTCCTGGCTTTAGTCCAGATCAGCGTCGTCTTCCCTCCCCTCCACTCCCATAGACGAGGGAGCTGGGAACCCAGGGCAGCCTCACCCACTGAGGACCCTTTCAGAGAATGCTACAGGTTCTGCACACCTTTGTCCTGAACTTCCTCTGCTGGGCCTTTTGAGGGGGGGCTTCTGAGAACAGGTGCCAGATCCCGAGAGGACTCCCAGCTGGCATCCTCCGGTGACTGGGGTCTGGAAAAGGGCACTCCCCCCCCCCCCCCCCGCCCGGACACCAAGAAAGTCTACTCCCACCTAAGTAAGACCCAGGAGAAGGGCTTGCTGGAGGGCACGTAAATAATAACTGACAGGGTGGGGATTCGAACCCCCAATCCAGTGCTCCTTCCCCTAATCCAAGAGACATCTGGAGCCTTTAACATACCCATTTGTCCTTGACAGTCATCGCTAAGTCTCTCTTAGCCGTTAGCATATTACACTGGAAAAACCTGCCAGCACAAAGAGCACATAAGAAAGGGGAGGCTTTCCATCTTGTTTCCAAAATTTCCTAGCGGTGTGGCCCTGGGCAGAGTCCCTTCCCCTCTGTGAGCCTCAGTTTCCTGACCTGTAAAATGGGAACTGTACCCCTTCATAGGGTCATGGGGAAGAAGGTGCTTCAAGAACCATAAAGTACTTTGGCAATGAGAGCTGCTGCCGTCGCCTGTGTCTTTGGTGGGGGAAGGAGACAGGAGCTGAGTGGAAGGAATGGTGAATAGCCTTGTCTCTTCCCTCTTCCTTGACATTTGTATTAAGGCATCCATCTCCATCCCCTCATGCTCCCCTCTGTTGGCGCTCTCACCACTGTCATCAGGTCATTATTCTGCCCCCTCGGGCGTGCATTATTTTCTTGATCGTTTACTCTTGGGCACCTTTTAACAAGGCTAGGAGGCAACTGGCGCGTCACCCACACCTTGTTCCTCCCATCTCTGGGCTCCCCCTGTGGTGGAGAGATCGCTGGTTTGGGAGTTAGAAGAACCAAACTACAATCCAGAGGTCTTCCCCTCCCGGGTTTAACTTCTCTGCTCTGTGAAATGAAGGACTTTAATCCCACTGATCTACAAGATCCTGGGCAGCTTTGGCATTCCATGGACCCATGGCCTTTACCCAGAGCGGCCCTGAAGGAGGTTCGTTCCAATGAATAGAGCATCGTGGACTTGGGAGTCGCAAAGGCCCTGGTTCAAATCCAGTCTCGGATGTTTACTAGCTGTGTAATCTTGGACAAGTTACTTACCCTTTGTTTGCCTCAGTTTCCTCATCTGTAAGATAGGGATAATAATAAATAATAAATAGCACCTACCTTCCAGGGTGGTTGTGCGGATCAAATGAAATAACAAATGTAAAGTGCTTTGCTGGAGGCGCAGCTGGGTGGCTCAGTGGATAGAGAGCCAGGCCTAGAGACAGGAAGTCCTGGGTTCAAATCTGGCCTCACACTTCCCAGCTGTGTGACCCTGGGCAAGTCACTTAACCCCCATTGCCTAGCCCTTACTGCTTTCTTGCCTTGGAACCAATATTCAGTATTGGATCTAAGACAGAAGGTAAGGAGTTTATTTTTTAAAAAAGAGCTTTGCAAATCTTAAAGCCCTGCTTAACATGCTTGCTATTATTTTGCGTATTATTGTTACTCTGATTTCAAACTATTTCTCTCTTTTTAACCCCTTTCCTTAAAGTTGATACTAAATATTGGTTCCAAGGCAGAAGAGAAATAATGATTAGGCAATGGGAGTTAAGTGACTCACCTAGGGTCACACAGCTAGGAAGTATATGAGGCCAGATTTGAACCCAGGACTTCTTGTCTCAAGGCCTGGCTCTCTATCCACTGAGCCACCTTCCTGCCCCATTCAAACTATTTCTAGTAAACCAGTCTGGGGATAACTTGGGTATTCAGTCTGTTACAAAGGGATAACCTAGAGCAAATCCTTGAGGCTAGCCCGGGAAAGAGCCTAGTCCCCAGCACCCCCAGAGAACCTGGACATGTGCTGAAGTCCTTGGACCCATCTTGATGAGGGTAGACATTCGGACTTCTCCTTTAGTCCTAACTCATCCTCTTGGAACACAGATGCCTCAGGGAGTAGGGGACTGGAGGACAGGAGGCCGGACAACTAATCTCCTGAATTCATGACCTGAAACATCTGCCCAGGGTCCTAGGGGAGAACCCGCCCTTTTCCCAGAATGCCCTTGACCACTTCCCAGTGACCTCGCCTCCTGACCAAAGGCCAAGCCAGCTACTTAGTTGTCCAGCTGGCCTGGAGGGGTCTGTCCAGAGAGTGACCCTATCTAATTAGGTGCCAAAACGCACAGGGTCCTACTCTTTCAAGGAAAGCAGGACAAGCCTGGCCCCTACGCGGTGTGTGTGTGTGTGTGTGTGTGTGTGTGTGTGTGTGTGTGTGTGTGTGTTTGTGTGTGTGTGTGTGTGTCTGAAATCAGTGGCAGAAGCCGCAGCAAGGCAAGGGCAAGACGATATACTCGGCTCCACGGCAGGTCAAGAGCTAACATGCCAGATGGCCCTGGGAGGAAAACAATATTTACATCACGTATGGAGCTTAGTATTTGTGGTTTGGATGATGGTAAGGGTCAGGAGGGAGGGGGACTGGAGAAAGGCCACTCCATCACCCGATTGTTTTCATTGGAGAAGTCTTCCTGGAGTGGGTGGGTGGCCCCGACGAAAGATGTGGGGACGTTCTATGTCGGAGATGATAAAGTCTACCCAAAGCTTATCAAATTCATTTAACAACCATTTATCAAGTGCCTACTATGTGCAGAACTCTGGGCTGGGCCCTGGTGCAGATGCCACTTAGATAAGCCAAGGGGCCTGACCAAATGGAGCTCAAAGTCTGTTGGGGGGTGGGGTGGGGTGCTAATAGTGCTATTTCCGCGAATCTGTCATCTTACTGATGTGGATGACTTCTCCAAAAGCCCAGCTTGCCCCTTCTCCGTGTCTTAATATCTCCTGCAATTCTTGCCCAAGTTCCTGAGAAACCCACCGTAGGAGAACTCCCCAACCTGCAAGTCTTCTTCCCTGGCACACATCTGGATAGTGATGGCTTTGGCACTGACGCTTGGGAGAAAGTAACGGCTGGTAACACGTTGTCACTCATCCCCATGATGAGTTTCCCCATCATCGCCCTTTGGGTGGCTGTCCATGGGGTCATGGCGTCCCATGCTCCATGGCCACAGGGCACCACTGGCAGAATTTTTGGCATCCAAGAAATGGGCTCTTGTGGCAGGAAGCAGCTTAGGGTCACTGATGATGCTAGGCGACTGAAATCCACAGGATCACAGGACGAGTATAGGAGGAAGGTGCAGACCTAGAGCTCTGCCTCAGCACTTCCAAGTTCACAACCTTCCGGGATCGTGGACTCTCCTTTACTTACCTCACCTCTTCTATCCAATCGATCACTGAGTCTTATCAATTGCACATTTGCGCTTTCCATCCCTTTCTCTCTATTCCCACTTCCCTACCCACCTAATAGAGGCTTCTCATTATTAACCATCTGGACTACTGCAACACCCCCCCACCACCATCTTTCCCTGTCCCTATATTCTCTCCACCATCGAATCCCAGAGTATCTTTTATTGGATTTAGACCTGGTCATGTCATGCTTTTGCTCAAAAATCACCAGTGGCTCCCTATTGCCTTCCTAGGAAAAGTTCATACTTCTCTGCCTGGCATTCAAGGCTCTCTGTAATCTAGTGCCATACTCATTCCAGTCTTCTCTCATGTTACAACTCCTCCACCCACTCTGCTTCAGCCAAAAGGATCTACTTTCTTCCTGCCAAACACACCCTGTACTTTCCCATCTCGGTACCTTTGCTTGGGCTGTTCAGTATTCCTCGAACACCTTCTCTCCCACTCTTCGTCTGGTAAATTCTTCTCTGTTCTTTTGAACCCACCTCCAATGGCACCTTCTGTCTAAAGCCTCTGCTACGTTCTCTGTGTGTGGTTTGGGGCAAAGGCACCTTAATCTCTACGGGTCTCAGTTTCCTTGTCTCTAAAATGAGAGGGTTGGATAGGACACCCTCTAAGATCCCTTCCAACTCTCTGACCCTTTACTTATTTCCATCCATTGGTAATGAATGACTTTCCCCTTCACTGAGGCCCCTCCCCACTCCCCATCACTGGACTGGAAGGGACCTCAGGGACCTCCATTTTATAGAGGAAGTGCCTGAGACCCAGAGAACAGGTGACCTGCCTAATGTCACAGGGCTAGTGAACATGAGAGGTAGAATCTGAACCCAGGTCTTCTGATTCCAGGGCCAGCGGCCTTTCCACTGTATCATGATGCCTGTTGTGGGTGGGATCCATTTCTGTCTGTTCAGATCTTCTGCTTCCATCGTGCTGTGAGCTCCATGAGGGCAAGGACCATATCTTGTCTAAACATGGTCTTATATGTTTAATAATAAATAAAGAGAGACCCTGACAGACAAATCGACAGGTGAACAAAGAAGTAAACAAGTAAACCAACAAATAGTGATTGAATGGTGGGTGAATGTTCTGAGTGCTTGTATATTGACTGATGGAAGGGGCTGGCCCAAGGGCCCAAGGGCGCAGCCCCTTGGTGCACTAGCAATAGCTGGTCCCTATTTAACCCTTTTAGAGTTTGGAAGACATGCTACATACACTATCACACTGTCTCCACTGAGTTCTGGAAGTGCTACTAGTCTTTCCATCCCCATTTTATAGTTGAAACAGACTCAGAGGTACAGTGACATGCCCAGGGTCACATGGTCAGTATGACCAAAGACAGGGGAGGGATGTGCTTTTTGTGAGCTACCCAGCCTGCTTCTTGATGTCACTCAAGAGAGATTCCCTGGATCACTGAGCAGGCCAGGCTAAAACTTTGTGGCCAGAGAGGAAGATCTGTCTCCATAAGGAGAACTAAGGGTGATCCCTCTAGGCATCGAGGCCCTTTGTCCACATTCTCTCCCCTAGTCACCTTTAGTTTTGCCAAGAAAAATCCTCTGGTCAGAATAACTCATGGAAGTAGGAACTGGAATTTGTGATTTCATCGATGTAGGGAGAATTAGATGAGGAAACTCCTCTTAGCAATATAAGTCTACGCCTTCTCTGCAATTGGTAGTCTTAGAGTGGTTAAATGGGGGCACCGAGAGGCTAAGTTACCTGCCTGGAGTCACAGAACCAGTCACAGTCAGAGGTAGGACTTGATCCCATATCTTCCTGGCTGAGAGCACTGCTATCCAATGTGCCACACTGTCTCTCAGATTCGCTCATAGGATCATAGATTTTGAGCTGGAAGGGAAGGATCTTAAAGGCCATTGAGTCCAACACCCTTTTTTCTGTGAAGAAGGGAACTGAGTTACTTAGAGGTTAAGTGACTTACCCAGGGTCACATGGTTAGTATGTGTCTGAGGGCTGGTGCCCTATTCACTTGCACCATGCTAGAAGGGACTTTTGAGATCATATGTAGTCCAAACCACTCTTTAACACTATGGGAAACAGGCCCAGAGAGGGGAAGTGACTTGATTCTAGGTCACATAGCCATTAAGTAGCAGAGCCAAGTCCAGTGCCTGGCCTTATAACTGGACCACAGTGCCATTGTACCATCCTACATTTGTGGGGTCCTGATCCAGGTATATGGGAAGATTCAAAGAGCCTTCTGAGGAGTCTAGGCAGAGCCAGATCATGGGACCTATACAATTTCAACCATCTTGGCTATCCTCAAGGATTTGAAGGGCCCTCTCTTGAAAGGGCCTTTAGATTTAGAATTATAGAGACTGGGGCCCAGAGGGCAGAAAAGTGGACATCAAAGAGGCAGATTCAGACTCCCTCTAATCTAAGGAAAACCTTCTGAACCCTGACAGCTATCCCCACATATAGTGGGCTGCCCTAGCCCCTCTCTAAAGGTCTTCTGGCAAAATGACCTCTGAGGTCCCTTCCAGCTAGAAGAGTCTTGAGCTAGGTCTCTAGGGCTCTGATATATGGGTAGTTGGTGTGGACCACACTAGTTCTGAGGCTGGAGGGGAGAGAGGGAGAGTGTGTGTTTCTTTCTATGTCTGTGTCTGTGTCTATGTCTGTGTCTGTATCTATGTCTGTGTCTGTTTCTATGTCTGTGTCTGTGTCTGTGTCTATGTCTGTGTCTATGTCTGTGTCGGAGGAGGTTGTAGTCTTGAGGATCCTAATGGTCTAATGAAAAGCTCACTATCATGCTTCCTCCCCCAATGCCCAGCCTCAGAGGGATCAGTGGAGGAGTAGGATTGAAGGACACTGCTAGGCCTCTTCTGAGATAACGTTCCAGGTTCCTAACCACTGACTGGATTGTATATTGACCTAGTCGTTTGCAAACCGCCCCCTTAGATTATAAATTCCTTAAGGGTAAGGACTGTGTTTTTGCTTTTCTTTGTCGTATCCTCAGGGCTTGGCATATTGTAAGTGCTTGTTGACTGACTGAGTTACCACTGCTGAGCCTGAGCCTGGGCCTGGTTCTGGGGCAGTGACAATCCCTTGACTTTCTAGAGAGCTTTCTGATGTTTTTGGAGTGCTTTCCTCTACATTCCCTCCTACCAGAGAAGCAGCTTGGCTTAGTTAATCATGTTAGATTTCCTGACAGAGTCAGGAAGACCTAGGCTGGATTTCTGCTTCAGACACTTACTGGCCGTATATCCTAGGTGAATACTTCATCTTTCTGAGGCTCAGTTCTCTCATCTGTAAAATGGGCCTTCTAGTTCTAGCTACATGATCATCTTTTGACTACTTTACTCAAGAATTTAAATGCTTGCAATGGGGAAACTAAGTCGGAAACTACTGGTGTGGTGCCTGCCCTCCAGAACTCTATGATGTCTGTTGGAAGGATTCAATTGGTAGATAAAAAAGTGAATAAGAGGTAGTTTGAGGAGGGAAGGAGCAGCAACTTGGGGAGGGGGAGAGAGAAATCAGAGTAGGCTCCCTAGAGGAGGTAGCCTGTCAATTGAGTCTTGAAAGATGATAACAAAGTTTCTGAGAGCACAGATGTGGTAGAAATGTATATTCCAGACATCAGGGGACAGCCTTTTAAACTCTGGAGGTGAGAGAGAGAAGAGGAATCTTGGGCTAGAACATAGAACGTGTGAAGAAGAACTCTGTGAAATAAGTCTAAAAGGGGAGGTGGCAGCCAGATCGTGGAGTGATTTCAATACCAAGTTGAAGGGGTTGCATTTTATTGTAAAAGCCATAGGGAGCCATTGAGAACTTTTGAGCAGGGAAGTAAAATGATCAGACCTGTGCCTTAGGGAGAATATCCTGGGGTGAAGGATGCATTGGAGAGAGAAGAGAGCCTAAAAGCAAAGAGCTCGATCAGGAATCTTCTGTAATAGTCCAAGTGAGAGGTGATGAGGACCTGAGCTTCTCCAGAGATGTCGGGAATGAGAAAGATTTGAATACCGAGTGACCGGAGTGGGGTAAGGGAGAGGGAAGCTGGAAACCCAGGTGACTAGGATTCTGTGGTCCCTCAGCGCCAATCGATGTGTCTGAAGGAGGAGGAGGGTACGTTTTAGAGGGGAGGAGAATGAATTTTATTTTGGATATATCGAATTTAAGTTGCCAATGAGACACGGATCCAGGGCACGACGTTTATCACGCAGGGCTGGAATGCAAGAGTTGGGACTATATGGATCTGCGAGGCATCTACGTAGAAGGGGTCACTGAATTCAAAGGAGCTGCAAAGTAAAAAGAATGTTCCGAGTAGAGGTTCTTAACCTGGGGCCCATGAACCACAAAGGAGTGCACAAGCGTGGAAGGGAAGGAAAATGGTATCTTTAGTTTCACTGACCTTGAACCGAAATCGAGCATCTCCTTCGATTATTTACAAATGGGATGCTGAGAAGGGCTCTGGACACGAGGCTTCCCGAGACTACCAAAGGGATCCGTGATGCAGAAGAGATTGAGAGAGAGAGTCAGAGACAGAGAAGGGGAAGAAGGCCCAGGACAGAGCCTTGAAGGGCACGTGTGCTTGAAGTGGCCGAAACTCAGTGATACTATGGCCAAGGAAAATGAGAAGTCTCAGTCAGACAAGAGGAAAACAAGAGGAGAGAAGCGTCATGCAGGCTGGGGGGAAGAAGGGGTACTTGGCATGTCAGAAGTCAGTGGGAAAGGAAAATGGAGACTGCAAAAGGCCATTGGTAACTCAGGAGACAGCGATTGCATCTACTGCTTGGGTTCTAGATTACAAGGGATCCAGAGTGAATTCAAGGTGGAACAGAGGCAGCAAAATTCTCCTTCCAGGGTTTGGCAGTGAAAGGAGTGAGCAATGTTTGATGAGAGTTGGAGGAGGGTAGCTTCAGGGTCAAGTGAGTGAGGGAACAGAGGGCCTGTTTGGAGGCAGCAGGGAAAGAGCCAGTAGATAAGGGGAGAGATGTTCAAAGGGGCAATTCCAGGAAGACATGGGAGGGGATGGAGTCAAGGGCACAAGCAAAAGGCTTAGCCTTGGCAAGGAGAGAGACCGAAGGAGAAAAGAATGGGGGATGATGTCAAGAGGTTTGGGGAGGCGGTGGAGTAAGAGAGAAAAGAGGGAGCTCAGAGTGGCTAGTCTTGATTTTTCTCGGAAAAAGGAACACTCAATCCTCTGCTGAGAGGGTGGGGCGGTTGAGGAGAAAAGAGAGAGTTTACAATAGTTGACAAAAGGAATGTCAGAATCAATAAAAGGACTTGCCAGTCATCAGTGAAGGCCCAGCTGAGATCGGTGTGGCTGTGGGACTTTATCTAGGAGTTCTGGAGTAGGAATTGAGAAGGCAGATTGTAGGGGCAACCAGGGGTGTGCTGGTAAATGGTTAACAACTGGCTTTCGAAAAAAGCATACCTGAGACTTACACATTTAATATCTGAACGATTAATATCTTTCCCATCACTTTCTTCAGTCTAGATAATCAACAAAACAATCAATCAAGCTGTGATAGGGAGTATTTGCAGACTCCCAAATCTCACACTGAGAATTGAACAATTGGCCCTCTAGGTGGTTCAAGACAACTCCAGCACAGTCAGGATTTGTCAGCATGCGAGAGGCAACGGAACAAGACCCGAGAGAGTTAAGGCTACACGGGAGTGTAGAATCGAACCCTTATCTCTAGGGTCCACACTGTGAAGGCAAGAAAATGAGGCCAAAACATAGGGTGGTGGAGAGGAGCTCATGATGAGAGGGGAATTTCAGAGCTCAGAGGGTTGGGAGGGAGGTAACCTTGTGAGAGCTTGGATGAAGGTGAGATCTGACTGTGATCCTCCTGGGGATATCTGAGATGGAGGCGTGAGGAGGTGGACCATAGAAGTTGAGGACGTTAGTGAACTGGGTGGCCTAGATGTCCTTACAAGGAGATGTCGTCCCCTTAAGACGTCTACATGTGTACTGAAGTCCCAGGATATGTGTGAGAGTGTGGGCTGGGGGTGGAGAGGACAATTGGTAATCGGGCTTTGTACTCCTTACAATAGAGAAAAGAAGATGGAGGATTAGCCAGTCAAGTTAGAGAGAATGATCTAGAAGGGAAGAGATGACTACAGCAAAGATTTGGATAACCCCGGTAGTACCCTGGGCAGGGCCAGATCAATGCACACACAATTTAGCCTCAGTTTTCAAATGGAAAATTGTGGAGAGGTAGTCATTGGATGAGATCATCTGGAAGGGCCTTCTCATTTCTAACATTCCAAGATGGCAAGAGTAGGGTACTGGCGACCCCACCTGCCCTCAGATCTTTCTAGAACCACAGAAGCTAAACATTTGAAGGGACCTCAGAGTCCATGAGGATCAGTCCAACCAGAGTAAGAATCCCACTCCAATCGTCATCTAGTTTCTGATTTGAGAACTCCAGTGGGGAGGAACCCAGGAACCCACTTTCTCTAGAGAGAACTCATTCTACTTGTGGATAGCTAGAGCTGACCAAGTTTGATATCAGTTTCTTCTGATATCAGACCCAAATCTGCCTCCTCCCCTACTTCTCCCAACCCCTTATTGTTTCTAGTTCGGCCCTCTGGGGCCAAGCAGCACAAGGCTGATCTCTCTTCCACACACAAGCCCTTCAGATTCTCACATAAGACAGATCTCATGTGGCCCTGTCTTTTCTTCTCCCGATTCCTTCAGCTGACCCTCATACGGCATGATATGAGTGCTCTTCATCATCCTGGTACCCTCATCTGCCCACTAGCCACCTCATCAACGTCTTTCTTCAACTGTGGTACCCAGAACTGAACCCAAGACTTCAGATGGCATCTGGCCAGGGCATTGGGACAGTCATCTCCCTTATCCCGTCCGTTTTGTTGTCATTCATTCATTTCAGTCATGTCTGACTTTTGGTGACCAGATCTAGGGTTTTCTTAGCAAAGATACTAGAGTGGTATTTTCCATTCCCTTTTCCAGCTCATTTGACAGAGGAGGAAATGGAGGCCAACAGTTAAGTGACTTGCTCAGGGTCACACAGCTAGTAAGCATCTGAGGCCAGATTTAAACTTGGGAAGATGAGTCTTGCCAACTTCAGACCTGGTGCTCTATCCACTTCACCACCTAGCTGCCCTAGCCATTGTGTTAAATGCCATGAAAAACATATTAGCCTTCTCATCTGTCTCTTCCCACTGCTGACTCAGATTGAATTTGCAATCCACCAAATTCCCCAGATCTCTTTCAGGTGAACTGCTGTGTAGCCATGTCTATGCCCTCCCATACTTGGGCAGTTGACTTTTTGAATCTGAGAGAGAGACATTGATTGATCCCTCCTGAATTTTATTTCTCCGTATTCGACTCGCCTTTCTAGGCTAAGATCTTTTGGGTTCCTGGCTGGCATTCGGCAGTGTCGGCTCGCCTTCCTAGCTGTGTGCCATCTTCAAATTAGATAAGCGTGCCGTCCCCACTCCCAGTCATTCAGAGACCATTGGAAGCAGCTCAGCTGTATCACATCCATCTGTCAGTCCATTGGGTTAAGGAGTCATTTCTCTAGAAGAATCTCCATTAAAATGGAAATATGCTCCTTGGGAGAGCTTAACCTTAGCCCATTATCAGTCGTTGACACGGCATGATTTGGTTTATGATCCTGCCTTGGCCGTTCTTCACTGGGGGCTCCCACACCCTTCAGGGAGCTCCCCCATTCTCCTCACTGGGCTCTACATCTCCCTCTCCCAGCCCAATCCCCTCGTATTCTTCACTGCTAATCGCTCCCCCACACCTCATTTTATTGACCCTCCTGTGATGCGGCATTCTGATTTGGGAACTAGAACAGTTGAGATTTTCTCCTGCCTTTTCATGCTTGGAAGAAATTTCCCTGCCTCCGGTATTTCATTGCCGAAATCCTTCTCTTCTCTCAAGCAAGAGGTGCCACTCAGATGCCATCCCTTCCTTGAAAAATCTCTTGTTGCTCCCATCCTTTTCCAGCCCTCCCACTGCCATGAAAGCACTCTTTCTTCCTCTCATGGCCCCCAAGTATTTGGCCGGGATTTTCCTCTTGTCCTTCCCCTACTCTCTCTCATATATTACCTGTTAGCGTATTTGTCACATGCTCACTCTTGGACGTAAACATCCTGAGAGCAGGGACCATGCCTGTTTTCAACTTTTTCTCCTCAGTTCCAACATGGTGCCTGGAATATTGCAGGGACTTCATGAACTTTTTTTTTAATTGAATAAAGATTTTTCAAAGTCCTTGGCTCTGTCATTACTCTCCACTTAAATACCCTCCACATTACTTCTGGTAAGTTATCTTAACCTCTTTGGGCCTCAGTTTCCCCACATTGAAATGAGATGCTCTTCAAGTTCTCTCCCGGTTCTAATATTCTATGTTTTAAGGTCCTCTCCACTTCAGACATTCTCTATTAGATGTTCTAAGGTCTCTCCTAGCTCTGTCATCCATTGTTCTCTGTGCTAGGGTCCATCCCTGCTCTGACGTTCTCTGGTCCATGTTCTAAGGTCTTTCTCAGCTCTCATGAGGTCCTTCCCAGTTGTGACATTCTATTTTCTTTTTCTTTTCTTTCTTTTTTTTAAACCATTACCTTCTGCTTTAGAATCAATAACGTATATTGATTCTAAGGCACTGGGGGTTAAGTGATTTGCCCAGGGTCACACAGTCGGGAAGTGTCTGAGGCCACATTTGAACCCAGGACCTCCCGTCACTAGATCTGGCTCCCAATCCACTGAGCCACTTGGCTGCCCCCTCTATTTCCTTTTTAAAGATTCTTCCCCATCCTGCCATTCTGCCCTGTGCCCCAAGGCCCCTTTCAGCTCTGACCTTCCATGGTCCTATGACCTTGCTACGACTGGCCATATCAACGCTATGGACTGGGGGCCAGAGGTCAAATTCACTGCCCCCCCCCTTCAGTAGCCTCCATGGAAAGAAAGGAGACTTATGAAAAAAGAATTAATCTACCCGTTTCATCTTTTCACCTTCCCCGGGAGGGGGAGGACCAATAGGATTGACCACCAGGAATAAGCAGACAACTCGGGCCTCCATGAGGCAGTCAGCTCTTGCCCACAATCCTGCCCACCACTGCTCCCCGGCCTAGGGCAGGGCTTGGGACCAAACCACAGGGCTGTGGGGAGGCTGTCAGCTGGGTGGGGCAGCAGGGTGAGGCAAAGATTTCCCCACAGATAAGTCAGTTGCTGGCAGCCTGTAAATGCCCTGGTGGGGGAGGGAGGCATAGGGGCAGAGGCTAGGCCAGTGATGGGAGGGGAGGGGGAAGCCCCACCAAGCAGCAGGAAGCTTAGCAGGATGGGGAAACATCCTGCCCTGTAGGGGAGCTGCGGGGGGCGGGGGGGAGGATGGCCGGTGAGACTAGCCATCCGACCCTCAGTTCAGCAGAGCAGAACTCGGTACGATACAGGCAGCAGGGCCCTCTTGGGGCCTGTGCAAGGGCATATACTTACTGACTTTCCCTGAAGGAGCTCCTGACAGGACCCAATCAGATCAGGGCCTCTCCCATAGTGATGATCGCTGGATTTTCTTGCCGGGAAGGATCTTAAGACAGAGAACAGAGAATGTCAGGGCTAGGAGGAGCCTTAGAATAGAAACTATCGGGATTGGGAAGGCCCAGAGAAGATAGAATCTTAGAACATAGACTAGAATGTTAGAGCGGGAAGGGACATTAGAACATAGACCACGGAATGGCAGAGCCGGGAAGAACAGAGATCAGAGAACCTTAGAATCGAGAGCTGGGAAGAGCCTTAGAACACTGGACAAATTATTTCAGGGCTAGAAGAGATTTTGAGGCGAGAATTTCAAATGTAGGACATCGAATGTCAGGGCTGAAAGGTATCTTAGAATATGGAATTTCAGAGATGGAACGGACTTTAGAACACCGGCTGTCAAGCCTAGTAGAACGTTCACAGAGTTCAAAGGAAAGCTCAGAATGATTCAGTCCAACCCCTACGTTGTACAGAGTCAAGGAATGCCCAGAGAGGGAAATGTGTCTGTCTGAGGTCACCCAGCTCTTTCCGCTCCCCCAATTGTCTGTACTCATGGGGTTGCTGTTAAAGCAAGAACTAGTTTGGAGACATACGTGTAAGGACACTCGGTTTGCCATAGATACCTTTCAAGATTATTACATTCTCAAAGTAAAAAATCCTCTGCATCACTGGCGCTGAGGAACACTGATTAAGCGCCCAATTATGTGTGTCAATGGCTGCCAGTAACACCTGTACTTTGAACCGTACCATCCAATTCAACCGTGTGGCCTTGTTTCCCAGAATCATAAAACAAAAGTGGAAATGAACCTCAGAGACCATCCATTGAGTCCATTTTACAGATGAGAAAATTGAAACTCAGGGAGGCAAAATAACTTGAACCCAGGTCCCAGTCTACTCCTTTTTTCTATTGTGTTTCAGTCACAGAAATCATACATTACTCAAGGAAAGCAGGGTGTAGTGGGTTATTGTTCATCCTCTTTCTTTTTTTAATAAAACCCTAACCTTCTGTCCTAGAATCAATACTAAATATCAGTCGTGAGGCAGAATTGTGGCACAGTCTAAGCAATTGGGGTTAAGTGACTTGCTCAGGGTCCCACATCTAGGTCAGATTTGAACCCAAGACTTCCTGTCTCCAGCCACCTAGCTGCCCATCTTTCATTTTCAAAGGCGACCAATGACATCACCATATGTGAGTGATGCCTTGACTCGAACGTGAAGTGGATTGAGTTGTCGGGTTTGTTGGCAAGAAGACAGGTCTTCGTATCCTACCCTCAGACACTTTCTAGCTGCATGCCGATGGGCAAGTTGCTTAACCTCTTTCAGCTTCAGTTTCCTCGTCTGTAAAATGGGGATAATAAAAACACCTCCCTCACAGGGTTGTTGTGAAAGCCAAGTGAGATAGATGTGCAGTGTCTCATAAACCTGGAAGTGCTGTCTAAATAGCAGCTGTTCCCTTAGAGGTCACTGAGTCTTCTACTCTTATTTTACAGAAGAAGAAACTGAGGCCCAGCACAGTCAGGTGACTTGCCCGAGGCCATACAGATATCGACAGAATAATTAAGTCAAAGTCTTCCTCCGACCATTTCTCTCATGTGAAACTTCATGGCACCCGTGGGGAGTAGGTAGAGTAAATATTATTGTCCTATCTGCACTGTCTCATAAAAACCAAGGCCAAGAGAGGGGCCCAAAGCTATGTCGCTGGGAAGTAACAGAGGCGGGATTTTAACCCGTGCCATGTTTTCTAACTCCAAATTATTCCACTCTGCCACTCTCCACCTGTCCCATCTGTGTTAATGCCGTGTCTCCACTTGGGAGTGTAATCTCTGAGGCTGAGCGAGCATTCCGTAGGGAATTGTTAAAGACTCTTCTCAGGGATTTTTGAGAAGCAGAATGAAGGGAGGAAAGAGGCTTGGGTTCAGGAGTCAGGAGACTTGTTTAACAACCAGCTCTCCCAGGAAAAATGGGTGCTGAGCACGTTCTTGAATCGAATCAGAATTTGATAACATTTCTGCCATCTTTCTGAAGTCTAGACAATCAACGGGGCAATCCACGAAGCCCCGCTTGATAGTGTTGGACCATTTCTCAGGTGTCGGTGCTCACAATGAAAATATAACAACGGCCTCAACCGAGGTGGCTCTAGCACAGCCCTGGCCCTCCTCCGCCCTGGCTCATATACATTCGTTGTGTGATTTGGGGTGAGTCAGTGCCCTTCGCTGGGCCTGGTTACATGTAAAGTTGTCCTGGGCACAGAAACCGGATACGGATGCCAGTGGGTGTCTTTTCGACAGATGGGGCCCTCTGCCTGCCAGGGGCTTCTATTCGGGGCAGACATTTTAGCTGGGTATGGGTAACAGTGGCCTGGAGGAGTATCCCGGGAAGGGCCTTGCTCCCTAGCTCCGCTCCGGGCCTTGCACTGGAGGAGCTTTGTCAATATTGAGTGAATGAACGAGCAAACATGCACACACACACATTTACATTGTGTTCCAGTTCAAGTAAGTGCGTTTGTGGGCCGTGGTCCGTGATAGAGCTGCTCTGGATTCCAAGCTGGGATCAGGGAACCTCTCTGGAAGCCGGCCGACCCTTGCCGAGATCTAGGTTTGAACCTGGCTCTAGGGTTTGATCACCTGAGATCCTGGGCCAATCACAGCAGAACAAACTCAAGGAAGCCTTTGTTTGAGACCCACACCTGATGTTGACTACTTGGGTGACCCTGGGCAGATCATTTCCCCTCTCTACACCTCAGTTTCCTCCTCTGTCAAATGAGGGGGTTGAATTTGATGGCCTCTGAGGTCCTTCCCAGTCTGAAACTTTTTCCTACCAGCAAAAGATGAATCTTTGCCCTCCTGCTTGCCCTCCTAAGGCTGATTAAGGAAAGTGGTGGCTGACGCCTGATTCCCAAGAGAAACTGGCACACATTCACCTGCTTCGTGCATGCACGCATGCACAGTGTGTCCGTTCCAAGCTCCTGTCTTAATTATACTCTTCAGGTGCTTCTCTCCAGTGCAGTATGCTTTTGTTCTCTTATCTGAGATGGGCCTCCCTTTATTGGACAGTTTAATCCGTTCCCAGTGAAAGCCAGGATGTTGGGTCTGTGCTCTCCTCCACTTGTGTTCTTTGTATCGCTGGCTTTTGCCCCCCTCCTCTTTTAAATCCCCTTGACAGAGGGGACAACGAGGGCTATCTGGAAGGGAAATTGGAGACCATCTGCTCAAGCTCTCTCCTTTTTACAGGTCAGGAAAATGAGGCCAAGGAAGGGAAAGCCGCTTGTTTACTCACATCTGGTCAACCTCTTTGGAACAAGGGTCCTTCACCTCTTTTGTGTTCCGGACCCCTGGGGCTGAGTGGGGAGGCCTGTGGACCTCTTCTCAGAATATGTCTTTAAGCTCATAAATAAAATACATATGGGGGGCAGCTGGGTAGCTCAGTGGATTGAGAACCAGGCCTAGAGACGGGAGGTCCTGGGTTCAAATGTGGCCTCAGACACTTCCTAGCTGTGTGACCCTGGGCAAGTCACTTGACCCCCAATGCCTACCCTTACCACTCTTCTGCCTTGGAGCCAATACACAGTACTGACTCCAAGATGGAAGGTGAGGGTTTAAAAATAAAATAAAATAAAATAAAATGCATGTGATTCCAAAGGAAAGCAATTATGTTGAAAACCAATTACCAAAATACATAATCCAAAAACCATGCCCCCCAAACAAATCCATAGACCTCAAGTTAAAGACTCCCCATTCTCTGCCCGTTGGCAGGTTTTCAATGTTTCCTCATCTCTTTATCTCTTTTGAAACCTCACAATCCTGCTGTGGAAAAGAGATGGAGTCAGTATTATTAGCCTGGTTTTCGCCCCCTTTGTCCCTCTCCCTTCTACCTACCTGGTTCTCTGCTTGCCTCAGAGATGAGGCGGGAAATCTGGGCTTTCTCCGAGGCCCCAAGGAAGGAGCCCGTAGACAAGTAAAACGATGGTCAAAGAAAGGACTTTTCTTGGCAAGGAGAAAGGCTACTTCTTTCTCAGAAACTGGACCAAAGGAAGAAAGACTACGGGACAGTGTAGACAGGTTTATGGGAAGGGGGTGGTGTGTGGGGGAAGGGATGTTGGCAAGTTATTTTTGTGGAGCTGGCTAGGGCTTCCAAAGAAATCCCTGCCCACATCTGAAAAACTCCCAGCATTTGGCCCGTGGCCACACTGGCCACACCTTCTACGTAGCCAGTGCCAAACTTCTTTAGGTTTTCCCCCAGTCCCAACTGTGCTCTCCTCTGGGGTACCCCCGCACCCACTCCCTGGGGCTGGAGCTCTTTTCCAAACATTTGTCACCTGGATTTAAACTGTATTCCATCACCCAATGCTTGCTTGGAGCTTGCACTACAAGCTTGGGGAGGGGCTGGTATGAGCCCAGGTGCACACCTGGCTAATGTGCCCCCCAGAATTATTTTGGCATCTGTCATTCAGTTTGATTTAATGCAACACAAATTCATAAAGCACCTACTAGGCGTCAGAAGCCGTGCTAGAGAATTATCCTCACTTGGTAGATGATACTCCCCTGAGAACAATGAGGATTTTACCACCCTTAAATCAAAGAATGAATCCTTCCTGTTCTTCCAGGGAGGCAAAAGCCTCAGGTTTGGGATTCCACTGGAATTGTCCCAAAGGGGAATCAAGGAAGTGAGTTCCATGTCATAAGGTAGTGAGTTCCGTCCAAGTGTTAGATGGCCATTTGTTGGTGAGTATTCCTGGCTGTATCTTCCAGCCCAGGGGTCGGCAACCTTTTTGGCCGTGAGAGCCATAAATGCCACATTTTTTAAAATGTAACTCCGTGAGAGCCGTACAGTGCTCCCAGTGCGGCTCCTGTAACAGCGCCTGAAAAAAAATGGACTTTATGGCTCCTGCAGAAAGAGCCGTATCTGGCCCTCAAAAGAGCCAGATATGGCTCGAGAGCCACACGTTGCCGACCCCTGGTCTAGATGCTCTTTAGCAGGTTGGGCTCCTTCTTGATAGCTAGGTGGTGCTGCAGTGCATGGACTGCCTAGGCCTAGAAACTATGATACTTACTAACAAATTACTTCATCCTGTTTGCCTCAGTGTCCTCATCTGTACAATGAGCTGGAGAAGGAAATGGCAAACCTTTCCAGTATATTTGCCAAGAAAACCCCAAATGGGGTCAAGAGTTGGAAAAACTGAACAACAAGAAAGTTAGTTAGAGAGAGAGGATGTAGGGTGGAGGTCATGAAGAGGTGGACATGACTGAAAAATGCCAACAACTGATCTTTCTGGAAATGTTGTTCTTGTTTTCACCAAATGGAAGGGGATAAGAGGCTATGATCTTTAGGCCAACAGGATTGACTGACCACTTGTTGAGCCTGTTGTAGTGGGGATTCCTTTGGTATGTGGATTGAACTAGAAGGCCACCGAAATCTCTTCCAACTCAACAATTTGTGATTTCTGACCAAACTATAGGTAGATCAAGGGTCTTTAACCTGGGCTCCATGAATATATTTTTAAAAAATATTTTGATTACGATGTTTCAGTATAATTCATTTCCTTTGTGATCCCTTTTGCTTTATGCATTTAAACCCATTATTCTAAGAAGTCCACAGACATCACCAGACTGCCAAAAAATTGAGGACCCTTAATCTAGATTGCATTCCTACTGGGATGGTGAATGAACATCTAGAAAAGGAGGTAGTAATCACAAGAAGCCAGACATGGCCCCATCAGAAGCAGGTTATACCAGACTAGCCCTATTTCCCTTGTGGATGGGGTTACTAGCTAAACTGGGAAATGAGGATAATGATGTAGGAATAATTTCCCTAAATTTTAGTACAGCATTGAACAAAGTCTCTTATGCTATTCTGGTGGATGAGGTGGAGAAATGCAGACTAGATGACAGTACAGTTGGGTGAATTGGGAGGTCATAGGCACAATATCTCCTTGGAAGAAGGTCTGTAGTAGAGTGTTCCAGGGATCTCTTAGTCCTGTTCTGTTTTTTTTTTCTTTTTTAAAACAATCTTTTATTTAATTAATTAATTTTGAATGTTTTTCCATGGTTACATGATTCATATTCTTTACCTCCCCTCTTCCCTTCCCCCCTCCCAGAGCCAAGGAACAATTTCACTGGGTTTTACGTGTGTCACTGATCAAGACCTATTTTCATATTATTAATATTTGCACTAGGGTGATCGTTTAGAGCAGTGGTTCCCAAACTTTTTTGGCCTACCGCCCCCTTTCCAGAAAAAAATATTCCTTCACCCCCTGGAAATTAATTTTTAAAATTTTAATAGCAATTATTAGGAAAGATAAATGCACCTGTGGCCATCACCGCCTTCCTGGATCGCTGCAGCACCCACCAGGGGGTGGTAGCGCTCGCTTTGGGAATCACTGGTTTAGAGTCTACATCTCCAATCATATCCCCATCTAACCATATGATCAAGCAGTTGTTTTTCTTCTGTGTTTCTACTCCCACTGTTCTGTTTTTTTTTAAAGTGATCAATTCTTTTTTTTTCCAATTTGAATTTTTATTGACATCTTTTCTCTTTATATCACCTTCATTTCCCACTATGTTCTTCCTCTCCCTCTCTGTATAACAAAAACAAAAACAGATCGAATAGTTCAGCAAAACTAATCAACACATTATCCAAGCCTGACATATGAAGTGTTCCATAATGACAGCTAGCATTTTTGCAAAGACAAGTCTCCTTTGATCCTTACAACTCTGGGAGATAGATACTATTATTTATTGTTATTTTATAGATGAGGAAACTGAGGTTGAGAGGTTCAGTGACTTGCCTAGGTTTAAATAGCTAGTAAGTTTCTGAGGCAGGATTTGAGCTTAAGACTTCTGGACTCCACACCTAGGACTCTATCCATTGTACCACTTTCTCCATCTTTGTAAAGAGAGGGAAATGAATGCTCATATTTCATCTTCAGGGCCAAGCTGAGTCATTTTAATATTACAACATTCAGTTATGATTTGGGGATTACTGTTCATGTTTACATTGTCGTTGCTGCTGATATTGTTCTCCTGGTTCTGTTCCCTTCACTTTGCATCCGTTCATACACGTCTTCCTAGCCTTTTCTGAATTCTCACATTTATTTGTCATTTCTTAGAACACAAGCCTATTACACTGTATTTATAAATCGCAGTTAGTCCAGCTGGCCACTGATGGGTGAACACTCACTGTGCTTTCTGTTTTTTACTACCATGAAATGGGCCGCCAGGGAATTTTTCCTGTAGATATTCCTTCTTTGACCTCCCTGGGGATATATGCAGAGTAGGCCTTGTGCTAATTAACATTTTTATCAGTGACTTGGATAAAGGGCTAGATAGTATATTATTGAGTTTGCTGATGACCTAAAGCTGGAAGGGACAGTTAACATACCATAACATAGCAGACTGGATCTAAAAAGAACTGGCAGGGGAGAAGGATGGAATTGAATAGTGATAAATGTAAAGTCTTACACTTGGGTTCAAAACCATCAATTTTGTGAGTGCAAGATGGAGGAGAGGTGGCATTTGAGAAAGATCTATGGGGTTTCCACTACACACTTAACTGAGTGCTCCAGCAGCCCAGAGAGCTAAGTCAATCTTGGCCTGCTTGAAGAGAAATAGTACGCAGAAGGAACTTGAGGTCAGTTGCCCAGCTGTCCTCAGCCTTCACATCTGGAGTCTTGGATTCCGTTCTGGGAGCTGTATTTTAAGGAGGATACTGATGAGTTGGAGAATGTCGAGAGGAGAATAACCAGGATTTTAAAGTGCCTTGAGATCATTCCAGGAGAGGATCACTTGGAGGAACTTGGGATTTTTACTCGAGAGAGAACGAAGCATGGGGAGCCAAGGGAACTGGCTTTAAGTATTTGAAGGGTTGTCAAGTGAAAGAGGAATCAGATTTGTTCTCCTTGGCCCCAGAGGGCAGAACTAGGAACAAAATGGAGGAAGGTATGGGGGAGTGGGAGCATGCAGAGAGGAAGATTTAGACCCGATGTAAGGGAAAACTTTCAAACCATTAGCATTGTCCAAAGATTGTCTCGGGAAATAGTTCCAGGACTCCTCTCTAGAGGCCAAAGCGAGATGATTATTTGTCAGGTATGCTATTATCAGAGGAGACACTGTGGTCCAGGGCAAAGAACACTGATTCTAGAGTCACAGGATCAGGGTTCAAATTCTTATTCTGATTATTAATACCTGAGAGACTGGTGAAAAAAGTGACCTCACTTTTAACCTAGATTTCCCCCTCTAAAAGATGGGGGGTGTTGTTTGAGATAAGTCTCTTCTAACTGTAAATGCTCTCTGCAGTTCCAGCCAACCCTGGAATTCTTCTAGGGCAATATTACTTCTGTTTCTGTCTGCACTTATCTTTAGTCACATCTCTCCAGTGTGCTTCTTCACATGTATCCCAGCCTTGGTTTTCCTCACTAGCCTGCCTTCACAATATGCAATTTTCATAATGCTCCATCTTCCTTCATTTTTTTTAAAGCCTCACCTTCCATCTTGGAATCGATGCTAAGTATTGGCTCTAAGGCAGGAGAGCATTAAGGGCCAAGCAGTGGGGGTTAAGTGATTTGTCCAGGGTTGCCCAGCTAGTAAGTATCTGAGGCCAGTTTGGAACCCAGGACCTGTCTTTGGCCTGACTCCCTATCCACCGTGGCACCGCTTAGCTGCGCCAAGACCGTGCCTTAAGATTTCTGATCCCCCTTGGGTTGCATATTGTGCATTTGTATCCCTAGCTGTCTGAGGCTGTGGGTTTGATTACTGGCTCCTTTCTTGGATCATCTCCCCTATGAACAGAATTCTGGGTGTCTCTACTGCCACTCCCCTTCCTACACTGAAGAGTCATTCTTTGGTATCCATCTTGGGGGGTGCAGAGGCAGCTTTCTCCCTTCCCCTTTGGGCGACATTTTCAAGACTCCATGCAGACACATATGTGCATATATGTATGTTTGGTTGCACTTCATCTGTGTATGTACTAGAGATGTCCACACGCTTAATCAGCCTTGGTTAGGTGGACCATCTTCCTTGCCAGGAGTCCAGCATTCCTCCACTGTAGCTGAAGTCATGGTCCAGAAACCCACATTCCGTTCGTATATCCCAGCTTCTTCACCAGCAATTCATTCTGCAGATCTATCTGCCTTTCTCTCCTTCGTTCAGCAGCAGCGCTGAAAACGCCACCTGTGCCCCTTGGGTCTTCGGTTACTTTTTGCCTGAGTCTTCTTAATCCCGGCAATACAATACCTTCTAGCTTCCTTCTGGCAGCATCAGTTGTGCCCACATAAATCATCAGAAACGGGTTGTAGCCATCAGGTTTGACAAGTCTTAGGAGGTCTGACAAGTTTGGGGAGATTCTCCATCCCTCACCTCTTGGGTACATGCCCCGGGAAGATGGCAGCCTTCTCTGTGCTTGTTCTCATACTGACTGATAGCCCCTCGGCAGGGAGCCCCTCCTTCCTCTCTTGCTCTGACCATTACCGGATGACTGGCCACCCACTCAATGATACCTGTGAGTCCATAACATTCTTCCCTAGAGGACGAGCTGCTGCGGCTTCTTGGAAGGGTCTGGCCTCTTTTGGGGGGGGAAGAGGTTCCTGCCCATGTGACACCTGCCAGCCTTCTTCCCACTCCTCGAGGCCAGCACCCACCTTGGCCCCAGTGGTTCCTGCCAACTTGGCAGCTGCCGGATGAGTAGTTCAGAGGAAAATGGGTTCTTGATTTTAAAGGGGACTTCAGAGGCCATTGGTTCCAACTCCTTCGTCTTAAAGATGAGGAAGCTGAACCCCAGAAGGGTGAAGGGACTTGCCCATGGCCACACAGCTAGAAAAGGTTTCAGGTTGGACTTGAGGTCAGCCTTGCTGACTCCAGGATGCCCTCTCCACTGCATCACCCAGAAAATGACCTTGAGGGAACCTCAGATTCTTGGGTCACCGTGTTTTCAAGCCACCTGGGCTAGCTTGGTGAACTCCTCCTCCTCCTCCTCCTCTCATCACTGCCATTTTCCTGCTCTCATCTGACTAGGCTTGCCTGCCTGTGCTTGTGAAGGGGACACCAAGGTCATCTGAATCTGATTCCACTGGTGTTCATGGGAGAGGCCTGGAGGACACAATTGAATTGTGGACCCATTGATTAAGCCCCTAATCTGCACCCTCCTCCCTCTTCCCCAGTAACAGAAAAGGCAGGGCTGGTCAGGTGGACCTGAGGCCCCAGTGCTTAGACTTAAGTAGAAGACGGAGGGATCCAGGACCTCTCCTTACACTTACACACATACATGGGGACACACACACACACTTTCTCTCTGTCTCTCTGTCTCTGTCCATCTCTCTTTCCCTCTGTCTCTGTCTGTCTCTGTCTCCCTCTGTCTCTGTTTATCTCTCTGTCTCTCTGTCTCCCTCTCTATCTGTCTCTGTCTACCTCTGTCTCTGTCTCTGTCTCTGTCTCTCTATCTCTGTGTCTCTGTTTCTCTCTGTCTCTGTCTACTTCCCTCTCTCTCTCTGTCTCTGTCTCCCTCTCTGTCTCCATCTCCCTCTGTCTCTGTCTCCCTCTCTATCTCTCTGTCTCTCCCTCTGTCTCCGTCTCCCTCTCTGTCTGTCTCTTTCTCTGTCCCCACCCCCCCCACTCACACTACCTGCTGCCTTGCCACGGTCAAGTCCCTTTTCCCCTGTGTTGCCCCTCAGGAGGTTCACTTGGAAGGGCCTGGTCCCTGGTGTCCCGCCTCTCTCTGCTCTCTCTGACCTGGAGGGAGGACAGTCACCACAAGGGGGAACTAATGAAAGGCCAGGAGCAGGAAGTGGCCCTGAGGGGGCCCCTTTCCTCCGGGGCAGCAGGCTGGGGTGCAGTGAACAAGCTTGGGGCCTGTACAGAGGCAGAATGAGGAGAGGGCCCTGCCTCACCTTTGGAAGGGGGGATTTTGCCTAACATTTGGGAAGGAGGGGAGGACCTGCTGGGGTGGGGCTGGGCTGGGCAGTCAGGCCTGGCTTGGCCCGGCCTGGCCTGGGGGAGAGCATGTTAGAGGAAGCCGTATACTTCGTGCAGGGAGGAGCTTTCAGGAAAGTACAGATGGGGAGGGAGGGGCCCAAGAGGATGGAGAAAGAGTTAATTGAAGAACTGAGCTAGGAGTGAGCACACCAGTTCTCAGAGGCTCTTGGGAAGGGCTGAAAGGCGGAGATAGTGTTGCTCTCCCTTTAACAAAGTGCCCCTTCAGTAAAGGGGAATCTGACTTAATATCCTGTTGGGTCACAGGCACACATTACCCCATCTCCTTTCCAAAAACCCCAACAACTAATGAATTGACTTGGTCTGTGGTGAGCCTTCTGAGTCTTCTGTTCCCTCAGGCTGGGACCTCTGGCAGGATTCCCCTAGTACACGAGCCCTGAGCCCAGGCTTTGCTGACTACCACAGCAGGTAGGCCAAGTCCAGCCAGCTGTGCCAGGGCCTGTGAACACTTTTCCTGCCCCACCTCCCACCCGGTACCCTGGGAGTTCTGGGTAGGCTCAGGCCCAAAGTTATACCCCCTCCCCAACATGGGTAGCCAAATTCATTGACTTAAGAGATCTCCAAATTTAAAAATACATCAGGAGGCATCACACCTTAGGGATAAGAGCCAATATTTGGAGTCCAAGGGCCTGGATTCAGATCCTGTTGGGGGGGATTCAATTTCTCAAGCATCAATTAGATACTTTTACTATGTTCTAGGCCTGGTGCTGGAGACTCAAAGACAAAAAAAAGGAACAGGTCCCGCCTTCAAGGAACCAATATTCTATTAAAGGAGAGAACCCTAGGCAGGCATAAAGCTGGGTGCAGACACAGACCCCATAAGTAAATGCAGAATGAATACAAAATAAATAATAAAGGCTGCCTCTATGCCCTTGGGCAAGTTACTTCCCTGCCCTTGGCCTCAGTTCCATCTTCTGCTGGACTAGATGGCCTCTGAGGTCTCTTCCAGCTCTAGAGCTAGGGTCCTTTAGCTAGAGCTAGAGTGTGTGGTGTGACCCTAGGCAAGTCACTTCCTCAGTTTCCCCCTCTGTAGAATGAGAGGATTGAACTAGATGGTCCCTGGAGTATCTTCCAACAATGCTATGATCCAGTGTTCCTAATTGGCAGGCAGGCAGGAGACATTTACTAAGGGCCTTCTATGTGCCAGGCATTATGCTAAGCACTTTACAAATATTATCTTATTTGATCCTGGAAACAACCCTGGGAGGTAGGTAATGTTATTATGCCCATATCATGGTTGAGGAAACTGAGGCAGGCAGCTTAAATGACTTGCCCAAGGACATACCACTAGGAAGTACTTGAGTCTAAATTTGAACTCAACTTCTCCTGAGTCCAGGCACGTCACCCTATCTACTACACCGTCAGTTGTAGGAGATGGGAGTGGGGGTGCCGGAAGGGGAAACACTAACAATAGGATAAGCCTCTTCCTTTCTTGGGGCCTCAGTTTCCTCCTCTGTAAAATGAGGGGGGGATAGACCTGCCCTGAGACTCGACTCATTGTAGCTCTGAGTTGGTGTGATTAAAACCCCCAGATTCTCCCTCCCCTTCTTCGAGTCATCTTTGACCTATATTAGCTGTGTGATCTTGAACAAGTCCCTTTCTGTCTCTGGCCTCTAACTTTCTCATTTGTAAAACCAGGGCGATTGGCTCCTACAATCTGTGCTCCTTGGATCAGCTGTGGCCAGCAGGGCCTTGAGGGGAGAGGAGCTCATGGCAGGCAGGGTGGGCATTAGCTGGGGCAGGTGGCGTTTTCAGGAGACCATCCGGGGAGGGCCCTTTTTTTCCATCACTGTCAGTACCGCCCCTTCCTTCATTGCCCTTCTGCATGATGTTGCCACATAACCACAAGCCCAAGGGGGTTGGGAGGGAGAGGAGCTGGGGGCCGGGGAGATCTCTCCTGACAACTGCACCCCACCCAAAGCCTCCTGCCAGGGCCCCAGGCGCTCACAGCTGTTGCAACCTGGGACCCTCCCCCATTAGGTAGCCTGAGAACTGAGTCTTCCAGAGCCTGCCTGGGGCCCAGGAAGATTTGGGGGCTGTGGAAGCCACCCAGGCTCTCTGGGTGACACCTGGTGATCCTTACTTAGCTGGCTCCCAAATCCCAGCATCGAAGACTCTTAGAATAGACTCTGGCAGAGCTGGAGGAGACCTCAGGGCACAGAGCGGGCCAAGAATTAAGGCCTTCTGACCCCTTCTCGTTTTACAGGTGAGAAAACTGAGGCCTAGTGAGATGGTGTGCCTTGCAGGAGCGCCCAGCTAGTAAGTGTGTGTCTGAGGCTAGCTAACCATTAGAGCACCTGTGTGTCCCACTGGTAGCTGGGGCCTGAACCCAGATCTCCTGACTCAGAGGGCTGTGAGTTCTCTTTTTACCGTACCAGACCACAGCCTCTCATGATCACAATAATCACTTCAGTTCTCCTCGGGTCATTTAGAAAACGCTTTCTGTCCAGTCTATGGTCCCTTGCCCAACCTAGGGATTATTTCTCCCATCATGCCCTGCTGATTGGCCTGTAGTTGGCAGCCCAAGGATTATTTCCCCCATAAGCCCTTTTCAAGATGTGGAAAACTCCGGAGAAATTAAATGACCGTCTCCTCAAGGCTACACAGTGGGTCACAGAGGTGAATCCAAAACTTACATCTTCCTCTTCTCTTCTCCTCCACCATACACAGACCAGAGAGGGTGGATAGGTCACTGCTGCTGGCTCTCAGTTCACTACTGGGGAGAGGCTGAGGACTCAGCAACCCCAGAGGTGAAATTCCAGTGCTGCCACAAAATGACTGGGGGGGGGGTTGAGATCCCCCAGGGTCTCAGTTTCCCCATCTATAACCTGAGTGGGGAGTTGGTCTAGATGCCTAGGGCCCTGTCAGCTCTAATATTCAGGTATGGGATCTGGAGCTCTAACTAGTTTAGCAAACCGGCTATAGAAAGCAGTACCCTGAGGGAAGGAAGATGGGAGGAGAGATCACCTCGGGTTACCCTTATCCCTCATCATGATCCAAGAGTTAGCTCTAGAATGGCCCTTGGGAGATTTATCTGGTCACAGGCATTAGACCTGGAAGGGATTGTAAATTGAGGCAGAAGTTAAATGACTTGCCTAAGGTCACACAGCTAGGAAGTATCTGATCACAAAAGACTGCTGGAGGAAACTGAGGCCCAGACTCAGGCAGGGACTTTCTCAGGATGACTGAAGCTGTGCAGTAGCAGAACAGGGATTGGGTGGCTGGAAATCTGGGGCTTTCCCCACTCTACAACTCTGGCCTCTTACTAGAGCCAGATATTTCTATTCAGAATCCTGGTAGAACAGTCTAGAGGTGGGGCTGGGCCAGGGAGGGGCCTCTAGTCATACCCTCAAACTCAAGCACTATACAAGGCCGGGATCTTTGGATCTGCCCAGTTATTACCCACAACTTCCCCTCTCCTAATCTCGCCTGGGGGAAGGGGGCGGAAGGAGCCGATAGAGAGGGCCTTCCCAACAAGCCCCGGGTGGGGGCTGAAGAAGGGAGATTTGGGCCTTTTTTCACTTCCCCCAATGCACAGCATATGGAGGTGACCCTGAAGTCCATGAATTTTGCAGAAGAGAAAATGAAGGCCCAGAGACAGTAAACAACTTGCTCCCCCATGGTGGTATCAGGAGCCAGGCTGGGAGCATAGTTGAACTCCATGCAACTTTTGAGTGCTTGGTGGCATTGTATTATGGGCTGGCCACTAGGGCTCCAAAGACTAAATGAGGAAGAGGCCCTGTCCTCAAGGGGCTTCCATTCTTCTGGGGCATCCAACATGGCAACTGAGAAGTGGTTACAGAAAACTGGGAGGAAATGGCACGCATGGAGCCAGGCGTCCTGTAAGAAGGCTCTGCCTGGCAGCTGCCTCTGGGTCCTGAAGCCCAGGAGAGGCGGGAGAGCACTCCAGGAATGGGGATGCCAGTGCAAAACTGGGCAGAGGGAGGTAGAAGGTTGTAACTGGGAACTGCAGGCAGAGGGAACGGCTAAGGTGAAAGAGGACTCAAGAGGCAGGCTTAATCCAGAATGCCAAGGGCTCTCAGTGGCAAGGTGCTTTCTGTGTGTCATTTTGGGGCCTGCCACGAAGCCTCCCGGTGATGGCTGGATCAATGGCTGGATTGATCCATCCATCGCTGCCCTCCCCCACCTCCAAGAGCCCATGGGCAGTATTAGGGAACTTCAATTCTCCTAACTAGTCCCAAAATTTCAGGTGAGGGCCTGGGGCCCATGGCAGGCCCTGGAACCGTGTCTTGGGTATAGTCTGGGCTGTGTTGAGGCCAAAGCTGGAATATGCTGGAGGACAAGGAAGGAAACTGGGCTTTCATGCAAATAAGCACACAGAGACCCCAGGCAGCCCAACTCCCACTGTCTTTATCTTTGTCTCCCTCTTCCTGATCTCATCTCAAATGGAGGGGGTGGCAGAAAAGGCACATGAAGGAGGAGCTTAAAAAAATCTGCTCTGGGCCCCCCTGTGTGTGTGTGTGTGTGTGTGTGTGTGTGTGTGTGTGTGTGTGTGTGTGTGTGAGAGAGAGAGAGAGACAAGACAGACAGACAGACAGTTTGTGTGTGTGTGAGAGAGACAGAGAGGGAGGGAAGGAGGGAAAAACAAAGAGAGAGAGAGCCAGAGGGAGGGAGAGAGGGAGAGAGGGAGAGAGGGAGAGAGGGAGAGAGAGAGAGAGAGAGAGAGAGAGAGAGAGAGAGAGAGAGAGAGCTGGCAAAGGAAGGAGAATGCTGCACAGAGGAGTTGGAGCTCAGGGCTCGAGAGACAGACACCAAGGTTTGCTCCTTTGGACAACCTGTTTGCTGACTCCTTCCCTCCCTCCCTCCCTCCCTCCCCAGCGCTGCTGTGGCCAGGGACCACACCCCTCACCCTGTCGGCCAGTCTAGTCAAACGTCAATATCTGAGTTCATTGATCACGAGCTAGCCTGTTGATGGATGTTGTTGGCTGGCGCTTCATCTGTTTAGAGATACAGCGTGAGTGTTCCTGGGGGAACCTTTGGGAGCAGCGGTTGGGGGGGGAGGGGGGCTGTCGGGGCAAAGCTAAGGCTTCTCTTCTTGGCCTTGGGCAAGTCCCTTTCCCTCTTTAGACCTCAGTTTTTTCTTCTGTAAATTGGGAGAAATGTTGGACTACTTGGTTGACAACAGGTTCCTCCAGCTGGAAAATCTTGAGAGAGAGAGAGAGAGAGAGAGAGAGAGAGAGAGAGAGAGAGAGAGAGAGAGAGAGAGAGAGAGAGAGTGTGTGTGTGCATGTGCGTGCGCGTGCAGTCCGCTCGGGGACCAGTGGAAGGAGGCTGGAGGGAGATTCGG
>NC_058136.1:13704686-13730916 GCF_016433145.1 Gracilinanus agilis | reverse complement strand
CCGCCCCCCCCACTCTCCCCACTTCCCGCGGCGGTCCTCCGACACCTGCGGAGCCCGAGCCCCAGCTAGAGCCGCTGGGCGGCCTACTGGGTCGGAACGTTCTCTGGGGGCGGGGCCCGGGCCGGGGGCGTGTCTAAGGCTGGTAGTAGCCGCCGCTCAGGGCCGGCTCGTGGCGAGGCGCGCCCCGCCCGCCCCAGAGCCCTCCCGTCGCGGAGCAGCCGCGGACCGACAGAGGCCTCGGCCCGGACCCCGGCACGAGCATCCCGGCGCAGAGTGGGGAGGCGCGAGCTTCGCAGAGTTTGCAGAGTGCTTCGAGATGCTTTCTTTTTAGAGGAGGGAGCCCATTGGCTCTCCTTCCCCCCCTTGCGTCTGCTCCAAGGCCCCCTTCCCCACCTCCGGGAGGGCCAAGAAGGTTGCCCCGCGCTGTGCCCCAGCACGAGGGGCAGCATCGGCCCGGGGAAAGGTGAGGGGCTCTTGCAGCGCTGGCCACGTCGGTGGCCCGAACCCCTGCCCGCGCCCCACCCCCTCATCACCACCGCGGCTAGACAGCCTCGGAGCTTGCCTCACAAAACGGGGCCCAGCATGACCGAGCTGGTTTGTAACTGGCAGCTGGCCTATTAGGGACAGGCTTGCGCTAGCTCGGAGCCTCCGTCGGGCTCCCCAGCACCCCCAACCTCCCACTGAGTGAGTCCCGGGATTTCACTGACTTTCCCCATCACCCTCAGTGAGCCTCATCTCGACCAGACCCCTCCCCCCCCCATCTCGGAGCCTTCCATTTCCTCATTGATTCCTTCACCTGCTCATTGATCCTCTCTATCTCTTTGTCTTCCACTTCTTGACCTGAGGCCCAACTACTCACTCATTGCCCTCCTTATCCTCTCGCCTTATCCTCCATCCCCTCCTTGTGTCCTCTGCTCCTTAATCGCCTTCATTGAATCCCCATCGCCCTTCCATCGCTCCCCAGAACCCCCAGTAGCTATTGCTGAGCTCCTGTCCTTTTCACAGATCGTTCTTCTAGGAGGCCCTGATGCCACCCCCCAACCCCCAGGAGCCCCCAGCATCCCAGCTTGAGGCCCTGATCTCCCCTTGAGCTATCCCCCAGGCCGCAGCCAATTCCTCCCCTAATATGCCAGGCCCTCTGCCTAGTTCTCCCATGCCTAGAAGGCACTTGCCCCATGCCTTCCTGCCTCAGTATCCAACTGGCTTTAGAGCAGGAGCTGCCCCTCTGCCCCTCGGGAGAGGCCTTTTCCAGGGCCTGTAGGGAGCTAGCGGCCTTTTAAAGCTCTTCTCCTTGGCCAGTGGCCTGGACAATAGCAATCTAACAGAGATGGTTTCTGAAGTTACAAGCCCCAAGTTTCCTCCTCTGCCGCCCCGCCCTGCGCAGCAGCTGCCCTCTGAGCTAGGCTATCCACGGTGGTGGAATCACTTTGTGCTACTTGGCATTAAAATGTAGTCTCTCGGGACTATGGCCGCTCCTTGAGAGAAGGAAGGGCAGCCCCAAGCTCTGGAAGGGCCCCATAAACGGATGGGGAAGGGAACTGACTTCCCCCATTCCATTCAGTTCAATCCACATTTGCTGAGAGCTTGGCAGGGCCTTTGGCCTAAAGGAAATAATCGCTGCCCTCTGGGGTTGGAGTTCCCTTCTGGCCCGGTTCCTGGATCTCCTTTGGGGAAGCCAGCTTGGGCTGGGTTGGGAGGGGAGGAAAAGACCCCTCAGCTTGCTCAGGCTGGCACACGGGAACCACAAAGGCATGCTTGACCTAATGGTCCCCACTGCCACCACACACCCCCTCTACTTTTCTCAAGGCTTGCATCCAGACCCAGGCAACCCAGTGGCCATGGGGGCACCTGGCTGAAGGTAGACAGTAAGAGCATTCCGAATTGACGCGAGGGAATGGCATCAGAGGAGTGGCCACCCAGTGGGAGCGTATGTCACCTTTTTGTGAATTAGCTGGGAAGGGGGCCGGAGTGACCCAAAGCTGATAAATGGCTGGGGGAAGAAGGAAATAAGCATTTTAAGGTAGTTACTGTGTTCCAGGCTTTGTGCTAAGCATTTAACAAATATTCCTTTGTTTAATCCTCCAGACAACTTTGGGACCTAGGTGTTATTATGATCCCTAGTTTACATTTGCAGAAAGAAGTGACTTGCCCAAGGTCATACAGCTACTAAGTATTATAAGCTGGATTTGAATTCTTCCAGACACCAGGCCCAATACTTTGTCCTCTAGGACATCCAGCTGGGACTTGGGGAATGTAATTGCTTTAGAGCTAAGAGGGATCTTAGAGATTGACTAGGCTGGCCCTCTCATTTTATAAGCAGGGAAACTAAGACCCCAAAAGGAGTGCCTTGCTCAAGGTCAGGAGACTTCTGAGAGTTAGCAAAAGTAAGACTGGAAGCCTAGGTCTCCTGATCTTATTCTTTGTGTGACCTTGAGCAAGTCCCTTTTCCCTGGGCCTTGATTTCCTCATCTGTAAAAGGAGAGGAGGTTGGACTGGGCCTTCTCTAATGTTCTTCCCAGCTCTAAATTCTCTAAATAAGCTTTCTCCTTTGAGCCTCAGTGAGGTAGCAAGGCCATTTGACAAAAGAAGCAAGTGAGACCCAGGAAGGTGAGGTGGAAAAGTCATTTTGGATTTGGAGTCAGAATTCAGTGTTTGAGGTTTTTTAAAAAAAATCAAACATGTACTTAGTGGAGACTGTTTGCAGGGCCCCGTGCTAAGCACTGGAGTTATAAAGGAAAAAAATGACCCAGTATCTGTCCTCAGGGACCTTCTCATTTAATAGTAATCAAGGCTGGACTTTTTAAATAGGGAACCTCCCAGGTTGGGGAGACTCCCTCTACCAATTCAGTTCAGCACCTTCTCTGAAATTCATGGTCTTAGAGCAGGGGTTGGCAACCTTTTGGCCATGAGAGCCATAAACGCCACATTGTTTAAAATGTAATTTCGTGAGAGCTATACAGTGCTCACAGTGCCGCTCCTGTAACAGCGCCTGAAAAAAAAATGGACTTTATGGCTCCTGCAGAAAGAGCCATATCTGGCCCCTCTAAAGAGCCAGATATGGCTCGAGAGCCATACATTGCCGACCCCTGTCTTAGAGGCTTGCCTAGAGCTCACGTGGCTGAGTCTGGCTCCTGGCTGCTTCTCCAGGTATACCCCAGAACCAGATTCTCATGTCTTTGGGAAATATTTTAACAAAACTGACAAAAATACAATGGGACACAGATAATGTTACTCTGTGGTTTTCCTTGAGGATCCTTAGGTATGATTAAGCAGCCTTTGGTTTCTCTTTGAGTTTGAGCCCACTGGATTAGAGCTTGGGAGGTTAAGTCATTTGCTCAGAGGTTCCATTGGACCTCTGAGACCGGAATGCCTTTCTAGGCTTTTTCTTGAGTTATTTATTTCTAATTGTTTTGGGGGCAGTCGAGGTGTGGATATGAAATGGACCCAGAAAAGTCTGGGATCTGGGTGCTTATGATGGTGATAGTGGAGAAAGCCAGCCCATGCTGTCTTGGAGAAATGGGAGTGAGCATCCCTAGCTAGGGGATCAGAGGGGACGACTTCAGGGTGGTGGTGAGCTTTGAGGCCCAAGCAGAATTCTGTGGGGCTTAGGCTGAGCCTTAGAAGCTATTCTCTTCCCCCTCTTCCCCCTCCTCCCTCCAGTCTGAAAGCTTCTTGGGGGGATGGGGGCTCTCCTGGACTTTCAACTGTGGTGGTAGCCCCCAAAGGATGTGGTCACTGGCTGGCTGATGGGGGATGGGGCTATAGGCCTGCTGCTACTGCTGCAAGAGGGGTGTTAAACTGAGCTGGGAATAAGGTCAACAAGGGAAATCAATCTAGATTTACTGAGGGAGGCCTCACTTAGTGTTAGGCATTATGTGTGTGTGTGTGGGAAGATACACAGGAAGTCTATGACTGTGGTCCCTCCCTGGCTCGAGGAAGCTTAGCTGGGTAGGTAAGACCCCTGGGACTTTCAAGAATAACAAAACAAGGCAAGAGAGACAATGGATCAGAGATTTCTAGCTGGAAGGGGCCTTAAAGGTCATCTAGTCCAGTTCACCCCTCCCCTGTTCTAGAGCTGGAGAAACTGAGTCTCTGAGGTGGCAGTCAGGATTTGAACTCAAGCCAGCTCTTTCTCTGGCACCAGCTCCCTCCAACCATATCACTGAGCACTTCCAATTCTGTCAGACACTTTCCCCACCTCCAGGGAAGCAGTCCAAGTAGTATTATCACCATTTTTTAAACTGAAGGAAGCAGTTAGGTGGTACAATGGGTGGATGTTGAGTCAAGAAGACCAGAATTCTGGGTCCAGCAGCTGGGTAGCTCAGTGGATTGAGAGTCAGGCCCAGAGGCAGGAGGTCCTGGGTTCCAATATGGCCTCACACTTCCCAGCTGTGTGACCCTGGGCAAGTCACTTGACCCCCCCATTGCCTAGCCCTTACTGCTCTTCTGCCTTGGAACCAATACACAGTCTTGATTCTAAGACAGAAGGTAAGGGTTTAAAAAAAAGAAGACCAGAATTCAAATCCAGTCTAAGATCCCTGCTTCCTCATTTTGAAAAGTGAGGGTAATAATAGCATCTACCTCCCAAGGCTGCTGTGAGGATCAGAGGAGATATTTGGCAAATGGTAGCTCTCGTTACTGTTAGGGGGAATTATTGTTATTACTCTGAGGAAGAAGAATGATTAGGATTCTTTTCAGGAGGAAACTGAGACCCAAAGAGAAGAAGGCTGTGGTCACTTGGACCTTTCGATTCTACATCCACCAGGTCCTCAGCCTGGGTTTGAATCCTGCCCCCTCGCTAAGGGCCAGATTGGTAGAGGGCCTTGAAGTTTACATTTGTCTCAGCAGTTTCCTGTAAGTGCCAAAGATGGTGATGTAGGCCAACCTTACACACTGTAATAACAGCGCCCATCTCTCTAGCGTTTAAAGTTGGCAAAAGTGCTTCATGGTATCATTTGCTCAGCGCCACAGTCTGGAGAGAGGTAATCAGTCGTCATCATCATCATCATCATCATCATCATCATCAAGACAATGTTTCTATAGTACCAGGCACAAGCCTCATCTGTCCACCCAACAATGACTTATTCCAGATCTTAGTGGAACGTCCTTGAGGGCAGGCCACGTTTTCGGTTTTGGGTCTTCCATCCTGGTTACCCAGCACGATCATTCCAGAGGCCCTGGATCAATGAATCAATGACCATTCAGTGGAATTGCAGTGGGGGAAGAGTGGAGAATAAGAGTTACTAAATGACGTCTTAGATACACATATCCATAGTGGCACACACCCGTGTATAATGTGGCTTAACAAGCCTGTAAGTGCTCTGTAAATATCAGCCGTTATCCTAAAAGGTGGACACAAATAAATATTAACGATTGTCGGAAATTGGAAGAGGGATGCCCTGCTTTCCCTGGGTGCAAGGAAGGCTTCCCAGAAGCTATTATGCTCTACCCAGAGCCTTGAACGAAGGGAGGGTGGGATTGATTTTGGAGTGTCCGGGTGAGGAGGAAGAGTGATCCAAGAACGGGGAACAGCGTGAGCCTTAAAGGCAGGGAGAGCAGAGAGGGCAGGAGGAAGACTAGGGAGGCGAGGGGAATGTCAAGGGGGATAGTGGGAAGGCTTGGCTGGAGAGGCAAGGGTAAATTGGATCGAGGAGAGTCTTGAATGACAGAGTCCAGAGTTTCGACTGTATTCAATAGGTAATAGTGAGCTCCTAAAGGGTTTTTAAATAGAGAAAGGACGTGGCCAGGCTTGAGCCTTAGGAAGATAATTTCAGCAACTGTGTGGTGGATGGATCGGAGAGAGATAGGAAACGAGGAGACCAATTTGCTGTTACAATAGTCCTGGGGAGAGGTGACGAGGGTCTGAACTAGGTGAGAGGAGTGGGAGTGAAGAGAAAGGGATGGATGTGAAGGAGATTTCAGAGGCAGCATCGACCCGATTGGCAGCTGTCTGGACGGTGGAGGGGGTGGCGCGGCAGAGGCAGAAGTCCGAGAGGGAGTGGTGGTGGTGGTGCCACCAAGAGAGCTGAGGAGGCCAGGAAGGGGAGCTGTTTGGGGTGGGAAGAGTCAGATCTGTCTTGGTCACTTTCTGTGCGAGGTGCTGGCTGCCTGACGTCAGGCATCCTGGCAGGGATGTCCATCGGGGAGGGGGGAAAGGAAGCACTAGAGGTCAAACTGGCTACGTAGATTGGGGGAAGCATCTGTGTAGAGGGGAGAGGAGAAGCTGTGATCCTGAATAAGAACGATCTCCAAGCACCTGTTTGGGTCCCTGGACCAAATACTCTGAGAGATACAGGAGAAGCCTTGGAAGGTACGGTCCTCGCTTTGCAGAAGCTGGGGTGGGGTGGAGGACAGCATTAACATACCTGAACTACTAGGAGAAATCCCTTTATGAAGATCTGTGGTGTGGGAGTAGGAATCCTCAGAGCAGTCATCCTGGGACATGGGGAGGGGGGTGGACTCAAAAGGCAGGATCCCCTGCTCTCCCTACCCCATCCCCCAAGCTGTTACTATTTTCTCCAGTTCCCAGGGGAGAGGCTTGGTCCATGCCTTTGGAGGGAGGTTGGGGGAGGTGGGTCCCCAGGCTTTCCCAGGGTAACATCTCAGCCCTGAAAGCAGAGCAGCTGCCAACAACCAGGGGGCTCCAGGCCAGGGCATCTTGTCTCCCTGTTTGCCAGTCCTCTCTGGGCAAGTTCAAATAATGGGGTTGGGGCAGGCTTTTAGTCCAGTCCCTGGCCAGCATAGATCTTTCCTCCACTGGAGTCTGGGGGGCAAATTCTGACCGACTCTGCCAGCTGGCTTCCAGTGGGCCCACTGTGCAGGCCTTCCCAGCTCTCCCAGAATCCCAATTTCTCCACTTGTGTCTTCTGTTGGCCCAGAGTACATGCAGCTTGGGGGAGGAAAAGGGCTGTGCTCCAGCTGGGGTGGGGGAGATGGAGGCTGCTGGCCAAAGGGGCAAGGTCTTTTCTAGAGAAAGGAAAGTGGGAGGCAGTAGGGGGAGAGAAGAAAAAAGATAAGGGAGGAGGAGCTAGAGAGGGGAGGGGAGAAGAGCCTGAAGCTTTCCCTTAGGGAGGAGGTTTGCAGGGTCTTCCTTATTTCTCTGGGTCAGGGGCCCCCCAGCCAGGGCTGCTCTCAGTAAACATTTGTTAAATGAAAGCATTTCCCTTCTTTTCCCTTCTCTGCCTTTGCCTTCCTTTGTCTGACTCAACCCCCTCTTCCCTCTCATTTGTCCATCTCTACATTTTTCTGTTTCCTCTTCCTCATCTGCCCCTTCTCTCTCTCTTTCTCTTCCTTCCTTCCTTCCATCTCTCTTTTATCTCTTCTGATCTATCTCTTGTGGTGGAGAGCAGAAGATGAATTCAGAAGACCAGGCTTCTAGACTTTGCTAAGTCTGGAAACCGGCACCTTGGGCAAATAACTTCCTCTCTCTGGGCTTTAGTTTCCTCTTCTGTCTGATCAAGAAATTAGACTTGATGATAGCTTTGAACTCTGCCAACTCTGCCAGTCCTTCCTCCATTCCTCCCTTCCTCCCTCCCCCCTTTCCTTCCTTCCTTCCTTCCTTCATCTTTCCTGGTTCCTTCTCCTCCCACCTCCTCTTGGTGGTCCTCAGGAATAACCATGGGGAAAGTGAATTCTCAGCCTTCTCTCTCTTCTCCCCAGGTCTTTCCAGCCAGTTGAGTCCTGCCCAGCATGCTACCCTGATCACAGGGCAGGTTTACTTACAGCTCCAAGTTTGCCAGTGTGACTCACTCAGCCCAGAAGATCTCAAAGCTCCCGAGGACCCCTTCTCAGTGGCCTTGGCAGGAGGCAGCATGGCTACTGCCGTCCAGAGCAGTGAACTGGTCTTTGAGTTTGCCAACAGCGGGATGGAAGAGATCCAGCAGGTGTATATATATATATAGGCGTGACTCTGGGGGCATCAGGGATAGTGCCCCCAACAAATACCCTTTCTTCATTGGGAGTGTCCCACCTTGAGGTAGAATGTTTAGGCTCTCAGGCCGTTGCTCCAGGGTGCCCTGATCCCTGCCAATTCTACCTTCCTTTCTTGCTCCCCCTCCCCCTCATTCCTAGCTCTTCTGTCGAGGCTGAGAGGAACTCCAGTGTCCCACCCCCACCCCTGGTGATAGGCAGCTAGGCCTGAATCCAGCCAACTCTCTTCTATTCCCCATCTCAAAGTCTGCTTGGGAAGCCAGTATGAGTGCATATAGAGAAGGATCCACCCTGGGCTGGAGAAGTGAGAAGGAAGGAGGCTGCCTCTTCGGGGCCAGAGTCCAGTGTATACATACATGGAGCACCTTTTGGGACCTTCCCTCCTGCCCTTCTCCATAGCTAGCACCCAAGGGAAGTGGATATTTTTTCACAAAAGTGCAGAGAGGGCAGCAACTCTGGGCTGGGGGAAGTCAGGAAGGACTTCCTGGAGGAGGGGTGTGTGTATGTGTGTGTGTATGTGTATTTTCAGCTGTCCCTTTCCCTCCACAGCTGGACGATCCCTCTGTATTCCCAGCTGTCATTGTGGAGCAGTTACCCTGCCCAGAACTGCTGCACCTATACTCGGGCCTCGACCGCGATGAAGTTTCCAACGGCATCATGGCAGATCGGGACCTGGGGGTGGCCGAAGGACAGATCCTGGAGGGAGGCCTTGTGGTGTCAGGTCCATCCTCTTTGGGGCTGGGACTGGGGCAGCTTCAGGGAAGAAAGAGGGGGAGGGGGCTGGAGGGGGGGCAGCATGTGCAAAGAAAAACTTTGGTGACTGCTTTCCATTGGCTTCTTTCTACCTCCATGCTGGGCAGGAGATAAACTGGTGGAGAAGGGATAGATAGACTCTTAGGAAGTGAGTTCAATCCAGGAGGACTTCCTGGGTGAGGCTGGCAACCTTTCTTTAAGCCAACTTTTCTCAAAGCGTAGAGGACCCAGGGCCAGGACCAATAGTCCACGGAAGGCGTGGAGAGAGGAGGGCCACATACAAGCATATTCCTCCCTCCCTTTCTCCTGTGATGTGGGAGGGAATTGTTTCTCGCTTCCAATAAGAGATGAAGCTAAAAAGTTCTGTAGGGTAATGAGATAGAAATGAATGGAAGGCTGGCCCACCCACTAAGGGTGGTTAGGGTTAGGGAACCCTCAAGGGACCAAGAGATGCACTGGGGGAGGAGGGGCGGGCAGTCCTGTGCTCATCCTTGTGGGGGATACAAAAGTATCATGAGGTGGTCCGGGCCCTCAGGGAGCTGCCAGTCTAACTGAGGAGACAAGACTCATGAAACAGAACAGTATTGTGTCAGTTGGCTTAGTGTGGTGAAAAGAGCACTGGATTTGGCATCAGAGACTTGAGTCCCAGCTCTGCTGCTAGCTGGGTGGCCATGTTAACACCCCCAGGCTTCAGTTTCTCCATTTGTAAGATAAGGGCCTTATGTGGCCTCTGTAGCCCCTTTCAGCTCTACCATTTTTGATCCCATCCAATAAGAGTTAGGGCGGGGCTGGGCAGGGAAGGCTTCATAAGGGGCACGAAGCTGGAAAGGGTTTGAACCAGTATAGAAATGGGAACAAGCACGGGGCATGTAGAACTTTTGAACAGAGTTGAGAGGAGTGAGGAGAGAAAGTTGGAAAGGGAAAATGTTGGGACAGTCAGGGGCCTTAGACTCCTATAGTCTAAAACTCCCTGTTCTTCAGGCAGCTGGGGAATGGAAGAGGTGGGATTTGAACCTAGGACCTCTGACTCCAAATCCATTGCTCTCCCACTATTCTACTTAGGTGATGACCACAGCTTCCCTCAGACTGTCCCTCAGGACTCTGCCAGAGACCCAAGGGGTTGAATCCAATGATGTTCTAGCATAGGGCTTCCCATGGCTCCTCTCCCCATTGGGCCTCATGGCATCTTCTTAGCTCTCAGGGTTCTTCCTGCCAAGCTTTTCCACTGGCTGGGCCTGTACCCCATATGAATCTCTCTTCACTTCCCCCAATTTCCCTCCCATCAGACGATACCAGCCCACCTGTCATGGCCACTGAAGTCCTGCTGGACGTAGAGGCCCCCAACAACATACTGGATGAAAGTCGAATGTGTGAGTTGCAATCTTCTTCTCTCTAGAAAATCCCAAAGAGCAGAGAGGCAGTAGGGTACTGGAGAGAGAGGGCTAGACTGGGGAGTCAGAGGCCCTGGGTTCAAATTCCAACTCTGCTACTTCTCAGCCACATGACCTTGGGCAAGTCTCTTCCTTCTCCAGGCCCCCTTCTGTAAGTCAAGGATAATAATCTTACTGGTCCCTGCTCTGGCTGGAGGGCTGGAAAGGATGTGTTAACACTGCTTGGGAAGCCAGGAGCCCATCACAGTGCTGTTTCCTCCCCTGTCCCCCAGGAGTGGGTCTTCATCCTGGTCTGAGATCTTCCTCAGAGCACATGCTCTGTTGCTCATGGTCAGGGGAGCAGCAGGATGCCCCTTGCCAGGGAGGGATGGGAGAACAGGCTTCTAGACTGAGCCTTGCCCCTTACTTGATAGATGATGATAGATGACCTTGGTCAAGTCTCTTTCGGTCCCTTGGCCTCAGTGGCCTCCTTTCCTCACCACTCTAAAAGGAATAAAGGTAGCTATTGCTCTAGCTGAGGACAGTGTGGCCCCCTGGCTGTTTCGAGGCAGGAGTGGAGGGTGGTTGGCTTCTATCGATGCACATGTCATCAGAATCAGGGCCTGACTAGGCCAGTCAGTCATCAGACACTTATTACCCACTTAGGATATACCAGAAGCAGTATTAACCGGAGCTACAAAGGAAGGCAGTATGTGTGTGTCCCTCCCATAGTCCTGTGGGGGAGACAATATACATAGATCATATACGCAGGGTACGTAGCAGGTCATCTTAGGGAATTAGTGGAGGGGGGTGGAATAGGAAAGGCCAATTCCCTCCCGTTATAGAGGGCAGAAAGAGATCCAGAAGGGATAAGAGATTTGCCTAAGGTCACATGGCTAATATATAGCAGAGCTGAGACTTGAACTCTGGCCCTCTTGTAGCAGTCCCAAGCTCTATTATACCAAATTGTCTCCCTTGCCTTGGCCTAAGGGCTGTGTGAGCGACTCTGAGGGCTACTCCATATGTGGTTGTTCGTGCGAACTTTGAGGGCACTGGATGCCACCATCCTTGGGGGTTAGGGGTCCTCTCCCTGTCCTGGGCCCCAACTCAGGCCTCCTGGGCCTTTCTTCTTTCAGTCTGTGGTCCTGGACTGTTCACCGAACAGGACTCCTCAGGGGCATTTGCAAACTGTGTTCTTTCCACCTCTTCGGGGGCAGACATCTCCACCAGCGGGAGCGGGAGTATCGAGGGGTTCTCCATTCAGGAGGACAGCTCCGTGGACACAGGCCTTGGGAGACCTCTGCCAGTGAGGTCCAAGAAGAAAGGTAAGGGCTTTTGTTTGGGGAGAGGGCAGGGCCAGCCTTACTCACAGGTGGCTGCAAGTTTGGCAAGGGGTGCACATAGCTCCCTCCTGGCCTGCCACAGTGCCTGAAAGGCCACCATTAGCACCACTCTTTCTGGCTTTCTTAAGGCACTGAGTTTTAGCTGGGAGGATGGGATGGGGTGTCCCCAGGGCGACAACACAGGTGCTATTCTGGTACCTGTTGTCACTTCAAGCCCTGAACGAGGTGGCTTTAGCTTACTCCTTGAGTAACTCTTTATGTTTCAGCTGAACTGGCCCCCTTGCTGTTGCCTGTACAGGAAGGACAGCCTATCTCTTGGGGCTTTTCCAGCCTGGACTACCCTCACTCCTTGGGTGTGTGACCTTCTCCCTTTCCAGGGAGTTCCAACTTTTAGGAACTGGAAATCTCTCTGTATTCCCTTATTTGTATATGGGTTTGAATTCCCTGGAAAGCTGGAAACTCTTTGGGGGTAGAGATTATTTGGTTTTTGTCTTGGCATTCCTAGTGCCTACCACAGTATTCCCTTGAATAGTAGGTGAGTAATAAATCCTTAATGAATTTAATTATGTTCAGGGATAAGTAAGTCACTTAACGTCTCCAGGTCTCAGTTTCCTTTTCTGCAGAGTAGAACGAATACCTGCCAGGGCTTTTGTGAGTAACATGATTTGGAATATACACAGTAGTGAATCAGTCAGACATTTGGTTAAGTAGAGTCTTGGTCTTGTAAGGAGCAGACCTGAGTTCAAAGCCTGATCTCACATATTTGCCTTCCTGGGCTTCATTTTCCTACCATATGAGATGTAGAAGTTGAACTAAGTGACCTCTGAGGTCATTTTCAATTTTACAGCTTGTGATTCCCTATTATCTCCATGGCCCTCCGTTTCTGGGCAATCAGAAGGATTATAGAATGTTGGAGCTGGCAGGTGCTTGGAGATCATATCTAAAGGCAGAGTCTGACACAGACCTGGCTAGGTGGGTTTGACTATCCTCTGCTTTCTCCTGGAGTCCTGCCTCGCCTAAGGAGTCTGTGGATGGATTCTGGGGCAGGCAGGGGGGTGTTGTCTGTGAGTTTGGATGGGAAAAAAATGAGATCTTTCTTTTTACTAATCTCTTTCTGAAAGTTAGTGGCTCCTCCAGTTATTTACGAGCCTGCTTTTGAGAAGGAGAACATAGGCGTTGCCATATTGCCTGCCGTAACAGCCCAGGCTACCAAAAAGGTTTCCCAGATATGTGTTTACAGCCACAGTCCTGATCCTGCATCACGATTCCATATTGCAGGGATTCCCGACTCTTCATGGTCCTCAGCCCCCTTGGCTTCATTCAACCTTCCTCTCTCTCCCCTATTTTACTTGAAAGGAAGGAAATCCTCGCGTTTTCTATGCATAAGAACATTCAAAAAACAGATATTGCTCTTAGTAGGCTGCTGATTTTATTAGGTCTTCTCCATAAAATCTGGCCAACTTTTAGCCCAGCGGTGCACATGTCCCCAATGGGGAATGCTGGCCTGTTGGCCACTTCAGCTCCTGTGTGTGTGTTCCAGAAATATCTCCGATTCCATACATCCCAAAGAGAACTCATTATCTTTCCCCCCAAAGCCTCCCCTTTTCCGAGGCATTGCTATCCTTCCAGGCACTCAGGTTCAGAACGTCTGAGTCATCTTCAATACTTCCCTTTCTCTCACCCCCTCAGATCCAATTAGTTGCCAAGCGTTGTCAATCCTGCCTCCACATCTCTCACACAGCGTGAGCCCCTCCTCCCCTCCCCCTGGCCCAGCTCGGGCCCTCAGCTCCTCTCCTCTCCCGATTGCAGCAGGCTCTTAATTGGTCTCCCTCCCTCCCTCCCTTCGGTGGCTCCTCTCTCCGATCCTTCTGACGCACAGCTGCCAAATTGATATTCCTAAGGCACTGGTCTCACTGTGTTACTCTGTAGCTCAAGAAACTCCCATGGTTTTTCTTGCCTTGAGGATAAAGCACAAACCCCTTGGTCTCCCTCTTCTAACCTTCCCCGTTCTGGCTGCAGGCTACTTTTCCAGGCTTACTGCACAATTCTCTGTCTCACACTCAGCGTTCTGGACAAACGGCCATTACCCTGCCTTCTGTCTCTCGTCTCAGTGCCTCTGCAGAGGCTTCGGGTGTCCCCCCTGCTGCCACGTGTGTGACCCACTCATTTCTCACCTTTGTTTCATAAACCCTCCACCCAGGAACCCAAACTCCTTTTCCTTCAGTTGCCAATGTACTACCTGTGGAAATGACTTTCCATATGTTCTGTAGTCAATTTTCGATCTATTTGTCCCTTCCCTACCATGCCCGCCCCCCAGCAAAACGTCAACTCTCTGAGATTTCCTGTCCCTGGTTTGGCCATTGGCTTTTTGATTCCTGGTGCCCAGTGCCCTGGGAGGGGGCCTGGCATAAAGAAATAATACTACTAATCATTAATACTTGTTGGAATGGATTGGATTGGGTTGGCCATGAGCAAATCCCTTTCCTCTTCGCAGCTTGTTTCTTACTCTGTAAGGTGACACCTAGGTGGTGTAGCAGATAGAGTGTTGGGCTTGGAATCAGGAAGACTCCTCTTCCCGAGTTCAAATCTGGACCACGTGACCCCGGGCAAGCCACTTAACCCTGTTGGCCTCAGTTCTTCATCTGTACAATGAAAGAGAGAAGCAAAGAAAGGGAGAGACAGAGAGAGAGAGAGAAAGAGAAAGGCTTTAACCCTCAAGTAGCCCTGGGTTGCTGATGTATTTACAAGTCAGTACAGAGGGAGGCCAATGTGTAAGAAGCTTATGGAGCCTGGTAAAAGCTGGCCTTGGGGTTGGGACATTATGGAAGGAAGTGAGAGTGGGAGAAGCTGCAAGGTATATGGGCCAAGTCGGGGCTCATCTGTGTCCATTTTGGGTCCCTGCTAGGTTCAGGGGCACTCGGACACTGTTCTCATCCTGCTCTTCCCATCCATCTTTCCCGTTACAGTCCAGAAAGCAAAAGCACCCCGATGTCCCTCACCAGTCAGTGAGCCCAGTGTTCCCATCCGGAAGAAGTCCAAAGACGGCAAAGGTACAAATTGCTTGCTCTTTAGCCTTCGCCTTCTGACACTGGGAGGCCGGAAGGTAGGGAAGCTGGAGACGTGGCCCCAGTTCTTGGAGAGGCCCTCGTTTGATGAGGAAGATACTATCCTTAGAGAGTCTCTAGTAATGTGGGGGCGAGAAAAGCACTGTGCCCATCCTCAGGAGCCCCTCGGTCTGGTGAGGGGAGGAGGCATCGTGCCTTCCTGCCTACCTTCAGAGAGCCTCGGGTCTGATGGGGGAGTCCTGCTCTCTTCTGTGACTCCTACTGCTCCTTGTTCCAGGGAATACCATCTACCTTTGGGAGTTCCTGCTTGCTCTCCTGCAGGACAAGAACACTTGCCCCAAATACATCAAGTGGACCCAGCGTGAGAAGGGCATCTTCAAGCTTGTGGACTCCAAGGCTGTGTCAAAGCTTTGGGGGAAGCAGAAAAACAAGCCAGACATGAACTATGAGACAATGGGGCGAGCACTGAGGTAAACCCGTGGGGGGCCCACATCCCAGCATCACCGAGCTGTTTTCCCTCATGCCCTACGACAACCTTTCCTGCTTTGGGCCTTTCCTTTTGCCCTACAGGGACATGGGATATGCCCTTCTCCCCAGGTCCCTAGGGCCTCGGCTTCCCTCACCTTTCAGGAGGGAAGCTCCTTACAGCTGCAGCTAGTCTCTCTCCCAGCGAGCACCTGGGTAGTTCCCTAGATGAGCAAATGGGACTCCACTGGCCTCTGCTTTCCTTAAAGGAGAAAGTGGATGGGAAGTGCTTTATAAATTTCAAAGCAATGGAAACGGGCCCTGTTATTCATTGGACCAGGCTGCTGGTGTCTTTAGTTTAGGAAAGTTCTGGTGAGGAAGCCTCACCTCTTCTAACATGCCCATTGATATATGCCTTTGTGCAGGGCTTCTTTACCTTTTGGGGTCTCAGCCCCTGGGCAGCCCACCCGTCTGGGGAAGCCTATGGACCCCTTTCTCAAAATCAGGTTTTGAAATGCAGAAATGAAAACCCAGAGGAGTCCCAAGGAAGCCATATGTTAAGATCACACAGACCTTTGAACTCTGCCCACAGCCCCCTTACCTGGGGCAGGAGGGGAGTAAATGGACCCCTGTTAGGAATTCTACAGAGAGTTGCCTAGGGTACTACTGAGAGGTTAAGGCACTTGCCCAAGGTCTCAGAGCCTGGACCTGTCAAGAGGAGAGAGTTGGGGATTAGGGCACGTGCTCCATTTTCCTCCAGAGTAGTAATCATAATAATAGGAGGAATATTCTCATATAGTAAGATTAGAGAACATTATGTTATAATAATGTTACTTTATTGGAGAATATATTTGGGAAATCTCTTTGCCAACTTGGCTTCCAAATACCTTGGAATAATAATAATAACAATAATAAGATCTTATTATTATTATTGTTATTATTATTATTTCCAAGGACTTTAGAGGTTGAGCCAGTGAAGAGCTTTCCTGGCCACTGGCACGGCAGCTCAGGTATGGAAAGTTCATGGTTCAGTATCTCTCTCCCTGCCAACTGTTTCCTGTTGCCCCCAGATATTATTATCAGAGGGGCATCCTCTCCAAGGTGGAAGGGCAGAGGCTGGTGTACCAGTTCAAGGAGATGCCCAAGGACCTGGTGATAATCGAAGATGAAGAAGGTGAAGAGGCCAATGCAGAACTCCAACAGACCCCACCTCCACGCCGAGCTGCTTCGAAGGCTTCAGCCCGGCCTGCCACCCAGCAAAAGAAGGATCCTCTTGGGGAGGCTTTGCAACAAGGACCGCAGGCGGCGCTGAGCCTGCAAGCAGTGGCCCAGGAGAGCTCGGCTGCTGCCGTCGCCGCCGTTGCCGCCGCAGCGGCTATGGCAGCCCCTTCTGGCGAGGCTCGTGGGACTCTGGCCCGCACAGTCAGGTAAGCTCCTTGGTGCTCTTTATGACTCGGTCCTGCTGGAAGGACGCCGAGTCCAGTTGCCTCCATGACTGCTTTATGACTGTGATCTCATTTGCTCATTGAAACAGCCTGGAAAAGTCAGGGAGGCAGGTGTTAGTATATGGATAGAGAAACTGAGGCACAGAAAGAGAGAGGCGAATTGGCCAAAGTCACACACTGCTAGTCGATGGCAGCACCACTGGGATCAGAGCTGAAGTACTGTTCACCAGCGTGCTGCTTTGAGAACAAGGGCAGGCCTGGGACCTGGGGCTCTCTGAGATGAGAAAGCCTCCCCTGAACTGGACCTCTCTCCTCCAGAGGCCAGGCCGTTGCTGCTTTCCCTCACCCAAGGCAAAAACCAGCAGAGAAGATTGGCTTTCCTGCTTCCTCCCTGGGAAGCCCTTTGGCCAGAGAAGGGTTACTCTCTTGGGAGCTTGGGAACCTTGGCTTCAGACCCTCCCCAGCCAGACTAAGATGTCTCATGCCTTTTGGAGTTGTAACTGCCTCTAGAGAGCTGCCCAGAGCACTGAGGGATGTAGTGATTTGCTCAGGCTCGCAAAGCTCAGATGTGTCAGGGATGGGCCTCGAACCCCGATCTTTCTGGCTCTGAGCCCCATGTGCTCATGTCCCATATGTCTTCTTTAACTTGGAGAATTTCATTTAATTCATCAAACATCAGTTGAACCCAGGCTGTGTACAAACCCCAGTGCTAGGCTCCCAGGGCCACCCCCAGTTGGGATAGGCCCTGGTTTCTGTCCTCAAGTAGGTCACAGCTTCGTAGTGGGGGCTAAGACCCAGCCCCAGCCTAGTGGAAAGATCCCTGGTACCGGAGTCAGAGGACCTGAGTTTAAATCCCATCTTTGCTGTTAGTGCCTGTATGACATTGGGTGAGTCATTTCCCTTTTTCTGAGCCTCATTTTCCCCATCTAGAAAATGGGAGAGCTGGACTAGACAACAGACAATAATTAATGTCTCTTAGAGCTTGCGATCTATGATAATATAATGCCTTCTAACCTTTAATTAACGGCCCTATGGAAAGGCCACCAGGAGAAAGGGGTCACCTTCCTGGAGAAGGGGCATCTGAGTTCCACTTGAAAAGAAGGTAGTAGGGGACATCTCGATTGCTCAGTGGTTGGAGTGCCAGACCTAGAGTTGGGAGGACCTGGGTTCAAATCTGGCCTTAGATACTACCTAACTGTGTGACCCTAGGTGAGTCACTTAACCTTGTTTGGCTAGCCCTTGCCTTCCTGTCTTAGAGTTACTAAGACACAAAGAAAGGGCTTTAAAAAAGAAGGTAGTAATTAGACAGGTGAAGAGAGGAAGGGGAGGAGGGAGGGAAGGAGGGAGAGAGGACATTGCAGGCTTAGGGAATGTCTTAGGCATGTGTTTAGGGGAGGTAAATTAGAGAGCATGTTTGGGGGTTAGGCGGGAGTCCAGCTTGGCTCCCCCAGGCCCAGGGCTGCCCCCTGCCTTATTGCAGCTTCTTTTCTCTCTTCTCAGTGCGTCTTTGGTTTCTAACAACGGTGGAGTGTCTGCAGCAGGAGCCAGCTCGGGCTTAGGAGCCCTGACCCTTCAGACCATCCCACTGGCCACAGTGCTGGCCAGTAGCTCCTCAGCCACCTCAGCAGCCTCACCCCAAATTGTCCTCCAGGGTGTCCCTTCAGCCTCAGCCTTCAAGGACATTGTCACCCTGCAGGCTGCCTTTCCTCTGGGATCTAGCTTCCCAGAGGGCTCAGCCACAGCAGGGCGTCCATTTGTCCTTAGCGGCCTCCCATCGTCGGCCCTTGGGTCTGCCTCCAGGCCCCCAGGGACCCTGGTTGCTGCCATCATTAGGACTCCAGGAGTGAAGGAGGCACTTCCCGGGCCCCCTTCCTACCTGCAGGGTGTCGTTGCTGACGAGGTCCTGGGGCAGCCTCAGCTGCTTCAGATGCAGGCACTTCTAGAGCACTCTCAGCCCCAGGAAGCCCCGGGGATGCCAGTGCTGCCCCAGACCCCCACCAGCTGCCCTTCTGTTGGCCTGACCCCCGTGGCTGAACTGGAACTTGCCACCAGCCCAGGGGCCCTGCTGGTAACTGAGCCCAACCTGGCACAATCAGGAATGGTGCTGGCTGGAGCCCTGGGCCCTTTCCAGGAGCCCAGGACTGGAGCCGAAGGAGGGAGGGGAGAAGGGGAGCTCTGAAGTGAGGGATTCCTGGCCCTCTGGAGAAGGACTCCTCAAGGGAGCTCCACCCACCGGTCAAGTGCCAGGGCCATCTCTAGGTGAATCTCTTCTTAAGGCTGCCATCTTGAATGGAACCCTCCTCTTCCCCTCTCCCTGGTGCTTGCTTTGGAGTCACCTGGGGGAGCCCAGCAGAGAAGCCAAGGGCGCCACCAGGCATGGGGTGGAGAGGGAGCTCTCCACCATCAGCCTTATTGTTTCTGCCCAAGCCCCACTGGGACCCTTTGTGTTCAAGAACTTGGCCCTTAAAACCTTGCTGCATCTGGGAGAGGCCTCCTCAGTTTTGCCAACCAGGGCCTGCCTACTGCCTAGAAGCAGCAAGGGATAGTGTGGGAGCGCTGGATTTAGAGCCACATTACGTGACTTCATATCTTAGCTCTCCCACTCACTAACTCTGTGACCTTGGGCAAGTCCCTTCACCTTACTGAGCCTCAGTTTCCTTATCTGTAAAATGAGGGGTTGGACTAGATAATCTCGAAGGCCCCCCTCTAACAGTAGATATCCTCTGATCCTTGAATGCCAGCAAGAAGCCAATGAAACCGTCACCAGCCCTTTGCCATTTTTGACCAGAATTAGTTGGGCATCCCTGGAGCCACGCCCTTGGGCTTCAGGGCCATTCAGACACAAGCACCTTTCCGAGAGTGGTTCAAGTAGCCGGGAGGAAGCCTGTGCCCACACAAACCCTGTCCCCCTGGCTGGGCAGCGCTAACTCCCGGTGCTGTTTCTGTTGCCCTGACAAGACTGTGAGCTCCTTGGGGGGGGGGGGAGGGGAAAAGAGAAAGCTTTCGGGGTGGGACATGGGGCCCTGCTCCACGGCCAGTCATTGCTAAATCAAACTGGCTTCCAGCGGAGTCAACTTGCTGGAATCAGCTTCTTCATCACCATTCCCTGCACCGAGGGACATAGTGGGTCCCTGGGGTAGCTTGGGAGCTTTGTCTGTGTGTGCTTGTGTGTCTGTCTATGTGCCCGCTCACATGCATGCACTTAGGTGCTCAAGTCTGTAGAAACCAGCATGGCTTAGTGGCAGAAGGCCTGGATTTGGAATTCAAATTCTGGCTCTCCCACTTCCTCTGTGATCCTGGGCCAGTCACTGCCCTTCTCTGGGCCTCATTTTCTTCCTCTGAAAAACAGGAAGAACAATACTTACACTACCTACCTCCCAGAGGTGTTGTAAGGAGAGCCCTTCGTAAGCTCGAAAGGGCTCTAGAAAAGACAGCTCGGACGCCTGGGCGAGGAGGGCTCCTCTGGAGGCCCTGGCCTCGCCAGCCAGGAACGTCCCTAAGTATCTGAATTTCCCATTCTGGGTCCATCATTCAGGAATTCCTTCCCAAATTTTGGGAAGCTCTTTAGATCTGAAGCCAGGTCAACTTTTCTGGCTCTCAGCACCATCTGCTGTCTCCCCCTATGGGAGAGGATGGCCTTGGACTTGACCAAAACCTGCCTCCGTCAGGCTGAAGAAGGGTGATTGGGTGGGTGGGACTCTGGCTCTTGTGGCTGGGATCCCACCAACAGGTCAGAGCCTGTTCCCCCAACCCTTTCTTGATCTAATGTGTCCTTAGGGTCCCCCCACCCCCCAAGAGTTTGCCTTTCCAGGCCCTAGAGGCCTCCTTCTTGGTATGTTCTCCTGCAGCCATTCTCCTCCCACTAGCACCTTGGAAGATGTCCTGGAGGAGGGGCAGGAAGGGAGGAGATTGGAGCAGGCCCAGGCCTTCCTGGGGCAGGTGGAAAAGAAAGTGAATGGACTCATCACATATAGTCATTTTCCCATCTGCTTCCAAAGGAGGCAGGCCCTGCCCCTGAGTGGCCCACGAAAATGCCTACCCCCTCGCGGCCCGCATAGCTACTTCCATAGAATCAGAAGATTTAGAGCTGGAAAGGATCTTAGAGACCATCTAGGCCCCACCCCCTCACTTTCCCAGGTGGAAACTGGAACTTTGAACCCAGGTCCCCAGGACTCTCAGCCCCCCTCCCTGATTGGTCACTTTGTGGGGGGAGGGGCCCTGGAGCCGTGTCTACACTGTCCACTGGAATCAAGGCCCATCTCCACCCTCAGATTTCTGGGTGCTCCGACACTCAGCCCATCAACAAATATTTCTGTGCCAGCCCCAAGTAGGTACTAGGGACGCAGAGAAAACATGGGATATGGGGAGTGGATGTGTTTAAAGATGCGTAAAAGCTGAGGGAGGGAGTGCTAACTACTTACCCAGGCCTCTTGGCCCTGGCGCCGAGTTTTCAAAGAAGCTCGCCATTTGGAGTGAGGGAGAGCATTCCAGGATGGCCTGTGGAAAGGTGCCAATGGGACAGAAGGAATGATACCTCAGAGAAGAGGAAGCTTCTTTGGCTCAAGCCTGGAATTTGGGAAGGAGAACAATGGGGAATCATCGGTGGACAGATCAGATCTGGAGGGGCTTTCAATGCCCAAATTTGTATTTTCCCTTGAGGTGATAGGGAGCCACTGATTCTTGGGTCAGGGGATTTGACTGAGTTAGATCAGTGCTTTAGGAATAACAATTTGGCGGTTGTGTAGAAGAGCTATTGCAGTGCTCCACCATTGCTGAGAAGAGGGCAGCTGCCAGGTTTTCCCAGGACCCATAACCCCCCACCACACATCCCCTACCACTGTGACATCAGACCTGGACCTTCGGAGCTCAGCCTTGTGGTGGTCTCCACAGGCTAACACGAGTGTGGGGCTGTGGCCATGGCCTGAGAGAGTCTGAGACCTCCTTGTTTTGCTCTGAGATAGCTTTCTTTGTTAGGAACTCTTCTCCCCTACTGGAGACACCCCCCAGTGATCTGTGCTTGCTCCGGCCCTAACGTCTTCAGCAGTGATTTAGATGGAGCCTCCAGCCAGGGGTTGGATTTCCTCTGAGGACATGTGGTAGGGAGCCGTAATCTTACGTTGGGGTTCCAAGGTCTAGCTGAGGGAGCTATTTTTGTCCGAAAGTGATCTGGGGGAAGGAACAGGGTGAGTGGACCACAAGCTCCAGATGAATGTGGAATGTGGTGGCCAGTGAAGCCCCTGCCACCCGGGGCGGGGAGTGTCAAGACTTAGGAAGACAGGCCTGGCCCGGGGTCTGATCCAGAGTATGATAGACATTTCCACAACTGGGATCCTCCTTCACAGGAGGGGCACTGAGGCGCTGGAGAGTGGCAGAAGAGATCCAGGCCATGAGGCAGCATTCAGAAGAGCTGCTGCTGTAGAAGCAGCATCACTTTTAGGTTGGATGGCAGGAAGGAAACGTTCTCTACCAGTTAGAGGCAGGCACGATTGACCCAAGTCTATCCTCCCTCCCCACTCAACAATATCCCAGGCTAGGGAGAGACCATCTGGTATTATTAGCTCTTTGGGATCCATCAGGCCACGCTCCCTTCCAGTTGGATGTGGGCCTCCCCAGTCTCAAAGGAAAGAACGCTGGATTCAAAGTCCTTGGACAGGTCACTTCTTTCCTGTGTGGAAACTGAAATGGTCTTTCAGTTCCCTTCCATCTGGCTCTAAATCGAATGAGTCCTATGTTTTTGAAACCAAATCGAATGGTAAGCAGAACCAGGGGAAAACAATCTACACAATGACTGCAATTGTATAAACGATATGATAAGAACACTAAAGCTGCATGTGTAATTGTAGTGACCCCTCTGCACCCTCCTGGAGAAGATAAGGAAACGCAGTCTCTCCTTTCTTTGGAGAGGTGGGGGACCCCGGGTGCAGAATACTGCATACGCTAGCTGTCAGCCATGGTTGCTGTGTCGCTCGGTTTTGCTTCACTGTTTTCATTGTTACAAGGGAAGGCTTGCGGGTGGGGATTGGGGTGGGGGCCAGTATATCCTTAAATGACTATGATGTAAAGACAAACAGCATCAATAAAAGTTTAAAAAAATGAAAGACATTGACTTCAGTGGGTTTGGTGGGCCCCAATGGCCAGAGGAAATGGTACTTGGACGGGATCTGCCCACCCACTGCCCTGCTTTCCTGTGTCCCTCAGCAGCTTCTGTATTAGAGCCTCAACCTTTCTCAGATGAGAGAGGCCAAAGAACTGGGAAGAGGGTCCTGTGCTGCTTCTGTTCAGGCCCTTTACCCTTGGCATGGCTGTTCCCTAGACTGTCTTTCGCAGCCCTGCCACCTGGCAAGGGGCAAATGGGTGTCCCATGAAGCCCAACACTTCTGATGTGAGGCCTTTCTCCGGGCTGCTCACCCAGCTCTCGTGTCAGCTGGAGCTCCAGAAAGCTGGGCAGATCTGGGCCACAAACCCTTCGAGGAGTGCGAGGGATGCCTACCCGAAGCACGTGAAGGCTTCCACCCACTGGATGGGCACAGCCCATGGAAGCAGGTGCCAGGGTCATCGGCCACCAGCCAGCCTGACTCTTGTCCCACCACAGGACTCTGACTCTGGAAGAGTTTGGGCAGCTGCCTACTGGTGCACAAGTGGGCCATCATCACCTCTGGTGTCACCTTGGAGGCCAGCTAGGCCAGCAGATCCACTCTGGGCCATTGGGAAAGAGCCCCTCGGGGCTGGGCCTCACTGGGCCGCTCTCCCTCCCAGGCCCACAGCCGAAGTTGGCAGGAAGGGCCTTGGCAGCCTTCCCCTTCTCCGGGTGCCCATGATTCCGCTGGGGCCGAGGTCATCGCTTCATCTCTCCCCCTCGGCCGCCTTCTGCGGAACATCAGGAGAAAGGACTGTTCCAAGGTCACACGTAGGAAGGCAGCTCGACTCCCTTTCTGAGGCCTCTGGGAAGGCTGAGTGAGGAAAGCTTGGGAAAGAAGGCCGCCCTTCCCGACTGCTATGGAGGCGGCCATGCAGCAGGTGTCGCTGTCCGGCAGACGATGGACCTGGCTCGGGGCGCAGAGAGGGGCGTGGCCAGGGTGGGGCCGGTTCCTCTAGGCTGCGAGAGCGGAAAAAGGCCTCCCGCCCTCGTGCCCCTTCCAGTTTGGCCCCGCCCCCCATCTCTGCCTGGGTCCACTTCTCAGGTTGGGAAGTGGAAAGCAAAGGGGCGGGGCCTAAGCCTCCCCTCGGGCCCTTCGCTCGGTAGAACCTCACTTAATCGAACCCTTCTGGCGGCGCTGACCTCTCGGTTTCCCTTCGAGCTCTAGACCTCCGGTCGCATGACTGGCCTCATGTTCGTGATGTGGGCCTTAGTTTCCCCCATTGTAAGGTTGCGGGTTGGACTGGATGGTCTGTGAGGCTCTCCGGGCACCCGGGAACTTAGGGAGGGAGGAGGGGGGCTGGAGCACCTTCACATTTAAAGAAAACACCCAGAGAACAAAGCCGGAGAGCTAAGGCTAGTAGAGGGGGGGGTGGCAAAGGTGGACTGGGGAACCCCGGACCCCTGGAACACTTGGGATTCGAAGAGGGGGAGGGGGCAAGCCTGGGAGACAGGAGGTTCGAGTATGACCCCAGACACTTCCTAGCCCCGTGATTCTGGGCTAGTCACTTAAACCTGTTGGGCTAGCCCTCAATGCTCTTCTCCCTTGGGGCCAATGCACAATATTGATTCGTAGACCGAAGGTAAGGCTCCGCTCCTACAAAACTACATTTTAAAGAGTTCAGAAGGAAGAGAAGAGGGAGAGCACTCCCGCTGTGAGGAATCCGTCTACTTTGGGAGAGCTCAAGTTCCTGAAGAAGAGCTGTAGATGCCTGAGAGGGGAGACTGGAGGCTGGAGGGCTTTTACTTTATTTTATATTTTAAAAAAAGACCCTCACCTGCCGCCTTAGAATCAGGACTGTGTATTGGCTCCAAGGCAGAAGAGCAAGAAGGGCTAGGCAGCAGAAGTTAAGTGACTTGCCCAGGGTCACACAGCTAGGAAGTATCTGAGGCCATATTGGAACCCAGGTCCTCCCATCTCTGAGCCTGGCTCCAAATTCACTGAGCCACCCAGCTGCCCCCTGAAGGGCTTTTTTTTTTTTAAGTAACCCTCACTTTCTGTCTTGGAGTCAATACTGTATATTTTTGCCTCCAAGACAGAAGAGTAGTAAGGGTAGGCAATGGGGGTCAAGTGACTTGCCCAGGGTCACACAGCTGGGAAGTGTCTGAGGTCACATTTGAACCCAGGATCTCCAGTGTCTGGGCCTGGCTTTCAATCCACTGAGCTACCCAGCTGCCCCCCCCCAAGAGCTTTTAACACAAAACTGGCGTTTGTATTTGATCCTAGAGGCAATTAGAGAGCCCCTGGAGAAACTTAGGTTCTAGTTGGTCCTTCCTGCTTAACTAGCTCTGAGACCTTAGGTAAATTGTTTGATTTTTCTGGGCCTCAGGCAGCTTGTCCTGCCTGTAAGTCATAAAGTCACCAATGTATATGCCAGGTAGTAGGGACTGAGAGTCAGAGATTTGAAATGACTCCACACCCACTAAAGGGTGCTGGGGGGGGGGGGGCAGGCAGAGAAGAAAGGTAAAAGGACACACATCTGAGAACATCTGAGGAGGGACAGAGCTTTTCCACCTTTATGTGGCCTCCTGGGAAGCTGTATCAGTGGGATTCGAACCTCGAAGGAAGGCTGAGAGAAGTAAAGTGCACTCCAGCCTTGGGGGCCAGGCTGTGGGGGTTCAGGAAGGTGGGAGCAAATGGGACAAGGATGGAGGAAGGCTGCCCATAGGGTTGGGTATGAATTTGAAGCCTGCTTGCTCAGGGGAGTTCAAAGCCAGATGGTGGAGGGCCTCGAATGCCATGCTGAAAAATCGGCATTTTATTTTAGGAACACTAGGGAGCCCCTGAAGGTTTTTGACAAGGAGAAAAACAAGAAAAGATGCACTTTAGTAAGATTATTTTGGCAGCAGCTACAGAAAGGGACTTGAGCCAGAAGCCCGATTACAAGGAGCCACAGTAACAAGTTTGAATCCTGATGGTGCTGTTTGTGTACTGAGTGATCCTGGGCAAGTCTCTTTCCCTCACTGGACCTCAAAGACTTCATCTATAAAATGGGGTCCCTCATATGAATCTGGAAATGGCCCTGACAGAATCTCAAAATGCTAAAGAAGGTTGAGAGCAATGCTGCAGGTACCCCCCAGTTGAAGCCTTGCCGATCCCCTTGCCCCCATGGCCTAGTGTACCCTCCCAACCATGATCTCTTGAAGCTTCAGATTTCTCAGGCTCCTCTCTGGGCCAGGTTCCCTTTACTACCCAGCATCCTCCTGGCCTGTGCCCCTCCAGGAAGAGGTCCACAGTCCATGCCTTCCTGCCCAGGCTCCTCCTGCTCCCCCAGCTTGGACACAGGCAGCAGCTCCTGCTGCTGCTGCTGCTGCCTGCTAGTAGAAGGGGCATCTGGCTTTGTCTCCACCTCTCCTTTCTCCTCCCCATCACTGTCCTGAGGCTGGCCCCTGGCCCTGGCCAGGCTTCTGGGCCTGCACACTGGCAAAGGGCTCTGCACCCAAGAGGCCAGATGCTCACTTTTGGTTTCCAGGAGATTCTGGCAGATGCCAGAGAGAAGGGCAAGAGCTCTGGGCCTGTGGTGTGGAGCCCCCAGCAATGTGGCCTCCCCACACCACCGCAGGCAGGCCGGCAGCGAAGGGAGGCCAGACACACACACAGATGGAGTGAAGGAGGGAGAGAAGCCTCTGCTGAGCTGGAATGTGCTTACTTAAAGGCCTGAGGAGAATGGTGGGATGTGCCATGTGCCCTCCCTCAACACAAACGGGGGGGGGGGGGGGGGGG
>NC_058136.1:13702238-13704609 GCF_016433145.1 Gracilinanus agilis | reverse complement strand
GGCTGCAGTTCAGTCAGTTGGGGGGTCTGTGAGGAGTTCTGCTGATGCCATCCTGAGATGTAGGATTTGAGTTGGGGAAGGAGCCCTGACTTGGCCACACAGGTTCAGGAGTCTTCTTCACAGAGGAGGGGGGAGAGCCTTCAAGGCACGCGGGCTTTGCCAGGAGAGGGCAGTGGAGGGAAGGGAAGGAAAGGGAAGGGGCCCCGCTGCCTCCGCTCTGGGAGGCCAAGGAATCCTTCTTCGCTAGAGGATCCCTAGGGCCGCGGGTTCCCACCTGGCCCAGGCTTTGGCAGTCAGAAAGCGGCTCTGGCAGGCGGCCGCAGCTGCGGGAGGGGCCGGACTTCTATTAAAAAGTACGCCCCCCTCCCTCCCCAGCGATGGATTCCCAGGCCCGGCCCCCTAGCCGCCCTCAGCGTGTGCCCTTCAGAAACCGGGGCCAAGCAGGACAAAACCGAATTTCCTACTCTAGGGGGCAGCATGAGGGGTGCCCCCCCCCCAGTCCAGAATCACTGAGTTGGAGGGGCCGCGCCGCTGCCGGCACATAGTAGGCCCTCGGGAAACGTTTCTAAATTTAAAAAGATCCTGGAGATCCAGGAAGCACCCAGCAGCGGCCTGGCCTCTGGACAGGCACATGCACTGGGACTCTGCCTCGGGGCTCCAGATTTCAGACCTTTTCCCTACCTCTCCAGGGGCCGCCCTCTAAGGACACATCTGGGGGGGGGCAGAGTCAAGGCCAAAAAGAGGGGCGCCTGGACTTGTTTGTCCAACTGGGGGCCACAGCACGTTACTGGCTCTGGAGGGCTGGCCTGTAAACTAGACCTCTAAAGCTTACTGTGCGCCCTTGGGAGAGTCTCTTCGTGTCCCTGGGCCTCAGTGTCCCTCTCGGTAAATTGAGGTGAGTTGACCTCTGGGGTCCCTCCGGGCTGGAGAGGGAAGGTCTACGAGGCGGGGAAACTCCGCCCTCAGACCCTCTAACAGGGAATTCATAGCGAGCCGGGCCTCTTCGCTGATTGGTCCTCCCCCCTCCCTTCGGAGGCTGAGCACGTGGCTGCCGCCCAGGCTTCCGGCCACCGCCTCTGCCCTCTGGCTTCCCGGGGCCGCGAGGTCTGGGCCGGTACCGTTGGCCGCGAGATGCCTGACTTAGACCAGCCTCCAGCAGGAGGCCGCCGGACTGGGCAACTGAGGCTCAGCCTGTGGGGGTTAAGGGGAGCACGCGCCCGCGCCGACCCAGGTCTTAGCCGGGGGGCGGGGCTGTCTCGGAACGCTCCGCCCCCTTTTCGCCCGTCACTCCTGCTCCGCCCCCTAAGCGTGGGTGTCCCCCAGGCTCTTGCTCCCCCTCCCCCATCGCTTCTGATCTCATCTGATCTCATCTGCTCCCTCGGGTCCAATTATTTCTCCAGGCAGCCGACTCCCCAAACCGTAGCTCCAGCCCCCGTCTCTGCCGACTCCTAGCCCCGCATCGCTAGCTGCCTATTACAGGCCATTCCACATTGGATGTCTTGGGGGCATCGTGAACCTAGCCCCAAATCTAAAACGGAACTAACTCATCACCTTCCCCGCCAAACACCCAACCTCCCTCCCGCTGCCTCGCCTAGCGAAACGGGACCTCGGGCCTCGTGTCCAGTCTCCCGGCAACTCATTCTGGCATTTGAGGGCCTCCCGTACCCAGCTCCCCCTTCCTAGTCAGGCTTTTCTTGGCCCGAGCACGAACTCGTTCTTTTGGGTTCCAGCTGTTCTCATCGCGTCACAGCCTGTGTTCATCTCCTACCTCCCAGCCTTTGTCCTAAAAGGCCCTGGTGCACCGAGCTCCCTCCTCCTAGCCGCCTTTCCTGCCCCTGCCCCTTCCCCTCCCCTTCCTCCTGAAATTCCTCCCCGCCTTTCCTGGCTTCTCTGGATCAGGGTTCTCCTTCGTTTACACGCCCTTTCCGCTCAATTACGGGAGCGGGAGCTACGTAGAGTTGTGGGGAGAAGCCTGCTTGGAGAACACCGAAGCCCGGGGGAGCATCTCCCCCTCGCCCCAGGACAAAGCTCTGCACCGCGGTCATTTCTTTCCCCTTTTTTAGTTCTGTGAACGAATGTCCCCCGGGGCCTCGCGAAGGAATCCCAACAACCCTCTCCTAGCGCTCCGGAGTCACGGGAGCCCCGCGGCTATCCTTCCTGGAGCGCCATCCTAGGCCGGGGAGACAAGTGGGGGGACTTGCCCAAGGACACACAGGCCAAGAGTGTCGGAGCTGGGGCTGACTCCAATCCGGGTCCCCTTCTCTCCAGGACACAGTTGGGACAGGTCCCCAGGGTTCGGAAGCTCGAGGTGGCGGCGGCTGCATCCTCCCGTCCTCCTGACCTCTCCACCTCAGCAACCTGTCTGGCGGGG